>NC_140082.1:36027598-36627598 GCF_964194135.1 Talpa europaea
AGTCACTGATGTACTGGTAGAAGCTGAAATTAAAACTGTTTGAAGACAGAATGACATTCAAGGCCAAGTTTCCACCATCCTCTACAATTGATGATAGAATTTAACTGGACAAGCTCATCTGGACAACTTGAAAAATTATTTCATATCCTGAACTCAAATGATTAATAAGTATTTTATTCCTCTCAATAAATCACAGACTTATTGAAGATAAATGAACAGCCTTTTCTATGTCCAAAGTGCATCAATAAAGAATTTTATATGTTAAAGAAAATGTGGCTCCTGAGTTATAAATGTTGAACAAGCTATTGAATTTCTGAAGGAAGGTACTAGAACTGTCTCCTCCATCAAAGTCCCTGAGCGCTGTTGTGTTGTAATAATCATGGATAATCAGGACTTATTTCCAAAGTGTTGCACTTCTCTGCCTTCTTAGTTCCTCTCTAAAAAGAAATAAAACTTTTGAACTAACAATTGTCAGTCCTGGGTATCCTAGATCATTTCATTCTATGCACAAATGCCAGTAGTATGCTGGGTGTGTTGATTTTACATAATCCAAAGAAGAAGGAGAGGTATAGACACATTTTTGCTTGAATTTTTCCTATATCAGGTAGAGCTGCATCATTTGGTAGCAAATGAAGTAATAGCAAATAAAGGGCTTGGAAATTTGACAAGCAACTTAAACAAGAAAATTGTTAATCAAAAGAACAGAAATTCACAAGAAATTATACAACAGTTTCTTAAATCCATAACTGAAGTGACTACTGGTTAATCTGTATTAGATTGAAAAGGTGATAGTCATGTGTGAGATATCATATGTCCATGTGCTTATTTTGATAACCTTCTACATGTCACATTGTGTGTTGTGTATGCAGAAATAAATCACTATAAGATCGCCATACTCTTTCATTGTTTGCAAGCTACTTACACTTAGTTTAATAGAAATCCAAAATATTATTTTGCTCTTCAAGAAAATGAAATGAATATCACAAAGGATAAAACCTGGTGATCTTTAAAAATATTGAAAAGATTGACTGTCCATATAGGTGTGGATTTATTTCTGTGATCTCCATTCTATTCCACTGTTTATGTGTCTTTTTTTGATCCAGTACCATAGTGTTTGATTTTTATATTTTTGCAGTAAAGTTTGAAGTTTGGGAGTGTGATACCACCATTCTTTTTTTGTTGTTGTTGTTAGGGCTGCAGTTGTTATTTGGGATCCTTTGTGATGCCATATGAATTTCAGTAATGTTAATACTATTTCTTGAGAAACTCCATTGAAACTTGGATAGAGATTGCATTGAATATGTGTATTGTTTTGGGTAAGATGGTCACTTTAACACTATTATGCTTAGTCACAGGCAGGGAGTAGCTTGCCATTTTTTTCTCTTTTAACTTTTTTTTATAGTTTTCATTATATAGGTCTTTCAACTCTTTGTTAAGTTTACTCTTAAGTATTTAATTCTACTTGATGCAATTGTAAATGGCTTTGTTATCTTGATATCTTCCTCTTCTACTTCATTGTTTTCATGAAGGAAGGCAACTGATTTTTGTATATTGATTTTATAACCTGCCACATTGTTGAACTGATTTATTGTTTCAGTTAGTTTTTTGCATAGTTGTTAAGATTTTCTATTATTATGTTGACTGCAAATAATACAGCTTTACTCTTTCTTTCCTAATTTGGATTCTTTTTTATATTCTTCTCTTGCCTAATTGCTCTAGCCAGGACCTCCAAAACTATGTTGAATAGGAGTGGTGAGAATAGATATTCTTGTCTTGTACCAAATATTATAGGAAAACCTTTCCGTTTTCACCATCAAAAATGATGTTAGCGGGCCTCCCCTGGTGGTGCAGGCAGTTAAGCGCAGTGCTGTGAAGCTGTCCGCAGCCTCTGCAGCACCGGTTCTATACAGGTTGGCCGCCGAGGGTCCCACATGGTGCAGCAGACCTCTCCTGTCACACCCGCTACTCCCCTCAGCAGTGTGCTTCATCAGTCTGCCTGTTCTGTTCCCTGCTCTGTCTCTGGTGAATCATCTCACCCTCCCACGAATGTGGCCTGTACCCTGGTTCTTGTATAAATAAATAAATAAATAAATAAATCTTAAAAAAAAAGTATATTAAAAAATTTAAAAAATAAAAAAAATGATGTGTTAGCTGTGTTTTTGTCATATATGGCCTTTTATTATATTGAGGTATGTTCCACTATCCCCCTTTTTTAATGAGTATTGACTTTCATCAATTGTTATATTGCATCTATTGATGTTAATTGAATTTTTTCTTTCCTTTTGTTGATGTGGTGAATTACACTGATTTTTCAGATGTTGAACCATCCTTGTGTCCCTGGATTAAATTTCACATGGTCATGGTGAAACAAAGAGACACCTATATAGACAGTAAATTTATGAAAAGGGAATCATGAGTAAACATTAGAATAAAGAACTCCTTTTCAATCAATGGTACTGGGAAATTTGGACAGTCATTTGTAAATGAATGACTCTAGGCTACTATCTTACACTACACAAAAAAACTAACTCAAAGTGGGTTAAAGGCTTGTATGTAAGATCTGGAGCTACAAAACATTTAGAAGAAAACAGAGACAAAATACTCTACAACATAAGCTACAGTGATGTCTTTGCAGATTCATCCTCAGAAACAAGGAAAACAAAAGAGAATATAAACAATTAAGACTACATTAAGCTAAAAAAAAGTTTCTTCACAGGGAAAGAAACTATCACTAAAACAAAAAGACACTCTACTAAATGGAAAGAAATATTTGTGCGCCATACATCTAACAAGGGGTTGATCTCCAAGATCTACAAATAATTCATATAATGCAACAAAAAGAAAACAAAGAACCCAAAAAGAAAATGGGCAGAAGAACTAAATAATCACTTCTCCAAAGGAGACATATAGATGGCTAGAAAGCACATGGAAACATGTTCATCATTGCTTATCACTAGGGAAATACAAATTAAAACTACAATGAGATGCTATCTCACATCTGTGAGAATGGCCCATATCAAAAAGACCAGAAACAACAAGTGCATGTGAGAATATGTAGAAAAAGGAACACTTATATACTGTTGATGGGAATGTAGACTGGTTTAATCCCTATGGAAAACATTATGGAGGTTACCAAAAATATTACAAATAGTTCTACCATATGATCTATCAATTACAATCTTAGGTATCTACCTGAAGAATGCAAAAACACTAACTCAAAAGGGTATTTGCACTTCTATGTCCATTGCACCACTATTTACAATAGCCAAGCTATGGAAACAGCCTAAGTGCTCAAAGACAAACCAGTACATTAGGAAGGTGTGATAACCATGTACACAATGGAATACTTAGCTATAAAAAATGAACTCTAGCCATATATGATAACATAGATGGAGCTAGAAGTTATTATGTTAAGCAAAACAAGCAGAAGTAGAAAGACAGATACCAGATGGTTTCATTTATGTGTGGAATACAGAGAAACAAACCAAATGGTCAGATAAAGCAAAGAGCAAAACAAAACAAAAAGTATTAACCTGGCTGTAGAATTGAGGTTATCAGAGGGGAGGCAGTAGGAGGAGAGCAAAGTGGGGAGGGTGCATAATAGACAATGGTGGAGAGCTATGGGTGTGTTGGTGGGTGTAGTATGGTAACAATACCTGAAAGAGGTGATCCTATACCTGTCAATCATATGCAATATTGTAAACTTTTATTACCTCAATAGAAACCCATAGATAAATAGGTAGATAGATAAGATAGAGGAAAACTAGTTTCACAAAAGTTCTGACTAATTAAGTTAAATAATTTATGAGCATTCAACAAAGACAAATTTATGATTTTAAGACAATATATCTGTTGTCAGTGGGTTTAGAATGGAAAACATCAGGCAAGTTCTTCTGTGCTGTTATGATTAATCTATTCAAGATTGTAAAGTCAAACCTAACCATGTAAAGAAATAGATGAGTGGGATGTAGACATTGCATTGATGGAGACAATAGCAGGACTCAAAGGATTGTGAAATTATTGCAAGTGTCCTGAAGGACAAACTCCAAACATTCCAGATGGAACAGAAAAGGCAAAGGTAGAAAATTGCTACGAGTTTTTGAGAAATGATAGTAAACTAGTATGTCTGGATTATATTCAACCAGTATGTCTGGATTCCAGTCATTCACAGCCTTCAAAGATTCTATTTTCAATGCATTGGAGACCACAGAAAAATACAAAGAAAGGAAATTGAATGGTGACTTTTTTTTTTTTTGGAAAGTTTATGCTTGTCTGATATTTGAAAAATGAATTGTAAAGAATTGGTCTCTTAGCAGGCACACAGTTTCATAGCTATTTTATGTAACACAGATAAGAGATGATAGTGAGTGAATTTAGCATTAGCAGAGGTTTTTAGAGAAGTGGATTTATTTGGACTTAAAACTGATAAGAAGGAACTTACTGAGGGAATTTGTACAAATGGGACTACTTTCATTTTTAAAAATATCCCTTTTATTTAAATGAGTTACCTTCAGTCATCTGTCATTTGTGTATTTTTGGTTTATTAGTTTTAAGAAATAATCAGTGTTGATCAGTGTTCAAACAATATCAGCATTAGAGACACCTGTTTATAAATTCAGGAGGTTGAATCTGCTTGCTGCCTATGCATTAACAGAACTAGATTCACAGTTATGTCTAACAAGATCTACAAAAGTCAGTAAGAAAGTTATATATGGTATTCTTTCCACATTCTGAACTTGTCAAAAAAGAAAAAGGCAAAAAAAGTCAAAAAAGAAAGGAAAGAATGATTCTATTATAATTAGTGATATTTCACAGAGTAAAAAACTTACTTTGGTCTTAAAAATTGAATATGATTTTGTCAAACAAAGAGACAGATGGAATAGTGCAAAGAACGGCTCTTGAAAAGATAGGTAGGTTAAGGCATACCAGGGGATGAAAGAAAATGTGGGTGACTCAGTTATATGATAACTAAGGCAGAGGAGCAGTATATAAATAGCAAAGGTTGGTTGAGTTAGGTTATGGCAGCCTCATATACCATGCTAAGAAGTTTGGATTCATATGGAAAGGACAGATGTGAAGGTTTTTAGATAGAAATAAAGCAACTGAATCCATATTCTCCCAAAATAGCACTGGAACAAAATAGTAAATTAGCACAGACTGCCAGATTAGTTCCTCTCCCAAAATCAACCTTGAAGAGGGACCTGTCTGGTTGTGCAAGGGTTTGAGTGTCAGCACTATGAAACAATAAGCAGCCACTGTAGCATGAGTTTGAACCCTGGTCAGGGAGAAGACCCACATGGTGAGGCCGACCTCTCCTGCCTTACCCACTGCTCCCCTCAGCAGTGTATTTCAGTCAGTCTGCCTGTTCTGTTTCCCACTGTCTCTGGTGAATCCTCTCATCCTCCACATCTCTGGCCTGCACCCCAGCTCTTGTATTCATAAATAAATAAATTTTCAAAAAAAAAAAAAAACAACCATGAAGAAACTACTAAAGTTGGAGGAAAACATGGACTGGGTAACACACACGTGCTTGCACACACAGTGAACAATTGCTGAAGACAGCAAGTTCTGACATAAGCTTGTGTGAGTGATTGCAGGGAACAGGGTGTTGTTTGTTGGCTAGACATAATAGTGAAAGACAAATTGCAGGAAAGAAAAAAAAATGCTCTTACTTTTCTTTAGTTTTCCATTGGGATGATTATTTCTGACCTATCATTATATCAATTGCAAAGAAAAAATCATCCTAGGTTAAGTTACTGATGAAAACAGTTGATGATTTTGGAGCATTCAGACTGAAGAGGCTTCCCTTCAAAAGCAAAAAGCTGTAGGAATACAAACTAAATAAATTTGCTTGCCAATTCTGCCTCTCTTTAAAAACTTAAAAATAAATACTCGCCAGACTGGTATACCATCATGGAGATGAGGATGAGTGGTCTGCAGTGGTTCTGGGTTCTTGGCATAAGGATTATAACTATGACAAGAATTACAGTGGATGAGTCAACATATACTACATGAACTCTAAATGATTGTGAAAGGCAAGAATTTAAAAATTCTGAAAATCCTCAAAAATATAAAAAAAAGAGTATTTCATCTGGGAACAAAAAAACTCACAAGAATTTATAAAACATCAACTAAGCTAATAGCCACAATGTATAGGAGTTGAAGTAAAAGCAGCAAACACTGGGAGAAAAGTAAGAATGAAAAATCTGAAGAATCAATGAGGGTAAAGATGCAGTTGAGGAAGACCCGGGTAAAATAACAGAAAGGGATGAACATGCATAAGTTCATCAACACCTAGAAAAAAGAAGAACGAAGAAGAACACTTAAGATCTATTCCCAGTGAATTTCAAGTGTACAATACAGTATTGTGGATATAACTCCCATGCTCTATGTTAGATCACCAAATGACTGAAAGTTTGTGCTTTTGACAAATAACTCCCTGTCTGCCAACCCTCCAACCGCAGCTCCTGGCAATCACTATTCTACTTTTTGCTTCTGTGAATTCAATTATTTTAGATTCCACATATAAGTGAGGGCACATAGTATTTGTCTTCCTGTGGCTGGTTTATTTCACTAGCATTATGTCCCCCAGGTCTATCCAGGTGGTTGAAATCACAGGTCACAGTGATTTTCAGACTCTCAGAGTTTCTGTTTAAGTATGTCTGCTGGTGTGTCCAAAAATTTGTATTTAAGCATGTCCGGTGTTGGTATCCAAAAAAATTGACCCTTCTGGAGACCATACTTTAAGACACACTTTTAAAAAACAAGTAAAATTCATTTGATTTAAATAGCTTATAGATCACTCTAGAGAATTGGAAAACATTTGCATAAAGACACATAATAAGACTGTGTTCCCCAATGACTATTTAAATGCATTCAGAAATACAGAACAGACCACCTAAATAAGCGAAGACCAGATTGGCAAAATGATGCAAGAAAAACTTGGTCATATTTTAAAACTTAGAAGGAAAAAGTAAAATTTTGAGCATATAGTTTTATACAAACCAAATTATTATATAAAATAAGGTTATAATAGTCGGACTCTTATCTATTGAAGAACTTTGAAATATACTTCAGAAAGACCAACTTTAAAACCCCTTTGGGGGGCCTCCCGGGTGGCGCAGCAGTTGCGCGCTGGGTTGCGAACTGCCGCATCCCCTGCAGCGCCGGTTCTAACCCCGGCAGCCGGCGAGGGTCCCACATGGCGCGCAGACCTCTCCTGCCACACCCGCTGCCCCCCTCAGCAGTGTGCTTCATCATTCTGCCTATTCTGTTCCCGCTCTGGCTCTAGCGAATTCTCTCACCCTCCTGCACTTCTGACTGTACCCAGTGCTTATTTAAATAAATAAATAAATCTTAAAAAAAAAAAAACGAACAAACAACAACAACAAAAAAGAAATAAAACCCTTTGGAACCCGGGAGTCCATGCGTTCTGCCAGTATCCATGAAATCGCAGCTAGTTAACACTTTATCTTACAAGCAGAGTAAAATCTTAACCCCCACAATGCTTGACACTTAGAAGACACTTAATTTTATAGCCTCTCCCTCCCTCAATTTGGTTATGTCAGATACTTTCTCATGGTTAGATTTAGGAAATTCCTTAGTTTGGCTATAAACCAAAAAAAAAAAAAAAAAGTCCTGCAGCAAATATTACATATTATGCAAACCTGACTCATTTGCTTTATGATTAGAAGCAAGTCAAAATACTTAATATCACTGCTTCTGGGATAGAAATGGAGAGTTAGAATAGCCACTATTTGTATGTGACATGATCATTCCCCAGCAAAAGCCAAAGAGTCAGAAAAATATCAGAAAAATGAAATGTGTATCAATAGCCAGACCATAAAAACAATCTAAATGCCTCCAAACAGCAGAGTGGATCTAGAAGACGTAGTATACGTGCACAATGCAATACTACTGAGCATTCAAAAAAAGACAAACTCATGCCCTTTGCAGCAACATGGATGGAGCTGGAAGGGTTTATGATAAGTGAAATAAGTCCAAAGGAGAAAGACAAATACCAGAGGGTGTCACTTACATGTGGAATAATGAGAAACCAGACCAAGGGTCAGACAAAGCCAAACTCAACAACTAGTCCTTGAAAACAGGTTAAGGACAGCGACCTTCAAGGTGCAGGGGAATACAGCGTGGCGAGCACAAAGCGGGCAGGGAGCACAATGGACTATGATGGTGGACTAGGCTGCGTTGGTGGTGGCGCTACATTATCAATCCCGGAAGGGAAGGGTCCTATACTTCCAAAATACAAACAAAAATGTAAACCAATGTACCTGAAAAAAAAGAAAAAAAAGGTTGAAAGACTCAATGTAAATATAATAGCCAAATAAGGTAACAAGGATAAACTGCTAACAAGAACTAGGATTTGGTCTGTGAGCAAGCATGGACTTTGAGAGTCCGAGGTATCTGGGCAGAAGTAGAGAGTCATAAGGGGGGAAATGTAAATATTTATAATTGTATATAGTTATAAATTATATACATACATACATATGCACATATATATGTATAGAGATGGAGAGACGGCGAGAGAAGGAAAGAGAGAAAGAGAGAGAGAACATCTATTTAAAAAAGTATCAAGGTTATCTAAGAATAGTTGAATAATAGTGTTTATCCACACTAGCAGTCAAGCAATAGAAAATGTAATAAATAATAAATATTTCCATTACAGTTAAAAACTACAACATTTCAATGAATTGCATAAAGAAAAGATGATATCTCTGGAGAAAAAAAAATCTTATTTTTATTAAAGGAACTTAATGATGGAGATGCATTCAATAATAAGAATTACTGTTATTATTATTTAGGAAGTATTGTTGAAGGATGATTAGCCACACATTAATTCATTGTAAATTCAATGATATCCTATCAAAATTCCAGGTAGATTTATTTTCATATTTTTTCCTATCCAATGCAGATGATATTAAGATATGACAAAGCTTCATATTAGATATATAGTTGTTTCTTTTCTTAAATAAGATTTTATTATGTGAGAATGGTTTTAGGTTCAAAGAAAAATTGAGAAGATACAGAGATTTTAACATTAAAAAGGGTATGTTCCACTGACCTAAAAATCCCATGTCTGCCAATTCATAATTCCTGTCCCTGCAACCCCCAGCAAACACCAATCTTTTTACTCTCTCCATAATTTTGCCTTTTCCAAAATATAATAGAGTTGAAATAATAGAGTACTTAGCCTTTTAGGATTAGCTTATTTCCTAAAGGATTTGCTTATTTCCTAAGGATTAGCTTATGATTTAAGCTCCCAACACATCTTTTCATGGTTGGACAGTCCATTTCTTAGTGGTGAATAATATTCCATTGTTTGGATAGGCCAGATTCATGTATCCATTCACCTACTGAAGGACATATTGTGTGCTTCCAGGTTTTAGTAATTATGGGTAAAATTGCTATAAAAAACCATGTGCTAGGTTTTGTGTGGACATGACTTTTCACCTTCTTTGGGTGAATACCAAGGAGCACAATGATTGTATTGTGTGATATGAGTTACGGTTAATTTTTAAAGAAATTGTTGAACCATCTTCCAAAATGGCTGCACCATTTTTCATTCCCTCCAGCAATGAATGCAAGTTCCTCTTTTTCCACACCCTTGCCAGCACTTAGTGGTGTCAGTGTTTCGAATTTTGTTTATTTGAACAGGTGTGTCATGTTATTTTATTATTGTTTTAATTTGTATCTCTCTAATGGCTTATGTAGAGCATCTTTTCATATATTAGTTGCCAGCTATATATCTTTTTCATGATTGTGGTTTATTTTTCACTTGAGTTGTGGTTCATTTTTTATTTAGTTTTTATCTCTGTATATTTTGGATACCAGTCTTTATCAAATGTGTCTTTTGCAAATATATTCTCCCAGGCTGTTCTCTTTACATGTCTTTTTTTATAATTACAAGAACTTTATAATTTTAATTAAGTCCAGCTTATTAATTAGTCTATAAAAGTCAATTTTATTTAATAGATTGATATTATTGAGTTCAAATCCAGGTGGGTTTTTTGAGAAGAATATAGTACATGTGAACAAGTGAATCTTTCTTCTTTTTATACATCACCAGGTATCTTGTATATTTCTGTCTTGCCATCGTGGTCCTTAATCACCATCAATACCACCTTTTTCTTAATAAACAATATCTAAAACAATCACCAGTGTACTTCTGAGTCATTATAATGTGAAAAATTTTTCTTAATTTGAGTTTGTAAATTAGGGTTATGAAATGAAGGCAACTCATTTTATAGTCAAATCATTAAGGAAATACTGGGATGATGGTGACATCCTAGTATGATATCAGTTTTTGATTTAGTTCGTAACTAAATGTCAACTGTGCATCATTTTCCTCAACTACTCCTAATCTGGGAGTACTCAAGTTGGTTCTGCAGGCATAAATGCTGTTCACCTCTTACTTTATTACATTCCCACTGGCAATACAATGCTGGCCATCTCTAGCTGTTGATAACCATGAAGGGGAAACCTGCTCAATGGATCGTGATGAAAACATGACTGAATTTGGAAATTCCCCATAGGAAATAACTACTTTTGTTCATTAAATTAAAATAATTAATATTTTAAATATTTTGAACTATTTTAATTTATATTTAATATTATTTATAATTAAGACCCACAAAGCTTCCAACACTTTTTAAATAATTTATCCTGATATTAGTGCAGAGGGAATATATGGAAAGTACTATTTAGCAGAGGGAAAGTACTATTCTACACTGACCTATTTTATCTCACATTAATGAATACTTTTAAGCAATACAGTTTGGAGAATTTTGAACAATTCATGTAGTTATTTTTTAAGAGTGCTGGGAGAATTAGTGCTAAATAATAGACATTCCGAGCAGAGATAGTGACAGGTCTGTAATTTGAAATTTGTCTCTGTCAAGATTGAGTTCCTTGAGATAGAAATTTGAGTGCAGCATCCTGTTTATCTTTGTTTACTTATACTACTAGATGCTCAGTAAAATGTTGCTGAAACAAAATGACATCTTGTCATTGGCCACTACCTCATTCCTGGGGAGATTGCCATGGAGAAAAGTACAACAGTTGATTTGAATCAGGATGCTCTGAGAATTTGCTAACTGTTTCTCCTGTGCCAAGTAAGATCTATTCTATCAAACTAAAAGCATCATTCACATACCTACTGTGTACCTATTATCATTAGTTTGGCTTACCTACTCATTAATCACGAACAGATGGAATTAGCTGATATTAAAAAAGCATGTATTTTTCTCTTTCTTTACCCCCACACATGCAAAGTAAAAAATAGAATTCTCCATCATTTTTTTTTTCTCTAACAAGGACATCTTCAGATGTATTAGTCAAACTTGGAGCCCCTCCAACACTAAAGCTTATGTCTAAATTTAGAACTAATGAGCTCTCTGTATGTACCAAACTGGAAAGCACATATTCTCTCTGTTAGCATCAATGCACTTTTATTCAACATAAATCTCTTGCCAAAGAGAATATTAATGTTTCTTATTTAGTGTTACTGGTTCACAAAACTCAGTCTTTCCTTAAAGTGCTGGGGAGAAACATGAACATATTCATCAGGGAATAACAGCAAGTTTGTGGAGGAAATTGATTTCAGAGGATCATAGAGCTCTCTATCAACATGGATCTTTAAAGTTTTTCCAGCTCAACACTCCTTAACTGCTAGCATTCCTTTCAAAATAACTTTCCTGGATAATTACCCAGTCCTCTAAATACCTCCCTGCCAAGGCACTCCAACCACCTTTTATAGCTCTGATTGATAGCCCCCACTCCTGCACAAAACCAAAATCCTTTTTGCAATTGCTTCCCCAATTACTTCCAGATTTGTTTCTTTGGACACATGGAGTGATAGCTATTTTATGTGACTTTTTTTAATGCATGATGACAACTACCACGTGTTGTCTCTCTCCATTTCTCATTCCCACTGCATCCCTTCTCTAAGCTAAAGCTTTGGTTAATTTACTTTTCCTAAAATCTCTGATTTCAAGTTGTCATTCTGGCCACACTCTTGTTATACTCCAATAGCACAACTTTCCTCTCAAGGACATCCTGACTTTTAAAAGAACTTAATTGTGATGAAAATAAGGAACATGGAATTCTCTGAAGAATGGACTCAGGCCATAATTAATGATTGTGGATAGAACAAGTGATTATTAAAATAATGCCATTGGCCTGGAGAAGAAGGAGTAAATCTGTGACTACTTTACTCACAGAATATAAGGCAGTAATGACCATTTTGGTGGGATGAGACCTGGGAGATGTAATCTCAAAGCCACCTCGAGTCTACTTTGGGATTTGATAATAGACTTGATACCACTGATTTGATTTATTATTATTATTATTATTATTACTTTTACTGACTACCATTGATCTACATCCTTGTTAATGTTTTGACAGCATAGGATTTCTTCCTTCAGTTATAGCCACCATAACACTCCCACCACCAAAGCACCAATAGTCCTTCACCATTGTCCATTGTGCTCTCTCTCCAAGCTCTGCACCCCACATTGAATCTCTTTTCCTTCTCCCTACTCTTCTGGATGTCTCAGATCTATGGTCAGCTTTCAAGGGTTAGTTTTAATGCTTGCCTGACCTTTTGTTTGGTTTTTGTATATTTCACATATAAGTGACACCATCTGGTATTTATCTTTCTGCTTCTGGCTTATTTTGCTTATCATAATCCCTTTCAGCAACATCCATGTTGCTACAAGTGAGTTTACCTTTTTTGATTGCTGAGTAGTGTTCCATCTGTTTTTAGGTTTTTATGTTGTTTTCATATCATGGCTATTGTAAACAGGATACCACTGATTTAAAATCAGAATATAGATGGTAGAGTAAATTTATCTTTAACAGGAAAAATATATTACATTGAATATGTTGCCTTATTTAAGTTGCTAGATAGATTGATTTGTAGAAAATTTAAATGTCTAGAGACTGGTCCAATATCAAATCATGCCATAACTGCTGAGCAGACCAGATTAAATTATATTATCTTAAATTCACTAAGTACTGCACTACATAAGATATTGAAAATAAAACTGAACCATTGTTTCAAACTTCCTTCCTCTTTATTAGAATCTTGAGTCCCAATATTCAATCAACCTTTTATGTTAAAAACTTGTGGCATTGCCTGTGATGTATCTTTTTATTCATTCTAATAGTCAATCAATTACCAAATTTTATCTTCAATTTCAAAAATGTCTATCAAATTCTATTTTCCTCCATTCTAATGCAATCTATTGGGCCAATCATTAATTTAACTTATAAATTTGTCATAAATAATTGCTGCTATAATTTAATCTGGTCTGCTAACAATGTTCTTCTGCCCTCACCTGAGCCATTTAACCAATTTTTGGTTATATACTAGAGATAAATTTTTGGACATTTTATTATGGTTTTTTATTATTATATAAGCACTATTATATTTGGTTTATGGAATTTCACTGCTTTAAAAACTCTATTGTCTTCCTTCTATCCAAAGGAATACTTGCTTTGAAATCATAAAATGAGAATGTAAAACTCTGAGGTGAGGACAAGGCATTCATGTTATTTTGCACATTAAAGTTTGAAAGCTATGGACCCAGATGTCAGGATAATAGCCAAACTACCCAACATGAGACATAATTGTATTATAACTTCAGAGATAGAATCTATTTTAAAATTCATATCTATTCTCAAGGAACACCAAGTAGACAAAACTATCTTGAAAAAATAAGAACAAAACTGGCTAACTCACACTTTTTAAGTTCAAAATTTATCATGAAGTTACAACAATCAAAGAGTGTGGTATGAGCTTAAAGACAGCCAGCTATAGCAATGCAATAGATAGAAAGCCCAGAAGTCACCTATGTAGTCAAATGATTTTGGCAAATGTGCCAATACAATTCAATAAGGAAGGGAAGTCTTTTCAACAAATGGTTCTAGGAAAACTGGATATCCACATGCAAAAATTGAATTTGGTACCTTACCTAACATGCCAAATTAATTTAAATGTATCAAAGATTTAAATGTAAGACCTAAAACTATAAAACTCTCAGACTAACAGAAAACATCTTCATGATATTGATTTTGGCTTTATTCTTGGACATAAAACCACAGGCATAGGCAACAGAAGAAAAAAGTAGACAAATGTGACATCATGAAAAATTAAAAAAGCGTGTATTAAAAAAATCAACCAGTAAAAAGTCACCACAGCCCATAGGATGGAAGAAAATATTTTCTTTTGAAGAACATATATTTGATAAAGAACAAATATCTGGAATATATGAAAAACTCTTGAAATTCAGAAACAAAAAACTAATTCAAAAGTGGACAAAACTTGAATAGGTTTATCTCAAAAAACTATACAAATGGCCAATAAGCACACAAAACTGTGCTTAGCATCATAAATTACTATGGAAATGTGGCTGAAAATTACAATGCGGTTCTACCTAACTTCTACCTAACTTAAAAATACAGAAAATAATAACTTTTGATGAGTGTAGTGCCAGGAAGGCACAGAGCTGGTTCTCTATGATATGAGCAAATGGGTAAAGGAGAGTCCTGGAGCCCTCAGTGGCTTCAGGCTTTTATTGAGCTTCAACATGTAGTGCAGCAACCAGGTACATGGCAGGCAAGGGTGCCAGGGGGAGCCAGGAGGCTGTCAGGCCTCCCGCCCCTGTCAAATCTTCACTCTTTGCTGGGCTCTCTACTGTGCTACAAGTTTCCCTTAGCGAATATAAATACTGCAGCCATGGCCCACAAAAGTAAAAAGAATACAACTGAATATAACAATGTAACAAAATCCAGGTGCTGCCATCAGGCATGCATTCAGGACCACAGGGATCCATCATCAATCCTAATGGTGGGAGGGCAGAAAAGCCTGACAATCATTTACCCTACAATGAGGATGTGGAGAAATTAGAACCCTTATGCACTAGTGGTGGGAATGTGAAATGATACAGATGCAATGAAAAACAGTATAGAGGTTCCTAAACAAAACTGAATTACCATATGATCCAGCAATGCCAGTTCTGTGTACATAACCCAAATAATTGAAAGAATGGTCAGTCTCAGAACGATTTGTACACTTGTGTTCATAAAAGTGTTAGATAAAATATAGAAGCAACCCAAGTATTGATCAACAAATAAATATGTGAACAGAAGCAGCTATTGCATTAGTCCACTAATATGAGCTATTTAGAGAGTCAAAATCTTGGAGACAAAAAGTGCAATGGTTGCTAAGAGCTGGGAGAAGGAGGAAAGAGTTATTGTTTAATGGATATAGAGTTTCAGTTTACAAGATGAGTTATGAAGATGGATGATGGTGATGATTACACAGCATTATGAATATATGTAATGTTACCGAACTGTGCACTTAAAATGAACAAGGTAATTATTGTTAACTGAAGCCTATACTTTACATTAAGATTCACTCTTTGTGTTGTACCTTCATTGAGTTTCCATAAATGCATAATTTACATTACAGTATCAGACAGAATAGTCTTGCTGCCCTTAAAATCCTACATGTTCTAATTATTCATCCTTCCCTCTTCCCTGAAAACCACTGATCTTTTTACTGTTTGCATTGGCTTCCCCCTACCCCCCAGAATTCCTATAGCTGGGATCACAGAGTTTGTTCCCTTTTTCAGATTATCTTCTTTCACATAGTTCTAAAGTTCCTTCTAAATTTTTTCATGTCTTTTCACAACTTGATAGCTCTTTTGTTGTTAAATAATACTCCACTGTATGGATATACATCAGTTTATTTATCACATCTATAAGGACATTTAGCTGTTTCTAATTTTTGTCAATCATGAATAAATTTTATTTCATTCAAACATATAAATATGTTTTCAACTCATTTGGGAAGTACCTGAGAGAGTGACTGCTGAATCATGTGGTAAGGATATATTTAGCCTTTTTAAGAAAATGGCAAACTATTTCCCAAACTTTGGCTCTACCATTTCACACTTCCACTAGCAATAGATTAGAATGTATGTTATATCACATTTGGTGCTGTAAATGTTCTATTTACAGGTGTATAGTAATGGACTATTGTGGCTTTAATTTTCAATTCCTTGATGACTTGAGATATTGAGTATCTTCATAGGATTGTTTGCTATCTGTGTATCTTCCTTGGCAGTGCCTGTTCATATATTTTGCCCACTTTTAAATAGGGCTGCTTATTTTCTTATTAATGGATTAAAGAATTATTTATTTATTTTGATAAAAGTCCTTTTTTTAGGTATGTGTTTTGCAAATATTTTCTCTAAGTTTCACAGAAAGAAGAACTATCTAATTTTAATAAAGACCAACTTATCAATGTTTTTGTCATAGTTCTTGCTTTTTTAATGTTTTAGAAATACTATAGCCAAACCCAATATTATCTTCCTTTAGTGTTTATAACAATAATTTTTCACAATTAACTCCATTTTGAATTAATTTTTTTGGTGAAAGGTGTAAAGTCTATGCCTAGATGTATTTTTCACATAAAGATGTCCAGTTGGTCTAGTATTAAAATAGCATTTGATGCCCCAAAATAGATGACTGGATCAAGAAGATATGGTACATATACACAATGGAACATTACTCAGCAAACAAAAAAGATAAACACATGCAGTTTGCAGCAACATTGATAGAGGTGGAAGGGATCATGCTCAGCAAAATAAGTCAGAAAGAAAAAGAAAAATACTGGATGGTCTCACTCATAACAGGAATTTAGAAAACCTAAATAAGAGACCGGGAAAAAGACTAATCAATGCAAAGTAATAATCAAAATCAACAAGCAGCTATAAGCCAGAGATACACTATGGGGGGGGGGATCAGGGAGGGGCAGGGAGAGGAAGAACTAGAGTCAAAATAAGAGGGGGGTGCAATTGTATGGGGAATATAACCAAAATGAAAATGCATACATTGTACAAAGATGAAAAATGATGTAAGAATTATATAAAATAAAATATTAAAAAAATAAAATAACATTTGAATAGCTTTGGTTTTCTTATTAAAATATTTCTAAATAATTAATTACTTTTAAGGATATTCTGAGTATCAGAATATTCATTATTTTTATTTGAATGCTGCATAATATTTGTTAAGTTCTGTTTTTCAGATAAATCTTATTCAATATTTGTAAGGTAGCATGTCATATATTAAGTCAATATTTTATTTAATATTCCCTCATATCTCCAAATATTTAAAATAGTTACTGAATTCATAACTGTAAGACTTCAATAAAAGTGCCTGTTTTGTCTGCTTTTCTCCCTATGACTCTACTTCTGCCCAGATACCCTGGACTCTCGAAGTTCATTTCTAAACCATGCTTGCTCAATCCGTAGACCAAATCCTAACTATTTCTTGTTAGCAGATTTTTATCTTGTTACCTTACTTGGCCATTATTCGTGGAATAATGTCAATAATGTTCAAAAAATGTCTGTCCTGTGTCTAATTTCTATACTGTATGGTTATTTTATCCATGATAATGAAATATTAATACAAACACTGAGTACACTTACATTGAATAATTACTCTATATGCTTATTTTATTTAGTCCTGACAATAACTAGATGTGATGGATTATATTGCTTAATCATTTGTATAGAAGAGGCTCCTGGATCCTTAAAAGTGTATCATTTACCCAAGGTCGCAATTAATTGGTGTCAGAATTGGACCTGACCCAGTCTGGCTGGCTCTGAAGTTGTTGGTCATAAGCCCTGAAAATGAAGGAGAAGGAAGGGTCTTCTAAGAACAGATTTCCACGCAACAGGACTATTTTCATGCTAAGAATTCTGACACTTGGGCAAACCAATGAAACCAATTATTGTAGGTGTCACTTGTCCCATATCTGTGAACAGAACACCTGAGATTTTCAAAGAAATGAGGGGTAGTTGTAGAGTAGATTTGGAAGGGGGGAAATAATCATTTTGCAGCTCTGAAAAAATCATATTATTCAAGAATAGACCGCATGAAAAATGTCCTTCTCATTTCAAGTGTACTGTGAGTTAATATATATATGGCCAGAATGATATGGCTGCTAATAAGGAATATGTTGTTTAGAAAAGGAATTGATTGTGAAGAGTGACTTGAGGGCGGATCAACATGGCAGCAAGGAAATGCTGCGAGTAAGATCTCCCATTAAAAAAAGTTAATAGGGAGGAAAAGCTGCAGGTCCCAGCAAGAACTGGGACATGGAAGATAAATGGGTGACTCCAGCAAACTACCCGAAGAAGAAAGTTGCCATAAAAGAGGACTAGAAGGGAGGAAAGCTCAGAACCCTGCTACCCTCCCCCACCCACAAAGTCGGTCTCTCTGACCAACAGAAAGGAGGAAAAAACAAAAAAACTAAAACAACCAAGAACAAACTATGCATCAAGCGGGACTGTGAATGGAAAGGAACTATTTCAGCCACCACACCCTGTGAACTGGAGCTGTGGAGAACCCTGCAGGATTGGCCCTGGAGGTGAGCAAATGGCTCCAGAGGCCGTTAGAGAAAGACAAAGACTCCCGGAGACCTAGAAACAGCCCCAGGCCAGCCAGTAAGCTTGTGCGGAAAAGCAGCATGCTTGAAAAAGATACGTGGATCATGGCTGCCCAGGTTGTGCCTGCAACCTAGGTTTGCAGGGAGACACACGGGGGACCTCACTGAGGTGAATGTCCCTCACTGAGTAATCAGAAACGAGGCGCCCGGACACAGGAGCGGGGTGCAAAAGGCGCCATTTCTGGAGACACTGAACTGTGCTACAGCCCGCGTCCTAGACCTGTGGGCTTTGGAACTGAGACCCGGGGCACGAAATTTGGGGCGTGGGATCCCCACGACAGTGGGGCACAAGGCAGACACAGCACCCCAAAGCCATTGAGGCTTTCCCCACCACTCCCACTCTGTTCCCCTGTTCCATGGGGTAAAAAAAAAACAGCTCCCCAAGCACACTAGGAGAGATCTCTAAAGCCACCTGGCGGCCAGAAAAAAAAATCACCAACACCTCATAGATTAGGGACCTTTCTTCAGTAAAGACTGCTTGAAACCAGCAGAAGGCTCCCGGAGGAGTCAGAGGTGAGCTGGGAAATTTGCCCAAGCCAGGACCCTTCTGACCAGCAGTCTGAGCCCAGAGGGGGAGCGGGCACCCACAGCCAGGGCAGACCGGGTGTGCAGAAGAGTGTGCCTGTCTCCAAAGCACCATTTTAGAACAGGGACCTTTCTTCAATAAAGACTGCTTGAATCTGGCAGAAGTCTCCCTGTGGAGCCAGAGGGAGAAGTTTCCTTACACAGTTAGAGGTGAGCTGAAGGCCCCCACAAGCCCGATCCCACCTGGCAGGAAGTCAGAGCCCAAAGGAGGATCCAGAGATTTGTAACCCAGAGTGCAATCTAGCTGCCCCACCTCCAGGGAAGTCTGTGGTACCTCAAGATGCACATTTGTAACTAAACACAGAAGGAGGAGAGATTCTGTGACAGTGACCATTAACATACTCAAAGTACCACTGCCTCACTTGACTTCTGGCATAACAGTTTTTGACTCATTTGGATTGCCAGTTTCTGAAACTCCCAAAATAACACACTAAAAAGATGCCAGCCAGTACCAGCGGCACAGTGTCCCAATGCATAAGGCAAATTAGAAGACAGGCAGCAGGGAAAAGAAAAACTACAAGCAAAGTAGCAATGCCTCAGAAAAAAGACACACCACAAAAAAAACCCCACCCACCAGCTTGCAACTATGGTGACTTGGAAGAAATTCTGAGCCATCCAGAAAAAGAATTTAAAATTGCCGTGATGAAAAAACTGATGGAAGTCATTAAGGAAAACAACACTCAGAAGAATGAAATTGAGCCCCTAAAGAGGGAAGTAAAAGAAATGCAGGAGATCAAAGAATTAATGGAGGCGCTACAGAACTCTGGGAAAAGCAATGAAAGCAGAATAGATGAAATGGAAGAACGAATAAGTACTCTTAAAGACACAGAAATAAAAAGAACCAAAACAGAAAAGGAAAAAGAAGTACAAAAGAAAAAGACCGAAGAAAGACATCGGAAACTATCTGACTCCATGAGGAAAGGAAATTTAAGAGTTATAGGAATCCTAGAAGAAGAGGAGAGAGATGTAGGAACAGAGAAAATATTCAAGTATAATTGAAGATAACTTCCCAAATGTGAAGAAGGAGCTGAAAATTTATATACAAGAAGCAAGAAGAACTCCAAACTTCCATGACAAAAGGAAAAATACAGCAAGACACATAATAGTAAAGCTCCCAAGAATCCAAGACAAGGAAAAAATAATGAAGCTGACAAGAGAGAAGAAACAGATAACATTCAAAGGAAAACCAATCCGACTGACATCAGGCTTCTCTGAAGAAACACTATGGGCAAGGAGAGAGTGGAGGTACATAGTCAACAGACTCCAAGAAAACAGATGCCAACCAAGAATACTCTATCCCGCAAAGCTCTCCTTCCTCTATGAAGAAAGAATAAGGACCTTCCCAGACAAACAGAAACTCTGGAATTTCATTATGACTAAACCCTCACTCCAAAAAATACTACAAGGCATCCTAAAGCCAGAACCTCAGAAGGACGAATAACAATGAAAGAAGGCCAAAAAAAAAGTTATTAAAAGAATAAATAAATAAAATCAAAGGAAAGACAAACACAATGGCAAATACAGATGCTAACATATCAATATTAACTCTAAATGTAAATGGACTAAACTCTTCAATAAAAAGACACAGAGTCGCAGGCTGGATTAAGAAACAAAACCCAACCTTTTGCTGTCTCCAGGAAACACATTTAGTTACAAAAGATAAAAATAGACTCAACGTTAAAGGATGGAAAACAATCCTACAAGCAAATGGACCAAAAAAGAAAGCAGGAACAGCTATACTATATCAGATAAAACAGATTTCAAATTCAAAAAGGTAAAAAGAGATCCCAACGGTCACTACATTATGATCAAGGGGACAATACTTCAAGAAGAAATAACACTCATTAACATATATTCACCAACGAAGGAGCACCAAAATATATCAGACAACTATTATCATCTTTGAAAACAGACATCAGAGAAAACACATATGTAGTGGGAGACTTCAACACACCACTATCAACAATGGATAGATTAACGAGACAAAAAATAAGTAAAGACACTAAAGCTCTAAATAAGGATCTAGAGCGCTTGGGCTTAACAGACATCTATAGAACACTAAACCCCCAAAAATCTGAGTACACATTTTTCTCAAGCACACATGGATCATTCTCCAAGATCAATCACATACTGGGACCCAAGACAAACATTAACAGATACAGCAAGATTGAAATCATACCAACCATCTTTTCTGACCATGAGGGCATCAAACTAGAAATAAACCATAAAAAGAAGGCAAGGAAATCTCCTACATCATGGAGATTGAAAACCACATGACTGGAAGACCACTGGACTAATGAGGAGATCAAAGAAGAAATTAAAAAATTCTTTGAATTGACTGACAAGGAGGACACCAATTTCCTAAATGTATGGGATGCAGCAAAAGCAGTAATAAGAGGAAAATATATAGCAATAGAGGCTCACATCAAGAAACAAGAAAGAACTCAAAGAAACAACCTAATCTCGAAGCTCAAAGATCTAGAAAAAGAACAACAAAAAAACCTCAAAACCAGTAGAAGAAAAGAAATAATAAAAACCAAAGCAGAAATAAATGAAATTGAAACTAAAAAAACAATCCAAAAGATCAATGAAACCAAGAGCTGGTTCTTTGAAAAAATCAATAAAATAGACAAACCCCTAGCCAGGCTCACAAAGGAAAAAAGGGAGAAAGCACAAATAAACAGGATCATAAATGAAAGAGGAGAAATCACAAAGGACATAGCAGAAATCAAAAGAATAATCAGAAACTACTATGAACAGTTACATGGAAACAAGTTCAACAATCTAGAGGAGATGGACAAATTCTTACAACTCTACAATCACCCAAAGCTAGATAAAGAGGAAATAGAACACCTAAAAGACAAATTACAAGCAGTGAAATTGAAATGGTAATCAAAAACCTCCCCAAAAACAAAAGCCTAGGACCTGATGGATTTACAAATGAATTCTACCAAACGTTCAGAAATGAATTAGTGCCTATCCTTCACAAACTCTTCCAAAAAATTGAGAAGGAAGGGATAATACCAAACACGTCTATGAAGCCAACATTACACTAATACCAAAACCGAACAAGGACAACACAAAAAAAGAAAACTACAGGCCAATCTCCCTAATGAACACTGAAGCAAAAATCCGCAATAAAATTTTAGCTATCAGAATCCAACAATGTATCCATAAGATAATTCACCACGACCAAGTAGGATTCATTCCAGAAACACAAGGATGGTTCAACATCTGAAAATCAATCAACGTAATCCAACACATCAACAAAAAGAAATGTAAAAACCATATGATAATATCAATAGATGCCGAGAAAGCTTTCGACAAAGTGCAACAACCATTCACGATAAAAGCCTTTGAAATTCTTGGGATACAAGGCACATACCTCAATATCATAAAGGCCCTATATGACAAGCCAACAGCCAGTATCATTCTCAATGGTGAAAAGCTGAAAGCATTTCCATTAAGATCTGGAACAAGACAAGGATGTCCACTCTTACCACTGCTTTTCAATATAATACTGGAAGTCCTAGCCAGAGCAATAAGACAAGAGAAAGACATATAAGTAATCCAAATAGGAAAAGAAGAAGTCAAACTATCACTATTTGCAGATGATATGATAATATACATAGAGAACCCCATAAACTCCACAGAAAAACTAATTCAACAAATCAATGTTTAGTAAAGTGGCAGGATACAAAATCAACACGCAAAAGTCAGTAGCATTCCTATACACAAACAATAAATCTGAAGAAGAAGAAATAAAAAAAACATCCCTTTTAGTATCGAAACAAAAAAAAATCAAATACTTGGGAATAAATCTAAGAAAAGAGGTAAAGGACCTATACAAAGAAAACTATAAAATACTGTTAAAAGAAATAGAAGAAGACACAAAGAAATGGAAAGACATCCCCTGCTCATGGATTGGAAGAATAAACATTATTAAAAAGGCCATCCTACCAAAAGCAATATACAGACTCAATGCTATTCCAATAAAAATTTCAATGTCATTCTTCAAAGAAATAGAACAATTATTGATGAAATTCACATGGAATCACCAAAAACCCCAAATAGTGAAAGCTCTCCTGAAAACAAAAGAAGGGAATAAAGGCATCACACTCCCAGACTTCAAACTATACTGCAAAGCCATAATCACCAAAACTGCATGGTATTGGAACAAGAACAGACACACAGACCAATGGAATTGAATAGAAAATCCTGAAAAAAACCCACAGATTTATGGTCAACTAATCTTTGACAAAGTATCAAAGAATATGCATTGGAGCAAAGAAAGTTTGTTCAATAAATGGTGCTGGGAAAACTGGGTTGCTACATGCAAAAGCATGAAGCTTGACTACTACCTAACACCATGCACAAAAACCAACTCAAAATGGATTAAAGAACTAGACATAAGACCTGAAACCATATAGTACATAGAAGGAAATATAGGCGAAACACTACATGATATGCACATCAAAGACATCTTACAGACACATCACCCAAAGCAGTGATAGTGAAGGCAAAGATAAACAGCTGGGACTACATCAAATTAAAGAGCTTCTGCTCAGCAAAAGAGACAATAACCAAAACAAAGAGAAACCCCACCGACTGGGAGAACATTTTTGCACACAACACTAATGATAAAGGACTGATCACAAAAATCTACAAAGAGCTGATGAGACTCAACAAAAACAAAGAAAATAATCCAGTCAAAAGATGGGCAAAAGAGCTAAAAAGAAACTTCTCTAAAGAGGAAATGCAAATGGCCAACAGGCATATGAAAAAATGTTCAACATCACTTGTAATCAGGGAAATGCAAATCAAAACTACCATGAGATACCATCTTACACCAGTGAGAATGGCACATATTAAAAAAACTAGCAAAAACAAATGTTGGCGAGGTTGTGGAGAAAAAGGAACTTTCCTGCACTGTTGGTGGGAGTGCAAACTGGTCTGACCACTATGGAAAGCTGTGTGGAGATTTCTGGACCTACTAAACATAGAGCTTCCATATGATCCAGCAATTCCACTCCTAGGTATTTACTCAAAGGACACAGAAACATTAATTCCAAAGAGCACCTGCACCCCTATGTTTATAGCAGCACTGTTTACAATAGCTAAGCTTTGGAAACAACCCAAATGCCCAAAAATAGATGACTGGATCAAGAAGATGTGGTACATATACACCATGGAATATTACTCAGCATTCAAAAAAGATAAACACATGCAATTTGCAGCAACATGGATGGTGCTGGAAGGGATCATGCTCAGCGAAATAAGCCAGAAAGAAAAGAAAAATACCGGATGGTCTCACTCATAGCAGGAATCTAGAAAACTTAAATAAGGGACCAGGAAAATGAATAACTGTAAGAAAGTGAAAATCAAAATCAACAAACAACTATGAACCAGAGACACTCTATGGGGGTTGGGGGGCAGGGAAAGGAGGGCTTGGGGTTAAAATAAGGGGGTTGTAATTGTATGGGGAATATAAAAATAAAATTTAAATAAAAAAAAGAAAAGGAATTTATTGTAATCATGCTTTCTGTAACATACTCATTTACAAAAATAAATAATTAAAAAAGTAGTAATTACTTTTACTCTTTCCTTGAAATTTTTGAACTCACTGTTTTACTGTGTTATAATTAGTGAAAACCTTATAAAATTATGTAAAACTTAATACTTTAAAAAAGTCATTTTGGGGCCTCCCTGCTGGTGCAGGCAGTGGAACACAGCACTGTGAAGCTGTCCATAGTCTCTGCAGTGCTAGTTTGATTCCCGCCAGCTTTGGAGCAACCCACATGGCGAGCCAGACCTCTCCTGTCCTGCCCGCTGCTCCCCTCAGCAGTGTATTTCAGTCAGTCTGCCTGTTCTGCTCCCCACTCTGTCTCTGGTGAATCCTCTCACCCTCTCGCGCATCTGGTCTGTATCCCAGCTCTTGTATAAATAAAAAGTAAATCTTAAAAAAAAAAAGTCATTGTGTGTCTAGACTTTGAAATTTTTTTCAATTCTGTCATTTAAAAATGGCTGTGTTTAAATATGAAAATTTGCCAGCAAGTATTTCTTTTAGTGAACTAATTACTATTGCTACTTAAAAGTAAAATTAAACAGGTCAGTGATTTCAGTTTGAACAGGAAGGCATGTTCTAATGTAAACAAACTCAGAAAGTTTCCTTGGGAGTTTCTAATGGTTTTCCTTAAGTGCATATTACTTTGGTCAGCTTAAAGTCAGGACTATTGGGCTAATGATTAATAATCTAAGATTTCTTTAATAAAGTTTCAATGCAACTGATCCAGAGGATACAATGCTGTCAATAAGCACATTGATTTTTAAACTTCGCATTTTTGTGTGTGTGTGTGTACCACATTATTAATCAGTTGCAATGGCTCCACTGGAGAAATGCTAATTAATAAACTCTTCTGATTAACTCCTTGTATATCCTTGACCCAATTATCATTATTGCAAAAATTTTAAAGCCCTTCATCATATTGTACAAGTAATCTATAAAGAGTTGGATAGCTACCAAGAAACATGCAAAACCATTATTTTTCAGGCATGAGGTGTATGACCTCCATTTGGATAATAGTCAACTTGGTCCCCAGAGATTAATAAAACAAACAAGGGAAATTCCCTTTAGTTTGTATGTAAAGAGACAGCACAGGAGTAAGGAGTCCAGAATGTGCTGGTTATTAGAAGATACAGGTTCTTGTACTTACATTGTGGGTACTTAATGTAAATTCAGTTCATCTTTCTTATACACTCATTTCCTAAAGTGAAAAATAAGGTCATTAGATAATATGATGGCTAAAATACTAATAATGTTGGCCCAATCTTGGGGGTACTTTAGTTCCTGAACCCCCTGATAGCTTTCCTAGCAACAGGGCTGAAAGTTGTAATTCTTTGTATATGCAACAGGCACCAAATATGATAGGCTTAAGTTGAAAAAGAACTTTTTATTTTTTTTAAAGATTTATTTATTTATGCATACAAGAGCTGGGGTGCAGGCCAGAGTTGTAGGGGGTGAGAGGATCACCAGAGACAGAGCAGGGAACAGAACAGGGAGACTGACTAAAATACACTGCGGAGGGGAGCAGCAGGCCAGACAGGAGAGGTCTGCCTTGCTATGTGGGTTGCTCCCTGGCTGGCCAGAGATCGAACTTGTGCTGCAGAGGCTGCGGATTGCTTCATAGTGCGGTGCTTAACCCATTGCACCACCAGGAAGACCCGAAAAGGAATTTATTACACAAATATAGGGGGCCCAAATAAGGGATCAGGAAAAAAAATAATAATTAAAAAGCAACAAAACTAGCAGGCATCCATAAATAAGAGACATTCTGCAAGGGAGGGAGAGGAAAAGTAAGCAAAACAGGGGAGGGAAGATCACAAGGGACTATGGTGATGGTTCATGGGTGAACTGGTGGTGGGAATTTTATGGGGAATACATAATGATATAAAAGATATAAATAAAAAAATCATAAAAAAGAGCAATACAAAAAATTTGATAGTCCATAGAATTTCAGGTAAAAGATATAAATAAAAAATTATAAAAAAAGAGAAATACAAAAAATATTTGATAGTCCATAGAATTTAGAATCTCCACAGACAGAAACACAGACAACCAGGCAACAGTGTAGTAAGTCCTCTGCTGCCAGCCTCTTTGCCATCAGATGCTAGAATCCCATCCTGACACCTCAGGATGGAACACAGAGTCTCTGGTGTTGCCAGTTCCTATACCTTACCTAGAAACTGAAGGTCCTCCATTGCAAACTGCAGCCAGCTCCAGGACTGTGTGATTGACGCTTTGTGGCATTTCCATGGACCATAGGTACCTCCAACATAACAGGATGTGCTTTTTCATATTCAAGGTGGAGTGTTCCTTTAACTACATGTTGAAAATGCTGAAAAGTTACATTTTGTTTTAGGTCCTTCCCCAAAATGGCAGCCTTCCCATGCACCTGGAATCAGGTTGACATAGTACTTCTGGATCAGACTGTACTGATTCTAAAATCAATGACCTCTACTGGAAACAGCTTGCTTCTTTTTTTTTTTTTTTAAAGATTTATTTATTAATGCATACAAGGACTGGGGTTCAGGCCAGAGGTACAGGGGCTGAGAGGATTCACCAGAGAGAGAGGGGAACAGAACAGGCAGACTGACTGAAATACACTGATGAGGGAAGCAGCAAGCGAGACAGAGGCGGTCTGCTGTGGGTCAACTCCCTGCTGGGCGTGGATCGAACTCATGCTGCAGTGGCTGGAGCTAGCATGATAGCGCTGTTTTTAAGCCTGGAGTCACCAGGGAGGCCCCCAGCACCTTGCTTCTTACCTGTGAAAAAAGACTGCAAATATGAACTTGTCTTTACATTGAAGGGGATCTCACAGCAGGCTCCCAAGCACTGGATCTCTAAACTCTTTACCAATACCTGGGGTTCTTTAATCTTTAGTAGAACTTGCTTCCCTTGCTAGGGTTGTAGTGCACCACCCCCAAATATGCTGCTTTAGTGTAAGGACTATTTTGAGATGAAACAGAAGAGTGAACTCTCCTGCCCATTTGTGACTATGCGGGTCCTTCTCTTTTTCTTTCTCCTTTTCTTAATAAAACTGTCCTTTTAAGATGTAAGGGGAAAAAAAAAGAAAAAAGGGCCCTGCTCACCTCTTTTTCTTTTGCTTCAAAGGTAGAGAATAAACTTGTAAATGTACCCCACTCCTCTCTACCAGGAAGGACAGAAGTTAATCACCAGAAGTTAAACTAGATCTTCATCTACACAACAAAGCTTGCTAACTAGTCTTGACCTCCCATTTGTTCCTCCATATATTTGCTTCTTAGTATTTGCTGTCCCTAGAAACTTCTTGTCTTGTGTTTCTCCGTAAATTTATTGTTCCTTTGCTAAGATGCTTTAGAAGTCCAGGTTCTAATCACCCCTTTGAGTTGCTCCCAACTGACTGTTCTCATATGTGTGCACACTGCAAGTGTTAATAAACCTCTGTTTGGTTTTCTCCTGTTAATCTCTCTTCTGTTTGCCTAATTTACAGGGTCCCAGCCAGAAATCTTAGGAGGGCAGAGAAAAGATTATCTTTTCGGTATCATTTGTTTTTTCTGTGAGGTAACTGATATAAGTCTTTAGCTCATTCACTCTTAACCTATGTTTATCTCCATTGGTCAAGTGGTACCCTAAGTGACTGCCCTTCTGTCTCACACCTATGAATGCCTCGTCCATCAGCCCTTCCCACAGATTCCCGAGTTGCCATCCTGTTGCCAGTGTTGCAATCTGGTGACCGCTCTTTCAGAGTCCTGCCACCAGGTCCATACCTGGTTGCTCATATCCACATGCTCTGCTGTCAGCTGATCTCCAGTCAGCTGTCACTGAGCTGCTCAGAAGACAAGCAAATGGCCCCTGCACTTCTGACTATACCCAGTGCTTATATAAATAAATAAATAAATCTTTAAAAAAATAAAAAAAAAATCGTGCCATTTGTAACAACATTAATAAACATGGAAGGCATTATGTTAAATGAAATAAACCAAACACAGAAAGGCAAATACTGCATGGTCTCACATGTAGAATCTAAAAAAGCCAAATTCATAGAGGCCATCATTTCTTTTAAACTTTAAAGAGACAGAGAACAACTATTAGCTATTAATTCCTATTGTGCACACTGTAGATATTAAGCTTCTCTTAGAAAACTGTGGTGAGGCTTAGCAGGGACACTATTTTAATTTATATACATTTTATACAATGTTTTTATTATCATCATTAGTATTAATACTTTAATGTGATTTTAATGTTTCCTAGTTCCCTCTTCTAGTTCTGTATTCAAGCAAACAAGTCATGTAACTTCATTTTATTTCCAAATGAGTAGCATACATAAAAAATATTTGCTTAGAATTTCTGTCTAAATTGACATATTGTGGTGAGAACAGATTCTAGGAAAAGGTGTTTTCTCCTCTCTGTAAGACAGCATCTGGGTGACCTTCAACTGCAACCATATTGACAGGGGGAAGAAGACAATTTTTGTTTTCTCTTCCTCTCTAAGTCACCACTTCCTCTATCTCTGGGATTCAGTGCTTTTACACAAGATTCCGTTAGACCTATTCAGGTTCCCAGAGCAGTTACTACACCAGTGAATTCAGAAGAAAGAACATGCATTATTGTTGAAATAGCATTTGAGGAATGAGCAAATGCTATTGCAAATGGCAAATGGCACTTAACTGAGAAGACATGGAAAGAGACGAATGGAAGACTCTTTGGAAATGAAGGACAACTGTTCAAGAGTGGCTAGCCATGATGTAAGCCTTTGGCTAACAAAGCTTTGAAAAGAAAAGTTTTTATCAAAGAAGATAGCCTTTTTCTTTCTATGAAATATTTCCATATTACACCAACTAAACCTGAAAGTGCCTTGTATCTGGTACTCAGATTTTATTTTAGCCCTCTGTAATGTCCTTTGTCTGTGTCAGTGACCAGGTGGCCAGTTTCTTGGACATAATTGATGCTGGACCATTAGACTCCAGATGAAGACCAAGCCTCCATGACTCCATTGCAGCATTCATTCACTAATCTGGCCTTGGGCGCATAATTGACAGACAATGCATGGTTTTATCCACCCTTGACAAAGAGAATACTTTGAATAACAGCTTTCACAGTGTTCTGGCACTTGCTTGAGGCAATCCTGCTGTTTCATGGTTTTTTAATTCCTGTCCTAACCTTTTCAAAAATCTCAAAAGCAGAGAATCCTTAGATAAACAAAATAGAATTCCCAAGACAAATCCAAAGATAAACCCAGAGAGCACTCATTTACCTTGCTTTCTGGAATATTAGAAGTATCTAAAATTTATTACCTCTGCAATTCTCCAATTCACCGTTTCTCAGGATATCCATATACAGCAAGCAGAAATGAGTTGCCTATACATAGACATAATTCATATCATATTTATTATAGAAAACAAAATACCTTTGCAATACATTTAATATATTTAACATGTCTTTCTCCTGTGTAGTCCCTCTTTGAATACAGAAAACCTACTTTATAATCTCATAGGACTGGATACAAAATTTTACATTTGTGAGTCTAGTGAATGACTTTTCTATTCACTGGCCATTTTCTAAGAGTTAGACTTCACTTTGGAAATGAATATTAAATCACTCTCAAAATGCCAAAAGCAAATCCTATACCTCTTATGAAGGTAGAACTGAGAATACAAGAAAGCATCTGATTTCACATGCTGAAATATTCTTTTACGGGAAATTTTTCCTGATAATAAAATTGCTGACAAATGTTTATACTTATTTATAAGCATGTTTTTACAGAACCTGCAATTCATTTCCTTTTCTTCTTTCCTCCAAAAGGACTCTGGCAAAGTCAGAAAAAAAAATATCCCTGTAAGACTGAAAAGATTATTCATTATTAATAAAGCTTGAAAGTCAATGGCCCACATGTCAATCTTTTAGTGAACTGCAAATGTTTCAACATGCACATTTATGAATGGTAAGTGCTTTGATTCTTAGCAAATGTTACAGAAGAGAGTTGAAAACAGAAAAGAGGATCAGGATAACAGGAATATAGAGACTTTTGGGGAAAATAAAACACTGTTATAACATGTCATCTTCTTTTGCAGTAAACAGACATTTCCTTGGAGGTTCGCTATATTTTGACTAAAATTTTGCCATAAACAATTTGTAAAAAATATTCTATAATTTGATATATTACACCATTTGATTGCCATCTACTTAATTAAGGACAATTATAAGGGTTCAAAAATGTTAGAACTGTAAATTTCAAGACATAAAGAAATTATTTTTTCATTTTCATGAGTATAAAAACAAGAGTCTCTTTTCTTTACCATGTGCACACTCAGGGAGAACCACACTGGAGACCTAAATAGAGCCAGTTATTGAATTAAAGTTCAAAAGCTCTGGGCAGGATTTCACATCATTGGAAGGTAGATATGGTTCAATTCAAGTGCAGGTCATTCATTTTAATTAGATTGTCATGGGAAATTAAAGAATCATTTCTGCATAAGCAGATACGCTGTTCCAAGATTTCAAATGAAATTAGAATTCTGGCTTGTGAGGGAAGTTTCGCCTGACTTAAAAAGGTGAAAATTGATGTCATATATACTTTAGAGCAATTGGTAATCAATAGTTTTAATCATTCTGATTATCACTGAAAATAAATTATGGATAAGTGGAAAAATTACTAAATATTTTTGTATCTTTAGGTCATGTTGTAAATGTTAGAATCTGTTTCCTTTCAATTTCTTAAAAGACTTTTTCCCTGGGATCAATTCCTTAAGAGTAATTTCTGAAATACCTTTTGTTTCTTCTTTGAAAAGTATATAAATATTATTAAATTATATACTTCTTTGAAAAGTATATAAATATTATTTCACTCATCAGCTTTTCTTGTAGCTTATTTAGAAATTCTTTAAGCAATTGTAGTTAATGTTTAAAGAAAAATGCTGAATATTATGTATTCTCCCATCTCATTAGAAGAAAATAATGGAAAATATATTAAGAATAAATGTAAATATATATAACCCAATAACTGCAACATATGGACGATTATTATCTTATTGAATGGGGATCTCCATTTTAATCATAGCTTATATGATCCATATGATAAATGATAAATTTTAGCTATTTACTTGATTAAAGTTTCCTTCTAGAGATCATAACTGATAGTAAATGTGACAAATAATTATTTTGACCTAATATACAATTTACAGCATTTTTCTGGCTCAAAATATTTAATTGATTGATGTGGAGGTCTGCATTTTGCTTTCACTGTAAGTTATAGACATTTAAATAGACAATAACACAGGTTCTTTTTAAGTCATTCTGCATTTACTTTAAGGATGAATTCAAAACTGCACTTTAAAGATTGTACTTTGTAAGTAACATTTATCTTTTTTGGCTGTGGTCTGGACTCAGGCTGAGCTTCTCAGCTGAAAGACTCAAAAGAAACGAAAAGGGTAATTATAATTAGTTAAAAATGAGTTGAGTAATTCTTAGCTGATTACTTCCTACAAGCATAACTAATCTAATGTTTTGCTTCCCATGCAATAATGGTTAAAATGCTAATTGTTAAGGCCCTATTAAACTTAATTGTTATTTGTCTCAGTTGAGCTCATTAATTATTACCTATATCAAGTCCCATTTTTGAATTGAGAACATTTAGTGGGATCTGGGAGGATCTTACACCAGCCCTCTCTCTCTGCCTTCCCCTAGGTTCCTCTATTTCTTACAGAGGCTCAGATCTCACATTGCAAAGGAAAGTTATAGGAGGACTCAAGTAAAATTTTAAAAAGGAACATCCACTTTGCTCTCTCTTGCAGACTAACATACATAGACCTCCTAATATCATGTCTCATGCTTTAGACCAGGAAAGTGAGCATTATAAAAATTAATTTATTGCTTGTCCAATTAACCCTTTATCCTGAGCCACTATTTTAGCAGACTGGTTTTCCATATTTCTGTAAAGAAAGACAGAGATTGACATAAGAAAACAATGGAGCTGGCACAAAATCAAACCCAGAAGTTCTGAATCTCCACTTGTTTTTCTTCACAGGAGATAAGATAGTATGGGCACAAATACGACCACATTTTGGGCAGGATTATCTCAGCAACACTCCCTCGAAAACACAGTAGCACCTTCCTAGCTCACTTACACACATTTTAAACAACACGTTCCTCTTTGTTGACTGTGTAGTCTGAACTCTTCTAATCACAATATTGAGTTTTTTTCATTGATGGACAGTTTTCAGGGGAATAAAATGACTACATTTTTTCCCACATAAATTCTCCCAATTCTGTTTCATTATTTCTTATCATATTCTTTTGCACCATCATCTATCTCCCTTCTCAGTGTTCACACCCAACAGATATTTGTAGACATTTATTATGTCTTTCCCCGGTCATCACTTAGGAGAGTTATTCATACAGCATTCATTTAACATGTCTTCATAAATCAATGCAAACAGCTCCTTCATCATTTTCATTGCTTTTCCCTAAACTCCTATCAGTTTTTTCTGTGTCTTGCACACACAATTAGGAATTCAAAGGCCAAATAAATACTTGAATATATGGGCATACAGATTCATGGGGAAGCTACTTTCTTTTTTCCTTGCTCAAGGGGATGTCTTATGGTTACATTTTAAATTTCATGAACTCCCTGAAAAGAAGTACCATCCTTCCACATAGGGGAATCTTAATTCTCACTATAACATGGTTGGTTAGACAGGCAAGAGCTTTTATTCCCACTTTAGAGATAAAGACACTCAAACATGAGCCAAAGCTCAGGTATTATGGCAGATGTTTCTGCAGGAGATAATTTCTATTATGCTTGAGTTCCATTCAATATGTAGAAACATACACATTAGTATACATTAGTACTTCTTTAGTATATTGCATTTTTTAGTAAATTGCATTATTTGAAAATATCTAGGTGAATTTAACAGAACCAAAGATTTGAAGATGACAAGATTTTATATTACTCTTTGGTATCAGCTATATCTGTGATTAGAAACAGTTTGAAGACATAAAACTCATAATCATTCTAAACCCAAGAGTCACCTTATTCCCAGTGTGATGGTTTTAGGAAGTGGCACTCTAGGAGGTGAATAGGTCATGATGGTGGAATACTCATGAGGGAATTAGCATTCTTATAAAACGGGCCTCAGAGAGTTCCCTTGCTCCTTCTGCTATGTGATGACACCACAGGAAGTTGCCTTCTGCTATTTTTAAGAAAGCACTTATGGAACCCCACCATGCTGGCACCCCAATCTCAGACTATTAGCCTGAGAACTATCAGGAATAAGTCTATGTTGGTTAAAATCACTCACTCTGTAGTATTTTTGTTATAGCATCCAGAAAAACTTAGATACACCCTACCATGCCCCTGTCCCCAGATACACACACAGCCTAGGACCTGTTACACTTCCTTTAAATAGTGAAACCTCAGTTCCAGACACATTAGGCAGTACTCCAAGCACACCATGGTCACTTCCTCTGGGCTGTCATTCTTACTTCTGAAGGTCCCATCTTAAAACTGTCAGCTAGCTCTTGCAGACTTGTCCTTCGGATTTTAGGAAAGACATATGCAAGGAAGATTTTCCTGTCTTGGTAAGTCTTTTTCATCACTATACAATTTCATATAACAATTGTTCTTTCTCTTCAAAACATTTATCTTTGTAATTATACACCGTTGGCAGAAACTATATGATTAATGTCAGTCTTTTCTATTAGACTGTTCTTCACAAGAGAGAGTAAAATTCTGTCCTTGTAAAATAAGTCTAAATATTACATCTATTTTTATTTCAAAATTCTATGATTCTGATGATTCCACCTTAACAAAGATCTTTTCCACCAGTGATGTCTACAGTATACTTTCCCAAAGACAAAATAAAGTGGAATAATTGGTAACAAATCTTACCAATAGGTTGATTTTTCTTACATCCGCAGCATTTGAGTGTGGCAGAAATTGAAAGCATTAATACTTAACACTATGTTTCTTAGATATCATGGTATATTCAGGGGCCTCCCCGGTGGCGCAGCGGTTGAGCGCTGGGTTGCGAAGCTGCCCGCGGCCTCTGCAGCGCCGGTTCGATCCCCGGCTGCTCCCCGGCCACCGGAGGAGGGTCCCACATGGTGCGCAGACCTCTCCTGCTGCCCGCTGCTCCCCTCAACAGTGTACTTCGGTCCTTCTGCCTGCTCTGCTCCCTGCTCTGGCTCTGGTGAATTCTCTCACCCTCCCGCGCTTCTGACTGTACCCAGTGCATGTATAAACCAAACAAACAAACAAATAATAAATAAATAAGACATGCCTGTAGAAAATTAAAAAAAAAAAAAGATATCATGGTATATTCAATTTTCTGTTCTATTTTTTTAACCAAGTTAATATTTTTGAAATTTAATTTTTGCTTTTATTGTGGTTTATAATGATTTCTAGTGAGGTTCTTTGCAGTCTGTATGCATCATACATGTGTTAGAATAACTTATATGATACATACTAAATCTACTTTGCCCTGTGCCCTTTCTCCAAGATATCCAATTGGTATATCCTTCTTCTTGTCAAATCTTTGCTCACACACCACCTTCTCAATAAGACCATTGTCTTTACCAACATTACTGTCATAGAAATACTAATCTCCATATATGCTTTACTAGTTTTTCTTTAACTTCTAACATACTACATAATTTACTTATTTCCATGTTTATTATTTATCTGTTCCCCTCATGTATATTTTTGCATTTTGTTTTTTACGTTATATCCAAGCACTAGAATAGTTCCCTGTGTATAATTGGAGTCAGTAAATATTTATTTAATGAATGACAAATTATTCCTTTTCAAAAATAAGTCTATAATTACTATGTTAAATAAGTGATTAAAATATATTATCCTTCCCTAATTTGTTCTGAACTTTTCCTAAAACTGATACCATTTTTTTTTACTTTTAAATAGGGGCACACTAGTGTTTGCTTCGGCTGGACATGTAATAAATATGGGCACACTAATGCTTCAACATGTCTTTATTCTAACAACATATCTATAAAGTGCTCTAGAGTCTTACAGTTGTTTTCTCAACCAGTAGCTTTTCTCTCATTACTCACAAAACCAGATGGACACATCTCTTAAGTGACTACTAGTAAAGTTATATGTATTTTCTCTTTAAACATAATTAAAAGAAAAGAAAAGAACAAGAGCAAAAAAAGAAACTTCCTAAGCAAATCATATTTTTTTTATAAATCTTTTTTTTTATAGAGGCATTTATTTATTTATTTATTTGTTTGTTTGTTTTGTTTATACATGCAATGGGTACAGTCAGAAGCGCCGGAGGGTGAGAGAATTCACCAGAGCCAGAGCGGGCTGCAGAACAGGCAGAAGGACCGAAGTACACTGCTGAGGGGAGCAGCGGGCGGCAGGAGAGGTCTGCGCACCATGCGGGACCCTCCTCTGGTGGCCGGGGAGCAGCCGGGAATCGAACCAGCGCCGCTGAGGCTGCATGCAGCTTCGCAACCCAGCGCTCAACTGCTGCACCACCGGGGAGGCCCCCAAATCATATTTTTTAAGTGTCTTCTTAGACATGTAATCCAGTCTGTCTTGGTCTGCATGAGCTGTTGTATCAAAACTGAGTAGTTTAAACAGCACAGATTTATTTGTCTGAGTTCTGAAGGCTGGATGTCCAAGTTCAATCTGTTGGCACAAATCTTATCATGAGGGCCCCACACTCATAATCCCATGTAATTTCTCCTAAAGACCCCAGATTTAAATATCACTTTGAGAATTAGGACTTCAACATATAGAATTTGGGGAGACACAACATTCAGCCCACATACACAATCCAATGATTTTTTTTTAGCATTTGGCTTTTTGCATGACTTCGTTGATTTATTCTCTAAATTTCCCACATTATATTTACATAGCATTTAGTAAAATATAATATTTATGGAGATGAATTTTTATCAATCAGAGAGTCAGAGAAACTAAGATGAAGTCTGAAAACTGTACGTGAAATTGCTTACTTTTGCAATTTTGTTTTCCAGTAAGAAATTTGGACAGAAATCTTGAGTGACCAAGTCATTAAGTCATTCATGTGTCTTGTCCTCCTGCTTTGTATTTCAAACCACATCTCAAATCCTCCAGTTAACACTTCCATTGTCTTCCCAGACACTGATGCATGACTATGAATAATTCATTCTCCCACATTAATCTCACAGAATCTCCATTTGTAAGGCTCCAACTTCACTACTCCAAACTACAGAAAGCAAGATTTTAGCAAGCCCCTAAATTGAAGAAAGTTTCAGCAGTTCATGTAGGTAGTTAGCAGACAGTCTTGTGGCTGCCACACGGTAGACCCTAAGTAAGTAAATATTTTAATAGATTAAACAATTATTTTCTCTGTACCTATGAAAACTCTTTCTAAACATTTTAGTTAGGAGTGGTTGAAAGAGTCTAATTATAAGAACAGAAATTGTTTGGAAAAAGTGTTAGTTCTTTTGCTTTGCTGATATGAAGCAGAGATAAGGCTAGCAAAATGCATCCACTTTTTTCCTGCCAGACACAGAGGTGATGTCTGAGGGCATCATAGCAATGATGGGACGAGGAAAGAATGACACTGGGGAAGCCCAGGGTATCACCAAGACCTTGGATTTCATAGTGCTGAACTGCTGGAGCAATGGGGATCACCACATATTCTCAGCTTCTTTGTGAGCTCTTAGGAGCAGATGAATTCCTAGTAGAGGCAGTGCTTTCTTCAGACCTAAAACATCATAAAAAGAAAGCTGGTATAATTTAAGGTCTTCTTAGCAATCTTGTTCATAAACACATTGCATAGAAGTATGTAAAAGAAACATTCAAAAATACTTTGAAGTGGGCCTCCCTGGTGGTGCAAGAGCTTAAGCACAGCACCCACGGAGCCATCCACGGCCTCTGCAGAATGAGTTCAATCCCTGGTGGCCAGGGAGCTACACACATGGCGCAGCAGACCTCTCCTGCCTCTCTTGCTGCTCCCTTCAGCAGTGTATTTCAGTCAATCTGCCTGTTCTGTTCTCTACTCTGTCTCTGGTGAATCCTTGCAATCCCCGCACCTCTGGCCTGTACCTCAGTTTTTGTATGCATAAATAAATCGATCTTTAAAAAAAAACAAAAAACCCCAAAATACTCTGAAGTAACTGCAGGGAAAAAAAGACATTATAACTAAATATGAGTATAAATGTGGAAATTTTAATGGACATTATTAGTAATCTCTTTAAAATCTGTTACATCTAAAGTGATTTATCTTTTGTTATTAAAGTGAGGCTGAGGTTTATCACAAAGTTAATGTACATATTGATCATTAATTATACAATGATCAATTGTCATAAAAATTGTTTTCTTTTTTATTTATATGAGCATGTCCATCCTGATCCTTACATAGTCCTTTCTATTGGGGGACCAGATATTTAAAGAGACTGCTAACCTTCAAGATGTATGAGAGCCCTGTGTTGTGTTTTGAATTATGGCCAAGGTGGCATGGCCACAAAATTACTAGAATAGCTGTGATTTATTTGAAGATATTTTATTAGAGAAATTATAGGTGGTGATCTCTATAACTGGAATACTTGAGCTCTATGTCAAAGCAAATTTCCAAAACTACGGTTGAAAACTGGAATCGAAATCAGAATGACAAGAATGACACCGTGTTTTATAGCACAATTCTAAGCAGGAGCCAAGCCATTAAAATAGTGAGTGATGATAATAACTATGTTCTTTGTGACTTAGGGGCTAATGTAAGTTTCAAAATATCTGAACTGTAGATTCCTAATGTTCCAGCTTCCCTAATACTGATGCTATGGTCTACATAAGGATACATAAATGTATCTAAGTGAAATATAGAACAAAATTTTCCATGTTAGTCCAAACCATTTTGATTGCTAAGTATGTTGATAGCTAAGTTGAAAAGGAAGAAAGAATTTCTGCTCCTTTGGGGACTATTGTCCTTTGACAATAATTCAAGCCAACATCTCAAGTCTAAATGACTTACAAGCACATACACGGGGGAAAGGCAACCTTGATAAAATAAAATGAATACTGACCTTGCTGGATCTGAGAGTAAATTGCTACCATTTCTATTGGCTCTTGGTATTTAATGTTTCTGAACCTATTTGCTATTCTAGGAGGTGGCAAAGCTCAGTGGAGTAGAATTTAAGATTTAGAATTTGATATTCCTGCTACATCTCTTAGAAGCTCTATGTCAGTGGCAATTTCACTTAATGTGTCTAATCTTCCAGCTCATCTGTAAAATCAGGATAATAACACTTGTCATAGTGTTGATGTGATGGCTGAATTGCAATGCACAAAGCACACATACTGTAGCGAGTAAGTAGAAAGGGTCTAAGAGAATTGGTATAAATGAAAACAGAGCATGATTATGGCATGTTAGTATATTGGCATAATATTCTAATTATGGTATATTATGTGTTTTAACATATTATATTTATTTTTAATAATTGCAAAGTACTTTAATTGTACTGTTTTAATTAAAGTGTTATAGTACATAGACATACTATGTTAGCGTTCAACTGAAATGAAAATTCAAGTCTTTTATATGTTTATTTTTGTTGTGTGCAATAAGATACTATAACATGCACTATGAAACATTTCAAAACATCTTTCAGACCTGGTCAGAGTGCTGAAGGTATGAAATTTTTGTCAACAGTGAGAAGAGGATAATTTGCATCACTTCTGAAGGAGAGATCAGAGAACATGGTAGTTTAGGGGAAGTTTGGAAGGTGGAATTTTGGCTACTTAGTAAATCAGGAGGAGTGGTGAGAAAAGAAAAGGGCACACACAAAAGTCTGCAGGTAGGAAGGTGAAGCCTGGAAGGTAAATAGCTTGACTGTGAGAGTTTTATAAAAGAATATTGGGCAAACCTGAAAATTTAGGTTACAAAGGTCATGAATCTTGCTATTAAAAATTCACATTCTATGAAGATTTCTTGATTTAAATTTAAGAGTTTAAAAGCAGATATCACTCTAGTTCTAGGGTGTAATAAAAGAATGCAGAGTCCTCCTGGTCAGGAGATTTGATGGAAAGCTTAGCTTTGCTTCCGAGTGACTATGTAATTTTAAACAAATAATTTGGACCCTCTAGTCTGTGCTTTCTTTATCTTCCAGAAGAGGTACATTTACACAAAGATTTATGAGGACTAAATGAATTAACAGGTATAAAGCATCTAAAGGATGCAGGAACATGTAGTATGTGTTCAATAAAACAGTCATGCTTTGTTACATTTCACAACATTATACATTGTTTTATTTTTTTTTAAAGATTTTATTTATTTATTTATACAAGCACTGGGTACAGTCAGAAGCGCGGGAGGGTGAGAGAATTCACCAGAGCCAGAGCGGGGAGCAGAGCAGGCAGAAAGACCGAAGTACACTGCTGAGGGGAGCAGCGGGCTGCAGGAGAGGTCTGCGCGCCATGTGGGACCCTCACCCGGTGGCCGGGGATTGAACCGGCGCTGCAGAGGCTTCGGGCAGCTTTGCAGCCCAGCGCGCAACCGCTGTAGTATAATGCTAACATCTGATCTAAACAATAGCTATTCAACATTAATTAAAGCATTTTTATTCAGGTTTAAAATATTATGTATTAGTCAGTATGAGTTCTAGAAAAATCCAATGGAATAATTACACATTGAAAGTATAGCTTACTATACTTCTGTTTGAATTAAATAGTATTTGGGCACTGCTGTTCAAAGGAGATGGCAATACTTTAAAAATACCACCCTCATTTAACTCTGGTTTTCTTATTAGTCTGAAGTGCAGGGGGTAGGCTGAGACTACAAAGCCACTGAATATTAAGTGACCTCGCTAAAAAGTCAGCAACACAATATCTTCTGGAAGTAAAAGAAAATTAACATGGTTTCTGAAGATGTTTTCATTAAAGAAATTATCCTTATGTTTAACAGCTGGGTAGCAGCATTATATTATGAATTTTAGTCAAGCAATTGGTTGACTTCAATGCTTCACGATAATTAAATGGTGCAAGAAAATCAGTCAGTCAAATTTTTTTTTTTTAAGATTTCTCTATGTATTCAAGAACTGGGGCACAGACCAGAGGTGCGGGGGTGGGGTGGGGGGGTGAGAGGACTCACCAGAGACAAAGCAGAGAGCAGAACAGGCAGACTGACTGAAACACGCTGCTGAGAGGAGCAGTGGCTAGGCAGGAGAGGTTTGTTGTGCCATGTGGGTAGCTCTCTGGCCCACCAGGCATCAAACTTCTGCTGCAGAGGTCACTGACAGCTTCACAGCACTGCGCTCAGCCCCTTGAGCCAACAGGGAGGTCTACCAATTCTAAATTCATATTAATCTCTTTCAAGTCACAGTATTAGTAAGATTTTTTAAATGGGAAATATTTATTTTTTCAGTATAGCCATCTGTATATATTTCCTTATCTAAAATATCTGAAATGATGGGAAAAGACAATGAACCATTCTTTAAACAATTTTAAGATGCACAATTTAAATGGTAAATGGAGCCTGAGCTAATGGATAGGACCATATATTCTTGGAATTGTGCAGAAGACTGTGGGATGTCAATTAAATTTTTGAAAAATGAAATCAAATTTCAGAAAGAGCAATTTGGCATCATATGTAATGGCTGTAGTAAGCCTCCATAAAAAAATAAAAACAAAGACAGCAAACACCTCATACTGGTAGGTAAAGGTCAACCTAGCTACCTAAAGCATAGGTTATGGGTAGATCAAGCTAAAGATTTTTAATATCCTTTCAGAAACTTGCTGGCCTTATTGGTACAGAGCAAAATTCATTTAAGTAATTATGTTGAGGCAATAAGAGTACTGGAATCAAAACTGCTCTCAATTTATTGCATCAAGAATGTTGCTTTAGTAAATCTCTTAGAAGGAAGGCTTTTTAAAAATATCATTTAATTGCTTGGGTGCAAGTCTATAATCTCTGTCAATTTAGCAGAAAAGTAAAATGTTGGCATTTTATTAAGAAAAGAGAACACGAAAAAGGAAATGACAGGCCAAGGTATAAAAACAGTCACGAAGACTAAGTTGACAGAAAGCCTACATGGTGGTGATGTACTCGCTAAGATAAGGAATGATCCAAAACAAACAAGACAGCTAATACGTGCTGGATGAGACCCAAGGGAGAGTAGACAGCAGACAATTCTGGAGATTTTCAGAGGGTCTATCTTGAATATTTAACTGAGTGTTGATTGGTGACTGAGTGTTGTGGTGACTCCCCTGGGCTGGGGAAAGACCTGGTTAGAATTAGAGAACCACCTATCTGAAAAAATAGAATCAAAAATATTTCCTGTTTCCCAAACCTAAATTGTGCCATTGTGGAAAATCTCAAAATTTACAGGACATTGAGTGGAAAATTTCAAAATTTACAAGGCATTAGGTCGCAAATCCAAAAGATTGAATTATTACCAAGTAATAAAACTGCATCTCAGATAAGAACTCAAGGATATTTATAGGAATCCAAAAATTATTCATGACCCCCAAAAAGATAAAATTCAAAATGGTTGGCATGCAACAAAAAATTGTAGGCACGCAAAGAAGCAACAAAATGTAATTCATAATAAGGAGAATTAAGTCAATTAAGCACGGCACAGAAGTGACACATATAATAGAATTAACTGCCAAATATGTAAAAAATAGTTACTACATTTCATATATTCAAAAAACCAAGAGGGATGTTTAAGCACACTAAGTGAACAATATTTATGAACCCCAGTTGAACCTCCTGAAATGAAAACCGTGGTAGTTGAGATAAAAAATCTGGATCTTCTCAATGGAATAAAGAATGGAATAAAAAACACTGGAAATGGTAACTATGTTCTTTAAAAATTTTTTATTATTTAATTTTCTAAAAGGTAATTATCTAAAATAGAAACAATCTGAGATATATTCTATGTAGGCATAAAATCTATGACAACAGTTATACAAAGTTCAAGAAGAACTTTATAAACTTTATGAAAGTATATAGCTGGAAATTTCTTATATCACACATAAAACATGGAATAATATTACTTAAAGATATATTCTATAACCCCTAAAGCAACAAGTAAAACACACATACATACACCAAGGAGATATAACTGATGTTAAAAGGGATATAAAATTGAATAATAAAAATATTCAATTAATCAAAAAAAAAGAAAAGAAGGGTCTAATGGAAAAAAATTGAAAGATAGTAGATTTAAAATCCACAATATCGGGCCTTCCCTGGTGGCGCAGCGGTTGAGCGCTGGGCTGCGTAGCTGCCCACAGCCTCTGTAGCGTCGGTTCAATCCCCCGCGGCCGGCGAGGGTCCCACATGGCGTGCAGACCTCTCCTGCCGCCTGCTGCTCCCCTCAGCAGTGTATTTCGTTGGTCTATCTGTTCTGTTCCTCACTCTGGCTCTGGTGAATTCTCTCACCCTCCCACGCTTCTGACTGTACCCCGGTTCTTGTATAAATAAATAAAATCTTAAAAAAGAATTGAAAAAAAAAAGTAAAATAAAATAAAATCCACAATATCAATAGCCCTGTTCAGTTAAATGATCTAAAAATACCAAATAAAATTGTATGATTGACAATAAGATAAATACTGAGCTAATGAATGCCCACAAGGTACTAAGTATAAAGGCAAAAATAAGTGAAAAGTAAGAAGAAGGAAAAATGAATACCTAGCTATTACTGATTAAAAGATAACTGACATGGCTATAACTTCAAGCAAGTAGATTTCAGAGCAAAAAATATTCACAGGGAAAAAGAAAGCTCTTTCATAATGAAAAGTCATCATCATCACTCTGGCTGCATCTGCTCATCAATAAAAATGTTAAAAATATAATAAAGTTTAATGGAGATCAGGGGTTTCTAAATAGTGGTAGTAGATGTACATTCATTTTTGTTCTTGCACGTGCATCATATATCCTTTATTTTGGTCATACAATTCAATTTCACTTTGGGAAATGTCATTTCTTCCATTCTGTGCCGTCTTGCATACTGTGAATCAGCATGGAGAGTCAATGATATTCCCATTTGCTTCCAAGGAATTTGACTCCTGTGAAGGAACAGGAAGGAAATGATAATTGAATGATTCTTATCAATGCCCTATGAAGACAGCCCATTATTTCTGGCAGACCTGGTTCTGATTCTTCTTGGTTATTCAAATTTATCTTCAATCTGATGTGCTAGCTAAGCTGACATCTGTCTATGTTCCAAACTTAATTAGAATATTTTCACAGTTTCTCATTATACTCCAGTCATTTTAGTCTCCTCTCTTCATGGGCTATTTCAAATTTCTTATTTTCAAGGTCTTTACTCTTATTACTCTCTGGTAAACAATTCTGGAAGTTCTACCTATAAATAGCTCCTCATCATTTGCATTCGTTGGTTCAAACATCTTTTTTTTAAAAAAAGATTTTATTTTATTTATACAAGAGCCGGGGTACAGGCCAGAGGTGTGGGAGGGTGAGAGGATTTACCAGAGAAAGAGCGGGGAGCAGAACAGCCAGACAGACCAAAAGCACTATTGAGGGGAGCAGCAGGCGAGGCAGGAGAGGTCTGCCGTGCCATGTGGGCATCTCCCTAGCCAGCCGGGAATTGAACCTGTACTGCAGAGGCTGCAGACAGCTTCACAATGCTGTGCTCAACTGCTGTGCCAGTGGGGAGGCCCTGGTTCAAACATCTTAAAAAGACTTCCTCTTGTACTGTCTATAGTCATATGCTCACCAGCCACCATCTCTTTTTTGCATCTTATAACATAGGGTCAAGACCACTACCTTTTTGTAACTGCAGTTTTATTGAAACACAGTCATACTTGTTTATGACAGAGTTGGTTAATTGCAGTGCCCAAATTATTTTCTCTCTGGTTCTTTAAGAAAAAGGGAAACATCACAAGAAAGTATTTGTAAATCTATAACATACTTTTGAGGTAGATCCAGAGGCTTAAAAAATTGATTCAAGTAATAGTCATTATTAAGTAACAGAACTACACTGTATGGTCTATACCAGAAACCCTTCACTTTGTGATCATCAGTTGTGGACAATGCCAATTTGAATAAATGTGAATACACATACACATCAAGTCAATTAGAAGAGGCATTCAAATGAGCAGAGCATAAAAACACTTTGGTGCATGTGCTTAGGCTACAAGGTCACTTATAGAGGACAGACTTGGGGAAGAGAAAATTTCCTCTAGAAAGAGACTCATGAGCTGAGTTTTAACTTTGCAGTTAGCTGCATGTGAAGGGAGAATATTTTTTTTAAAAACATTAAGTAGGAGGAAATAAGAATATGAGATTATGCTACACTCTACAAAATGTAATTAGTTCAATAAGGCTAGAGAATGTGGGCTCCATCTGGGAGTGGCAAGAATTCTAAGAATTAGATTCTGAAAATCCTCATGAGTCATGTGGAGAGAATGGGCTTTCTCCTGAAGAGGAAGATCCATTGGAATGTTTTTTAATGGTGAAGAGTCAGTTTATTTATTTATTTTTATTTACTTATTTTTAAAGAATTCCTTTATTGTAAGCTTTTTTTAGAAAAATTTGTTTTGCATAGAAGAACTGAGGTGCAGGCCAGAGGTGCAGGTAAGTCCTCTCACCCGAGGCAAAGTGGGGAGTAGAACAGGCAGATCTACTGAAATACATTGCTGAGGGGAGCAGTGGGCCAGACAGAAGAGGTCTGATGCGCCATGTCGGTCATCTCCCTTGCCAGGAATCGAACTTAGGCTGTCTTGGTGGGCCTTTGTGGTGGTGGCCCTGAGACTTAAGCCCTTGGCCACCAGGGAGGCCCTGAAGAGTCAATATTTTAAAAGTAATAAAAAAAGACATTGGTTTTCTAGATGGAAGAATAAAATATTTGTACCAAGATAGGAGGCAGAGGAGGAGAAGTGGATCAGGACTAAGCAGGGGTGAAGAGCAGGGAGGAGAGAACAGGTCGTGTACTTATGATATAGATTTTCAAGGGCTTCATATTCCTCTGGCATGTTTCTTGCTCTCATCTGTGTCTATATCTGTCTATATTTATATCCATACACATATATTCACATGCATATACATACATATTCATATGTGTGTACATATACACACAGGTGTGTGTGTATATATATATATATATATATATGTTTATTTCCTATAAAGCTAAATTTATCAGAAAGTTATTTTCAGAAACTAGATTGTCTATGAGTTTCTCAATTAATTCCAAGTGTCATTTCTCTTTTCTATATCACCTTGAGAATTTTTTCTCTGTATGCAGAACCAACTGAATCTTAGTGATTTCCTGCTCTCATCATGGTAAAAACAAGTATTTAAAACATACATAAATATATCTATGACATAAAAAGTCATTCATTAATTTGCTCTTCAACTCTTTTAATTAATGATATATAAATAGGATGTACAGTTTTTCAGAAACTTTTTTTTTTTACACTTACTGAATTTCCCTGAGGAAAAAAGGAATAGTATGGTTAATATGAATTGAATTTATTATTTTTTATTACAGTGCACATTTCCAAAGCTATAAGTGAGAATTTAGATGTGCCTTTAAATACAAAGATTGTATTTTTCAAACATAAATTTTCTCACAATGCACTATGGAGTGAACAGAATTATTTCCTCTTACAATCCTGAAAAAAAGTCTTTATTGTTGGTGCTGAAATAGGAAACATAGTTCATGATCCTACTGTCTAAAAAAAGATCACAGTTGGTTGACTGTATAACATCCCGATTATTAATTCTTGGCAAATCTCTCTCTAGGGTACTATTCTGAGGTTGGAAATGCCTATATCTTGATTACTGTGGAATTGAACAAAGAGATTTTGCATGAATTTTTTCTGGAATCAATAAAACATCAATATTAAAACTGATTTAGAGAACCACAGGATTTTAAATGTCTGCTACATAAAGCTCTTACTGATGAGATAGTTGTCAAAACATTTAATGATGCCCTATTTACAAAAATTGTCTTAGATAATACATAAAATTATTAAAACTCAAACTGGTTATCTATGTTCTGCACCATATTCATTCCTTAAACTCCACACTCAAGCATCTAGTTTCTGTTGAATTTCTTATTATGTTTCTATTACCTATGTGACAAAGCTCAATATTTAATTCTGATCTCATTGACATACTCAAATAAATGCATATGGTTGCATTACAATTTCAAGTGATAATTCCCAATCATTTCTCTTTCTTTGTCAATAGATAATTTATTTGGGAAATAGCAAATGTGCACATACAGTTATTAAGCATGAAATGCAAATTGCAGCATAAGAAATATTATAAAAGCTTGTTTCAAAGGTTTGGTGTGCATAACACCAATGGTCTGTGAAAAGATGTTAAGTGGAACATAATTCGGTCATTTTATTACAGCAGCTTTGTCCACTGAGTGTGTATCACCTCAATAAAAGAAAATTCAGAAATATCAAAATGATGTATATTTTTACATTTCTGTCATTCTTTGTTCAAGTTACACAAAACATGAGAAGCACATACAAACCAAATGGTTTCTACTGATGGCTTCTGTCCTAATCTAAACGTTTCTTATTTGTGCCAGAGTCACTCCCAGAGTTTATAACTTCATCAACTTTGAATAATGAGTTCTACAGCCTCAGTCTCTAATCAGGCTTCCTCATCCATCTTTCCTATTGTGTTAATGTCCTTACATTAGGACATTCCTTGCCTTAAAAAATCTTTGATGGATTCCCACTACAGATACAATAAAGACAAATTACTCTTTTGGTTTCTGTCACTCCATAATTTGGAACCGAACTTTCATTTTTTTGCCTTATCTTTACCTATAAATCTACCATATTGAACTCCACTTTTCTTCCAGAACATTCCCATTCTACCTTGCTTTTACTCACCTTAATCCTTTACTCTCAAAATATCATCTTTTCTCTCTGTTTTTGGATCTGATTTAGCCATCTCTCTTCAATTTAGGCATCATCGCCCATGATTGTTTTCAAAATCTCTCCTCTGACATGTTTTCAGCACTGTGTTTATCTTTTTACAAGAACATTTCCCTCTCTTCATCATATTTCATTACTTCCTGAACAAAATTAAAATTTCAGGCAAGGACCATGCCTTATTCATTTGCCTTCCCCACAGTGCCTACTGAATATTCGATGAATATATGAGTGAATGGCAGTTGCATAGTTGTTGAGACTCAAATTTTGTCATAAAAATTTTTCTGCTATTTTGGACTTGTAGGACAATTTAGGTAAGGAAGAAAAAAAGCATTTATTGTGTTAATTCTCTAATGATTTGGGTTTTTTTTGTTATCATAGCACAGCAAACATTTTTTAAACAGAAATAAGTCATGAGAAATGATATATCTTTATATTATGCACGCTAAAAACATAATTATGTATAATTTTATATACATAATAAGAATCTTGAAAAATGTTGAGGCAAATGTGAACTTGAAAATAGATTTGTCCATCACATAAACTAGGTCATCTTAATCGATGTGAGAGTATGATAAAATGAACGATAAATCAATGGGGAAAATTCTCAGTTTTTCTTTGGGGGGACAATTGAGTTAATAGGGCTCTTGAAATTTATAAATGAAGACATCTTGTGGACCCTGCTGTACTTGTAAAGGAGAACTCCACTCTTCCTGTCCTGTTTCCAGAGTGGAAGTGGCTGGGCTGGCATGATGCCACTGCTTGATGTGGGTGATGAATTACAACCAGGGTTTTCCTACAACTGTAGGAATCAGCTATTTTTAAACTTTCATTTGCAAATAAAATATTACATTCTAACACTGACAGAAACGGATCTTTCAGAAAGCTATGGCATAATCTCATGGGTCACGGACAACGAGTGTTGTTGTCAAATACAGTGAAATTAAGCTGGAAAAATTATTATTTTAAAATTAAATAAAGAAGGGTCTCCCCTGGTGGTGCAGGCAGTTGAGTGCCGCGCTGTGAAGCTGGCTGCAGCCTCTGCAGCACGCGTTCGATCCGGGCCACCGGTGAGGGTCCCACATGGTGCAGCAGACCTCTCCTGTTTCGCCCGCTGCTCCCCTCAGCAGTGTATTTTGTCAGTCTGCCTGTTCTGTTCCTTGCTCTGTCTCTGGTGAATGCTCTCACCCTCCTGCACATCTGGCCTGTACTCCGGTTCTTGTATAAAATAAATAAATAAATCTTAAAAAAAAAGGCACTATTAAAAAAAATAAAGGAGAAATGTAAGTAACTGAAACTGGGCTAAATGGGAGATATTGTTTCCATTAATCCTCTCTTTGTAGATATGTAAGTAGCCTCAGTGCTCTATCCTTGGGCCCTTAACAATGAGAAAATGTTTCTTTCATTGTGAATACTTAGTGGAAATCAGATTTTCCCTTGAGATTTTGACCTATTTTTTCCTGGATTATACAGAGTTTGCAGTGGTGCTGAAATACGGTACAATTAGGCCAAAAATAAGTGATGTAGTCTCTTCTAGCACCTGGTAATATGATAAAATAATTCAAATTTCTTACTTGTGCCTTTCTAGAGATAGCAGAACCTATCTCTGTTTTCAACTAACACAGGAATCATTGGTACCCAAAGGCTAGTCCAGCCATGGTGATGCTAAAATTAGAATAAACAATAATAGAGAACATATTTACCGTGGAGATAGGAAACAATAAAACATTATTTTATCATCCCATTTAATGGAACTTTAGATTACTTAGCATCATTGTTATTCATAAGATAATGAAAATAACGAACAAATAAATTTCTCACATAACTTAAAGTTATATATCTTAAAGACATATGTGGATTTTTTCCTAATATAGCAGTTTTAAGGCAAAGCAGTGAAAAAAATCTATATGGTATTGAAAAAAAGGGTTAAATTCCTAAGCTATTATTTAAAAAATAAGCCATGTGCAGCCCATGGGAGCTTTATACCCTTTAACCACATATATGTGAGTGGTTATTATACTGTGGTTTTGTCAAGGGAACTTAGCAACGAGATAAAATAACAGCTGTATATTTTGTCCAGAAGTTTGCTTAGGAAGGCAGTTGCCATGGGAACGCCTGGCAATAGAGATTTGATTTCATGTTGTATGAAAGTGATGAGTTTACTTTGTCTAGATTATTTTCCTCTTGTTGGCAACTTCTTGAGAAAAAAAGAGAAGTTGTCTTTTCCAGACATTTGCATATTAAAAATCAATCCACTTCATTTTCGAACAGACGTAGAGAAAACATTGACAAGCCTCTTCACCAATGAATGGCATACTTACACCAAAAAATAAATATTGTGTGAATATACTGTATTTCAAAAGAGCTCTGACGGCTTCGGCTTCTGTACTGTAGCTCTGCTTTGCTCAAATGAGTCACATTCAATTACAGGTCCTCAGAAATTTTCTTAAAATAGTTGCAGCTGGGAGATGTAAAAAAAAAAAAAAATCTTATGAATGAGCAAAAACAAAGTGAATTATACTCCACGGGGAAGTCTCTCAATGAAAAATCTGGTAAACAGGCTCCAGGAAAAAAAAAAAAGGGAAACAGATGCTAACTGATAAGAATTTGCTTATTTTAACAGGGAGACACCAGTTTGTGTGTGCTGGGGTTCGAATGAGGATTTGACTAAGTTTTTTTTTCTTTGAAGTGGCAGGGCTTCAGTGAACTGAACTATCTTGATCAAAAGATGAGATACATTTCACCTTTGAGACTTGGAACACACATTCCTTTCGTTCAGATGCCAAGAGCCAGCAGGGCCTACGGAATATGACTTTGTCTAATAGCATAAGAATGTCTGTTCTTCACAGCCAAAGCCATATTTCACCAAGGACGGCGCAAAAGACAAACTCGCACACCCCATCTAAACCACACAACCCACTCAGGTTTCCACACAAAGCCTTAGTATGAAAACCTATTTTGCAGATATCCTGGCAAAGATGATTTGGAGCTGACATATTAACGGATTGTCCATTAGGTGCTGGTTTTAGGAAAAGATCATCTCCAAACCAAGGCCCGAGATCTGATTGTTAAAGGGAAATTTGGAAGGGTTATGGAAAGAGACAGGGAGAAGAGCATATCTTTTTTTTTTTCTTCAAAATCAAGTCACCCCATGAATTAAGAAACTTTACCCTATTAGTCACAGTGATTTAGCAAAAATCAGAAATGTGTCTGTTTCAAAGCAACGTAGTATTGATCTTACTGAGCTTTTTTTTTTTTTTTTCTGTGAGATGAGAAGAGTGATGTATGCATTTATCTCCCCTTTACCTTTATTCATTTCAGGACTATGTCAACAATCTGGGAGAAAAACATGGAAACTCCTTGAATTCATTTGGTGGAAGCTTAATCCTTGTGTTTGTCAGCACATGTTTTGACTATTTTAGGACACTTTACAGGAAACTATGTCCTCTAGTGACCAGGAGTATTAGCATATAGTTTTTGCTCCATCACTAGGTAGCTTTGCCTGAACCAGTCTAAGGAATAAGAATGGGGCTTTCAGAGTAATTGCAATAGCTAATATTATTTAATGTAAATTAAATGCCTGGCATATGTATGTCCTTCGTAAATATTAATTCATTGTATCTTCAAAATAACCCTGCAAGATCAGTACTATATTATCTTCACCTTCTAGATGAGGAAACTGAGATAGAGAGACCATGTGACTAAATCAAATTCTCTACATGGATCTGTTTTGGAACTGCCTGGCTCTAGTAGCTGAACTCCTGAACTGATCACCATAGTGCAAGGGGACACAGCAGATCTGACTAGATAATTCTTTCATCCTGCCTCTGAATGTCGAAAGCTACAAAGCACAAAGCATACAGAACAAGACTCCAAAGCAGATTTATAGAGGGAGTGAGAAAGGCAGAGCTAAGAGAGAGAAGGAGTTAAAAAAAAAAAGTATTGACTGACTCAAGATAGGGTGCCAACTGTCCTGACAGCAGATAGTGTCAGCTGAGCAGACACCGGCAGAAAACAAACAGAGAATGGTCCACTTGTGCTCCTTCTTTTAAAAGTCCACTTGGTGGCTCTACTGGCCCTCCCCTGCTCCCACTATGCCCAGTTCAGATTGTGTTCAGAGTTCAGAAAACTCCACCTTTTCTCATTGAGTTGGTTATGAGTGACACCCACAGGCTAGGAGGTTACTCCTTCCCATTCAAAAAATCTTTTACGGTGGGAGCCAGTAGAAAGATGATTCTTGTTCACTGAAGAGTCCTGGAGTTAGAAACAAAGGAACATCAGGAAAAAGCTCATAGACTGAGCTTCCTTTATGTTCGAGAGATGCAGGAATAAGGGACAGGAGACAAAAGCATGACTGTGTCCCAATTCTGGAAGGGTACTTCTAGGATAAAAGATTCAAATAACATTTGGTCTTTCCATTTTTCCAGATACAGGTGGCTCTGGCTAAATTAGTTTTAAAATTGTGGGGGTGATTTGAAGTTTTGAACAGTGTTTCTCTCTTATCAATCAAGTCTGTTAGAAACCAACCTGCATTAGTTAATTGAATTTTTTTTTTTTTTTTTTTGGTTAACTGAAAATTTTAGAAATTAAGTGGATGTTGTGTTTCCTTTTTAAGAAAAAATCACTGGGAAATGTTTATATGATGGTTGATTTTGCTCTGTTGGGTACTTCCTTTCCCATTTGCTATCATTTTGTAAAATACATGCTGACCTTTTTCCCATCCTCTCTCTTTTACCTGGGAAAATACAGTGGATAAATCACATCTTTAAAAATGAGAAAATTGGGCCTCCCTGGTGGTGCAGCGTGTTGAGTGTCGCACTGTGAAGTTGTCCGCAGCCTCTGCAACGTAGATTCAATTCCCGGCCAGGCAGGGAGAAACCCACATGGCGCAGCAGACCTCTCCAGCCTTGCCAGCTGCTCCACTCAGCAGTGTTTTTCAGTCAGTCTGCCTGTTCTGCTCCCGGCTCTGTCTCTGGTGAATTCCTTCACCCTCCTGTGCCTCTAACCTGTACCCCAGTTCTTGTTTAAATAAATAAAAAAATAAAAAGGAGAAAGAATTATTTCAGTGTATATAACCTAGCTATATAAGCCATATAAAACTCTCAGGACAGGGACCTGTCACTCAGAGGAATATGATATTGGTCTCTTGATCTGGGTCCTCAGTTTGACACTGTTACTAAACTATGTGCTTGCTTCATAAAGATGATTATTTAATTCAACACCTCTGGATTTTTGGTTAAGATCCCTTGTTAAAAAAAATTAACAGGAGAAAAAAATCATAAGTTTAATAACAGGCATACCTCCTCTATATGTGTGAGACATCCAGGAAAACTGATAATACCTCAAAAAAAATTAACTTAAAGTCCAATAAAATTATTTTCTCCAATTTAAAAATAAAGAGTAAAATATATTAATAAAAGTAAATACATAATATTAATTTTAGAAAAAATAGCTAGTATTTTAAGGGGAAGTTCTTTAAAAAAAACTATTTTGTGATCTTGGATTCACACACTCTATCTCCCCACTTCATCGTGTATAAAAAAGAAAAAGAAATTGACAGCAGTTTCAGTAGGGTTTCAGAGCCCAAGAAGACAAAGTTAATAGTACTATGCTGTGAATTGTATCCACTGTGTTGGCATGCATGCCTGGGAAACGCATTTCACTCAGAAATAGCACTGACGAAAACATCATAGATACATAAGCACAGATGTTGCACCCCACTTAGAAACTATTGGATTGAACCCGTTATGCTCTGTGCTAGAGGTCTAGAAAGAATCCCCTTTCTAATACAGTGGAGGAAAGTCATTTCTATAAACACTCTAAAGTATTTCCTTGTTGAAAGCATGGTGTGCACTTCAAACACAGGCTCAATTGAACAAGTCATCCTGTACAAAGCTTCTTAAGAAATAACACCAGACTTACTTTTAGGAGAGATGGCTGAGCTCTGCAATGAATTACAGAGAATATTATGAGGGTACATGCTGAGATTTTAGGAAACTCAGATCTCTAGCACTGCTCGTCAAATCCAGACCAGCTCTGACATTTATTATTTTCAAAGTCTCCCACTACATGGCTATCTTTCTTCCTTGTCCCACTACACACACACACACACACACACATGCACACACACACACACGCATGCGTGCGCACGCCCGTGCACGCCCCCCATAAACTGAAGTTTAACTGAGATGTTGATGTAGAGGCAGAACTGGCTGAGTTTATAAGTGTAAGGGTCACCAAAGCCAATATTAAATCTCGCAGATTTTTGAGGCTGTTTGATATTTGAGGAAGAATTGAAATTATTTTGACTTTGAAGAAATGTGGAAGTGAAGGTTTACTGTCCCCAGAGGGATTTACTTTAAATAAGTAAAAGTAAGTTAAATAAATGTTTTAATTAATTGGAAATTTTCATAATTATTAATGGAAAACACCATGATAATTATAGGGAGCAATTGTGGCATAATTTGTTCAATCTGCTCCCCCAATTGTGTTAATGAGAACTGGCCCCATTGCAAATCTACATGGTCACATAGGGTAACTCCCAACACCTACCAATGTCTTATATTTTGAAAAAGGGAGTTCAGCTGACAGACTAGGCTGATCACAATTCAATCCCAGGGACTTCAGAATTGCAACTAAAGACTTATCTATTTCTTTACCATAGACCAGATCTATACATGTTTGAAGTTTTTGGCAACCTTGAATCCTACCATGTGGATAAGTGAAACAGAAGAAGCCAGTTGCAAAGAGAAAAGAATGAAGCAGAACTATAGAGGATTCTTTTGCAAAACCTTTCCCTCCAGATGGGTCTTTGAAATATCTCAAAGCATCTGCTATTCTTATTTCCTTTTATCTTCTTTAAAAGTTTCATTCTGGAAATAAATAAGTAAAAAGATAAATGCATAAATATATACGTTTTTTAAAAATATGGTTTCACTAATAGGTGGATATAGTGGAACCAAATAAGGGATCAGGAAAAAAAAATAACAACAATAAATAAAACAATAAAAGTGACAGACAACTATAAGTCAGAGACATTCTGCAGGGGAGGAGGAGGGAGAGGGAGCAAAATAAGCAAGGGAAGAGCACAAGGGACCACGGTGATAGTGCATGGGTGAATTGGTGGTGGGAATTCTATGGGGACTACACCTGAGAGGAGAAAGCAAGCATTGTACAAAAATGAACAATTATGTTAAATATATATGAACATGATAATAAAAAACAAAACAACACACACACACAGTAGGAGACCTACTTAAAAATATGTAAGTAAAATACAAAATAGTTTTATGACATAAAGAATTACCACAGAAACATGAGCACACATCACCATCAGAATAATCTCAAAAAATTCATGCCACAAGGAATAGCACAACAACAACAAACATTCAAGAAAGCAAATTTGTAAAAAGACTGAAGAGCTTTGAGGTAGTCAAAATGTAATATATGAACACACAAGAGGAAAAGCTGTAGAAAGATCTAGGGACTGATGCAGGAAATGTTTTCCTCTATTCACACAAAGCACAAAAACCCTTAGAAGATTGTGTAGCACATTTCTGATGGTCTAAGCTACATCTTTATCAAGCATGTTTTCCTGTTTTATCGTGACTGTGTGTATTAGCATTTGGTGATAGGTAAGAAGAAAAATGTGTATTTGTCATGAAAGGTTTTATCACTCTGATCTCCAGGCTATGGAAAATTGCTAATGTTTTGTGATCTGATTAGCTTATTTAAGGCACCATGTCTTTATTGTCTGCAGCAGATTACAACACAACTCTGATGTTCACAATAGTTTTAATGGTATTGATACTCTTTTTCATACCTTTTCCCCAAGGTTCCCCTGAGCTCTTTAAGTTAAAACTTTCACACAAAACATGTTTTTAAGGAACAAAATAGCACAGATTATAACAAAACTGCTGTTAAATAACTTTCAAAAGAAAAATCAATCTTTCTACCAACATGTAATATGTACCTACCAGATGTACATCTATACTTGCCTTGCTTTATCAAGTATCTCTTACCAAGGGTGTTTCCAGACTACAAAACAAGATGTTTAAAATAAGCATATGTAACAATAGTACTTTGGGTTTGTTGCTTTGGAAAGAAGCAAGTCAACTTCCCTTTTTTAATTAAAATTTTTGATAAAAGTTTCTGCAATTTTATTTTTGCTTGTGTAGTAAAATAGCTGTATTTTACCTTCATTTATTTTGTCTAGATAATTCGTAACTTAGAAATAATTCTAAATATAAAGAAAATTTGAAGAGTAGACCAAAGAACCTTTTTTCACTTGAAACATTTGGACATAAGTTGTCAAGTTGATACCTGGTTACCTTTTCTTGTTTTAAGATTTATTTATTTATGCACACAGAACTGGGGTAAAGGCCAGAGGTGCAGTGGGTGAAAAGATTCACCAGATACAGAGTGGGGAGTGGGGAACAGAACAAGCAGATTGACAGAAATACACTGCTGAGAGGAGCAGCAGGCAAGACAAGAAAGGTCTGCTGCACCATGTGGGTTAGCTCCCTGGCTGGGGATCGAACTTGTGCTGGAGAGGCTGTGGATAGCTTCATAGTGCTGTGACTTAACCCCTTGTGCCACCAGCGAGGCCCCACCCCAATTTCCGGTTACTTTTAAACAAGTCAATATATGATTCTTGCAAAGGGAATTCTACAAAATCAAAATACGAACATCAAAATCAGGAAATTAAAATTATACACTATGAACATCTGATTTCAAGATCCACTTAAGTTTTGCCATTCTATAATGTTTTCTCCACAATGAGAAGATTCAATTAATGTGGCATATTAAATTAAATTGACATGCCTCTTCATTCTCCTTCAAACTGACATGTTTCTCAGACTGTCTTGTCTGACCTTAAATATTTCGAGGAGTATAAGAAAAAATAAGTATTATTTGAGATAATATATAATATATAAGATATAAGAAAATATATATATTTATTATATATAATAATATATATAATATATAATAATATATAATATAATATATATTATTATATATAATAATATATAATATATAAATATTATATATTATTATATATAAATAATATATAAGTATTATTTGCACATTTCTTCCTGATGGAATCACAAAAGGAAATGTAGCCTTCTCCCTTACCATGTTCTCTGCTTACAAAAGAAAGAATATAGAATAATTTTACATTAAAATATTTCAATTTTACCTTAGTTATGTGCCAAATACAAAGAAAACTCACATATAGGCATAGAATGAAAATATACTATTATGAAATTACAGTTAAGTGTTGGCAAGGATGTAGTGACACTGACCTCTTCATACATGGCTGATGAGGTAGTAAAATGATACAGTATAACATTTTCTCAAATCACTCAAGACAGGTACCATGCATACCTATTGACATACATAAATGAGTGACTAACTAAATACATAGGGATAGAGAGAAATTTTCCCAAGAAATGTATTCCAGTTAATAATTACAGAAAGAATGAAAGATCTAGAAAACTACAATTGAAATACCACAGAAATATTTGCCAAAGGCAGCATCAACTAAATGCCAAAATGTGAAAATCAATGGGTGCAAATAAGCAGGAATAGGATATTTTGCACAATGTCCACAATGTTTATTGATTACAAAAGAGGAAATAGTGACTACACAGTGATGAAACCTGGCAGGCATTCCATTATGAGGGAGTCAAGGCTGACATCAGCGATACCAACATGTGGATCTAGTGTGCTCAGAAGGGCATATTTGTCTGCTGTGTTTCCCAGAACAGCACAACAAACCAGACAGTGGCTAGTGGAAGGGTGTTTTATGAAACCTGTACTCTGCAGAAGAGTCGAGGTCCTGAAACAAGGCAACCCCGATGGACTGTCCCAGATTGGAGGCCACTACGGAGAGATGAGAACTAAATGCCAACTGGGCTCTCGATGAGGTTCTGGACTAGGAATGAGAGCTCCTGTGGCTGCACCTTCTCCCCAGCATTTGCTGTTGCATTTCAGCATCCTGATAGTGGCTTGGTGGCTTCTCATTGTTGTTTTAATTTGCATTTTTCCTGTTGAAATATGTGGAGCACCTTTTCATGTGTTTATTTGCTGTCTGTATATCTGATGAGGTATTTGTTCAGGTCTTGTGTCCACTTCTTAATCAGTATTTTGTTTATTATTCCTGAATTTTAAGAGTTCTTTGTATATTTTTTGGTAACAGCCCTTTATTAGATGTGACTTTTGCAAATATGTTCTCCCAGTTTGTGTCTTGCCTTTTAACGAGGTATTTTGTTTTTCAAACAATCAAATTTAACATACTGAATACACATTTGGAGGAAGAGAGCCATAGCATTAAAATTAAACCAAGCTTATGGCACTGCCTGTATCTTTTAAGTACTTCTGTTTTTTCTATTAACTATAAGATAAAACAGGAAGTGCAGTGTGAATTTTTAAAATTTCTACACCTGTGTGATTAGACTAACTTTGTAAGCAAAAGGTCACAGGAGGTGCTTCCTGCTATCAGTAGGATCCAATATGTTGATTAACATTCACTGTCTCCAATCTTCTTGCATATGCTTTTGGGTCTTCCATCCCTGTTTACATTCCATTTAGCTAAAGACATTGGATAGAAAGAGAATTTCATTGACTCTACTTTAAAGGGAGAGATTAGATTTGCTAGGTCATTTCATTTGCATCATTTCATAGTGTAAGGTTGTGGGACAGAGAAGAAAATGCACTCAGTCTTTTTGGTCTAAATGGAGTGGTAGGAATTCCTAACAATAATTATGGGTCTTGCTAAATATTGCAATAATTACCTTATTCATCTAAACAGTCAATTTGGTCAAACAACATCCTTAACAACTTTTTCTTACCCTAACATGATTATATAACTGCCACTACATTCAATTGTGTAAGCATAATATTCCCTTTCCTGAAGATCTCAGTAAGTCTGCATTCACTGTTATTTTCGTTTTTAATCTGGTTCAACTTGGTTCGGTGCTTAATACTGGTATGCTATGTATTTCACCAGTGAGTCCAACAGTGATTGAATCATTTCCTTTTTCTAACTAATAGGTGTAGCTAGCTTATCTAATGCAGTATTTCATTGTAAAACAATTTCGATCATCTTATGGTACATTTATGGTGATGTAATTAGCAAATGGCATTCACAGTAAAACTAGATGCTGAAAAAAAATCTCTTTTCCTCAGGTAGGGGGTTGCAGGGCAGTGCCTAGAGTCTTGTGCAGATAGCTGGCTGAACAGGCAACAGGTTGATAAGTATGTTTTAGTCTTATCGTGCATTGTTTGATGTTATGCTCACATTGATAAAAAATAATTAAGATCAAGCTTCCTGAAATAGAGATATTTTCAAATTCTCCTCCAGACTCATGCTATAACTCCCAAAACGTTTCCTGTATTTCAGGTTAATTAGATTTGTGTTGTTCAAGCATGGTTCAGCAGTCATTTATAAAACATCAGCTTAAAAGGAAGGAGTTAATGGGAGACACGCAATTACTGCAGAGTCCCATCCCTGAGATTTCTACCTTTGTGACAAGGAAGTTGTTCCCTTATATCATGATTTGTGGATAAGAACTGATTAATACTAATAAACTTAGGTTTTTGAAAGAGATTGTCTTTCTATTTCTCCATTTTACAGCATTGTGAGGATATATGAGCAAAGAAAACAAAGTTTTAAAATTCTCGGTTGAATTTAAATTATCACACAGAAAAGAAAAGTTTGATCCTTTGCTCATTAGGAAGGAATTTGTAGAACCGAGATCCTGGTAGACACTGAAAAGTGGCTCTGATAGACATAATACCTTCTGAGGCAAATAGAATGAGGACAAAAATACTCTGTGATTCTTGATAGTCTATCAAGAAGTAGATCAAAGGGAATAAATGATTACAATTTTAAAAGTAAAGTCTACTTTTAAAATGAAAATAATAAAGATGTATATATCATGCTTCATTAGGGAAACTAAAAAATGGATAAATATTAAATAGCAATCCTCACCATCTCTAGTATCTCAGTAGCTGGCAATTAGTATGATATACACACAAAAAAATGATCATAATTTAACAAATTTGGGAATTGTCCAAGAAGAAAGTGAATGATAAAGACAAGCATAGATGAAAATTTTTTCTTTAACAATAAGCAGGCTTGTTACACAAGCCCTTAGGGATCATAAATAATTAAAAAGATATGAGAATTTTTCATTTAAAAAGGGAAAAATAGTAACTTCAATATTTTGTCCACAAAGGGCATTTCTCTGAAATTATATAGTACTTTACTAATTAATGTAAAATACAAATAAATATCTGTGGATATAAAATATGAAAAAGCAAATGTTTATGTCCTGGAAAATAAGATAAATCAAGCAAAGTAAGTTGCTTATATTGGAGAGCAGCTTTTTACAAAAATATATTGAGCTATAATTCAAAGCAGAATATTTTGAGACATCCATCATTTTCACAATGATTGGTTAATTGCAGATAATAATGAGTTTGAAGACAATTGCACTCATACAGATACAATATTATTGATTGTTTCAAAAAGACAGTGACAGCTCCCATCTAGTGATCATGTACTATACATATCTAAGAGATACTGTGCTTGGAAATATGGGTACAGCTGAAACTAGGACTCTTCAAGCTTTCCGTGCAGCAGGCATTACTGCCCCCATTCTATTATCAAGAAATCTGAGATCATAGATATTCAATAACTTATCCGAATTTGCAAGGCCAGTAAATACATCAAAGCAAACTTTAAAAGGACATTAAGTTACAACCTCACAAGTCTTTGGAATTAGTAATGATCCCACTGTTATTAATAAGAATTATATTGTGTATATGCACATATTCGTTTATAATCAGAAATATTTATTTTTCTAAAAATTTGCTTAACAATTCTATAATAAATTTCAAATGAGCTTTTCCAAGATTCCATTGCTAGGTGATACTATTACTTGGTATTATTTTCACCTCTCAGCTATTGTTCCAGCACCCGAAATCTGCAGCACAAACCTGCCTATTGCTGATAGGAGCAACAAAAGCAGGTATCTAGGCGTCAGAATGGACTAGGGAGGAGAGTTGTTTTCTGTTCCCCCCAAGCTGAAGTTTGCTTCTTCTTACTGAAGCTTTAACATTCACTGCTTAAGCATTCTCAGTAGGAAGAAAAACACTTCCATCCTCTCCTATTTTCTGTCAAATTCATATTTTAAAACAGATCTTTCTGTTGCAAGGAATTCCCTTTGTCTTTGGGAAATTCTTTTTTTTTTTTTTAAGATTTATTTATTCATACGTACAAGAACATGGGTACAGGCCAGAGGTGCGGGGGCAGGGTTGAGAGGACCCACCAGAGACAGAGTGGGGAACAGAACAGGCAGACTGGCCGAAACACACTGCTGAGGGGAGCATGAGGTAAGACAGGAGAGGTCTGCTGCACCTTGTGGCTATCTCCCCAGCCAGTAGGGCTCGAACCTGCATTGCAGAGACTGAGGACAGCTTCACAGCGCTGTGCTCAACCACCTGCGCCACCAGGGTGGCCCCAATTTTTTTTTATAAAAGGTTTATTTATTTATGTATACAAGGACTGGGGTACAGGCCAGAGGTGCAGGGGGTGAAAATTCACCAGAGACAGAGTGGGAACAGTATAGGCAGATTGACTGAAATGCACTGCTGAGGGGAGCAGCCCACAAGTCCAACAAGCGAGTCAGATTTAAGGCAGTTTTAGGAAACCTGCCATGTCAAAGAGACTGGATGGGCAATTTCATCCTACACACCCTAGGTGAGGGCAGTATGCCCTCCTCTCCCCCCAGCTCATGATAAGGAGGTGTTAGAGAGATGATACAACCAAAGGTGGTGCTGTTATGATTTTCTTCATTTACAGGTTGGGGGTGAAGATGTAAGAGACACTGGAGTGTGGTCATCCTATGTTGAGATTGATTTAAAGGATTAGAATCTTTTCTAATATTGTGAATGTTATGTTAAAAAAAATAGGTGATTCAACAATGTAGCTGTGATGTGGGTCATGGCATTATTGCTACTCCTATGTTTCAGTTATGAGGGAAATTGAAATACCCTGTTTAAGATGGTAAAGCAGAAGATAGCTGGATCTCACACTATCTCTATTCTGCTCCTCCAAAGAACCCTACATTTGTTCAGTGCAGGATATAGCTACCCAGAAGATGAAATGTTCCATCAAGACATGATCTGTGACTAAATTCTACCCAGTAAAGTGCAAACAGAATAATTCTGTGGGAAGTTCAAGAAGACGCCGTAAGGCAGAGGGCTTCACCAGCTCTTGCTTCCATCCTGCAGCCTGACTGTGTATGTGGCGAATGAAGGTCAGCAGCCATGTTGGCCTATGACGATGTCGGCCCGGCCATAGGGATTGTACTGCAAAAAGCACAAAGTCTTTAAGGCTTCCTGGCATGCCATACAATCCTTAAAGTGTCAGCTGATAAAATTCCTTTCTCGTGAAATATGAAACCACCTTTTCAAAACCATTGCTATTTTGTGTTTTGTTGTTATAGTAAACCACATGCAACTTGGGACTAATAGGAAGGGAGATGAAAAAAGGGTTGGAAGCTGAATCTCATATTTGAGAAAAAGAAATAAATGATGATTGTAAAAGCATTTCTGTCTACATCATACTTCTTCTTGGGGTCCATGACAATTGTCATAAAAAGACATGGGATCATTCACCCTCAAGAAAAGTCTGAGAACTTCTATTCTTCTTTGTGTCCTTTCTAGTGCAACAAAATTTCTTCTAGAACTTACCCAAAGGGTTCAGGTTGTCCTGGGCTCTTCTTTTCAGTCCACTTCCAACTCAGAATGCTACTCTGGGAGTAAAAGTGCCCGGCAGTGCACAGAGTCCTGAGGAAGAGACACTACTGGTGTGTACAGGATGCCTGAGAGATTGCAACAATGGTGAATGGATAAAGAAGGGGTGTTATATACACACAATGGAATAATATTCAGCCATGAGAAAGAAAGGATTCCAGCCATTTGCAACAACAGATGAATCTGGATGGCATTTTGCTGAGTGAAGTAAATCTGACCATATCTGTATGGTATCATTTACAAATGGATTCCAGAAGAAGAGTCAAGATGATAAAAACAGAATAGAAAAGTGGTTGCAGGAGCTAGAGGGTGGGGGAAATAAGGAGAGATTGATAACAGATACACATTTTCAATTATAACAAGAATAAAATCTTCAGCTCTAACGTAAAACAGTGACAATTATAGTACTGTATTGTATAATTGAAATTTTAAATGTTGTCACACACCCAAAAAAGAATAAATATTTGAAGAGATGGATGTATGGATTACTAGATGGTGGGGATCCTTTAAAATGTATAGGACATCAGATCACCAGGTTACAGAATTTAAATATCTTAACAATTTTAGTTGTGTATTCTGCTCTGTAAAATGAAAAAAAAGTGATAGAATAAATAAATAAAAATATAATCCAACAACTAAAATAATGGTGATAACCTTGTTTAACTAAGTGTAGCCAGAGGCAAATACACTTGGTGGAGGCTGGGGAGCAAAACAATGTGGCTCATTGTGACCATTACACCTCAGTTGTCACCTCTTCATAGCTCCAAGGCCAACAAAGATCCATCCTGATTCTTACACTCAGCCAACACAAAGTGCAGGGACACAGCTCTAATTAACAATACACACAAAACCCAAATAAGCAAATAACTTCTTAATGCTTTTTCTATGTAACAGAGGTGAAAACAATAAGTAAAGAGGCTTACAGATTATTAAGGCAAAAATAAAAAAGAGCTCAAAACCTATCTGACAAAGGCATCAGATGCCAATTAAAAGGAAAAGGCATACTTTTTCATCTTGATTGTTCAGATAATTGCTCCATTTCTGTACTCTGCTTTGTGAACACAGATATTTCTTTAAATTGATGTGCTTTTTGTTCATATATCAAAGAAGTCAATGTCACACTCACAAACACATTATTGCTTCTCTAGAGTAAAATTCTGTGTGCTGCCATTGCCTTAGGAACACCAGGTTTGAAATTTCTACACCATCTGGAACAAATGGTTTAGCTTCCAGCTGTATTCACTTAGCTCTTCATCTTGTCTAAGTGGAAAAGCTGAGTGTCTAAGCAAGTGCTTCTTTTGGACAGAGCAAAAGGAGATTTCATCTCTAGTCTGTATATACACAGACAGCCTAGACTTTGAGCTAAGGCATTCCTCCCCATGTCCAATGTAATCATTTCTCATTTTTTCCCAGCAGGATTGCTTGAATTTTTGGGCCAGCTATGGTCATCCCTCCCAGAGAGGATTGCATTGCTATGGGGCTTCAGAATTTCTGAAATGCTTTGATCTTTCAGATCTATGACTTGATACTCTAAAGCAATGCTGCGCAGATTAGTAGAAAAAGAATCTTAATGGAATGGTAAATGCTAGGGAAGGAAACACTGATTCTGATTCTCGGGTTTTTTTTCTTCTTCAACATTTTTAAACAGATTATTTTCTTTTCTTGGACAGCAAGGCAGCGTGGTATCCTGCGTGGGAGGGTAGTTCCTGCATGTCTCCTGCTGGGTTTGAATCCAAGTTTTGTCACTTGCCAGCTCTGTGACTATAGGTTCCTCTTGTCTCTTCTTTGAACCCCATTTGTCTCTTCTGTAAAATGGGGTCCAAATTAGCATCTATATCCTAGGGATGCTTTGTAATTAAAAGTTTATTTAATGTAAAACATTTGAAGCAGGGATTGGTTAAAAAAACAGTAGGCAGTCTGTTGCTAATTGCTAATATTAGGGAAACTACTTCTTTCATTTTATGCTATTCTAGAAAGAATTAATCTGCACAGTTTCTATATACATCATTCAACCAAAAGAAATAAGGGAATGAGAAAGCAAGAATTTGAACATAATACAGTGAGTGGTTCTACCATTTTTTTAAAGAAATTATTTATTTTTACAAGAACCGGGGTACAAGCCAGATGTGTGGGAGGGTGAGAAGATTCACCAGAGACAGAACAGGGAACAGAACAGGCAGACTGACAAAATACACTGCTGAGGGGTGCAGCAGGCGAGACAGGAGAAGTCTGCTGCGCTATGTGGGACCCTCACCAGCCGGCTGGGATCAAACCCATGCTGCAGAGGCTGTGGACAACTGCCTGTGCCATCAGGGAGGCACCATGTTTTTTTTTTTTTTTTTCCTTATTGAAACTTCTCAACATCCTATGATGAGGTATTTTAGCCTCATTTTTGCATAGGGCAACTACAGAATATGCAAGGCATTATGGATGATTTATATACTATATGAAGTTAAATATTATATAAATAACTACATAAACAGAGCTATAATCATCCATTTTACCATGGACATTTTGCAGTAGGATGCATTTTTAAATGAAATAAATATAATTTTAAAAATTAAATGATTCAAAAGTATAGACTTTGGATTCTTATGACTTTCACCAGTGATAACCTGGGTCATTTTAAAAACACAATTGTTTGGAATGCTACTCAGCAATCCAAAAAATATAAACTCTTGCCATTTGAAGCAACATGGATGGAGCTGGAGGGGATTATGCTCAGTGAAGTAAGACGGAAGCAAAAAAGAAAAACATAGGATGTTTCAATTATAGAAGGAATATTGGGAAAATGAACGCAGGGACAGAGGAAAAAGACGAAGACAAAATTAGCAGGCAAATGATAGATCTGAGACATTCTTCAGGGGAGGCTGAGGGAGGGGGATCAAAAGAGGGGAGGAAAGAGCATAGGGACTATGGTGATGGCTCATGGGTGGTGTTGATGGGAGATTTATGGGGCTTACACTTGAGTGGAGAAATCAAATATTGTACAAAAATGAACAATGCTGTAAGAAAATAAAAAAATAAAGACACATTTGTTTTATGTCGTTAAAAGGGTTAAATTTTCAGATTAGCATTTGAAGGAAAAATAGTTTTGCATCAAAATTTCTCTTTACAAAACCTTAAACATTTCATAAATATAGTAAAAATATATCATTTATGTCATTCCATTCTGTGAAATATTCTTACACAATACTAAAGTCTGAGCTGGTGAGAGGAAAAGAGAAAATCTACTCATGGGTAATCGACCATTTCAACCTCTGTGGCTTTAGGATAACAAGATTTTCAGTCATGGGTTATGAGTGGTTGTGAAACAGAAAGTGTTTCCTTTTGCCAGCAGGATAAACTTTATTCTCATAATGCCTATATAATTCATACAAAGTAGCAGGTTTGTTAGTTATAAAAAATACTGAAAGAGATACTATAAGGTACTTTGGAATTGAGAACATTAAAATCTAAAGTCTGGGCATATATCAAATTTTGTCCCCACACATCTTATGAGTGTTTGTATTGATTCACCTATTCTTAAATGTCAGGTTAATATATCCAAGAAAATTTTGTTTTATCTTGTTGCTTGATATTGATTTGATACATACTTATTATGTTTTAAATTATGTGACAACCTGGCATGCAACAGTGGGTATTTAGATTTCCTAACTAAACTATGGCATTATTATCACTGTTGCATGATTGTCGGAAAAGCTTTGATGAGACCCACGTGGCTTGGGTCTAGGGAGATGTCTCCTGCTGTCCTGGCTCTTTGGGCAATCATGTTTTATTTGTCAGCGTCCATTTGTGCCAGCTCAGCTTCTGGGACACAGGTGGCTGATTGAAGCAGCAATTAGCTGATGGCACTGCTGTTTGAGGGTGTGTACAGAAATTTTATGACCACATCTGAATGCAGACACCGAGGGTTGAGTGCCAAAAGAAGTCTGACTGAAGACTTTATGAAAATCTAAAGCAAGCTTTTGAAAACTCTGATGCTTATAAATAAATAAACGAAGCTAACACATATTGCACACATTTTATATGACATGCTTTACAGTAAAAGATGAGATTTTTAAAAATGGAGTGTCAACTCCATTTTTAGAAAAAGGAATTTGAAATGTATTACAATTCTCTTTTACTCATGGTGTCATCACCAGAGATTGAATACTTGCTGGCTGCTAGGGTTAACTGGGAATGGTTCATTTTTTCAAATTGTTGGGAGCACATAAAAAATAACCTTAAAACTAAACATGAAAATACTGCAAGAATGTAAACATAGATAAGAGACCTAACACCAGTAAAATCAGGAATGTTATCCATGGGTGCAAATGTTTGTGGTGTGTTTCTGCATTTGTCCTCATGCCCTGCCATTTGTATTGTGCTAATGCAATATCCTTCTAAGACAGCACACTTGACTCAAGGGCAAAAAGCACATTGTGTTCAACAACTCCTTCAAAGTAAATAGTTTTGACTTTGATATAAGGAGTATATAATAAGTGCATCTCTTTTGCAAAATGTCATTAGATAATTTCCTGTCATGTCTAAATTGATGAATTCTACCAACACCAGAGGTGTTACTGGCATGTATGTACTCCAAATTGGAGAAATCTCAATAACCAGTCTGTGGATTTTGATTCTAATGTATTACAAGTGTGTACTAATACAACTTTATGAAGAGTCAATTCTGTTAGACTAACATGACTTTCCTCAATATCTTACAGTTTTGTCACATTAAAAAAGCTAAGCAGACCTGTGAAATTTGTGTTTGATTTCCAAGTAATTGAAAGAATGTGATGAGAAATAGTTATCAGTGTGTAGTTATAGGCATTTATTCAAATGAAAGCTGTTTGGGGAGCATGATTTGGTTTCAGACAATGCTTGCAATATAGAGGAAATTCAAATGGAGACCAGAGGGAAAAATACTGATAGAAGAAAAGAAGATGCTTCAATAGAAGAGGTTGGTACATTTTCCTATAAAAAATAATTAGATGATATAAAAATTCATTTTCTTTTATTTAATTGAGAAACAAATGGGTAAATATTTAATTTTCAACAAAGTACCTTTGTTGTTATAAAAATTCACCTAAATTACGATAATTATTAGTTCAAAATGGTTTAATAATTTTTTTCATCATAAATAAGGATAAAGACTAGATAATTATCTTTTTGCATTTGATTTTACATTCATTTGAAAGTAGGGGAACTAATATATATTCTTACAGATACTTCCTATCTCATGACCCTTGCCTGATGGGTGGGCTAGAGATTGAGAACATTTATGATCAACAGCTTTGATATTCTTATAAGAAAAACAGTCAATAGTGATCAATAATTTCTACAGAGTTCTAATAATTTAAATAATTTAGACATGACAGGAAATTCTACAGAGTTTGTAAAACAAAGCCCATTTAAGTACAAGCTTTATCAATTCATAACAAAGACGGTAGGAGGTATGGAATTGGGGATATTTTAAAACTGAGTAGTACACATTATGTCTAAATTTCACATACTATTATGTGTTGTGGCATTTAATTGGCCATAGAAAGCTTGTCAGTGTTTTGATTTTCTTAATGACTACATTTTGAATAGTGAAATTGTTTCATTATTTTTCTGGTCAAAACATAATAATGACTAACTTTTTCTTCACTTTTATACAGATTTTTCAAACTTTAAACTCAGTTCATTATAATCTTTTTTTTTTAAATACATTGACCATGTAAATTTAAATTTGAAAAGTATAATGTAGAACTTAAATATTTAGTCAAGAAAATATTGAAACATTTAAGATAACATTTGCCACTACCAACATGAACAAATAGTGAACCTTTTTTCTCTAATATCACAATTCAGTTATTAGATTTTAATTGGAGTCCCAGGGTTTTATATATGGCAAGAATCAGCAGCAGATTATTTTAGGGAAGCCAAAAAGAACAAGGAGAGAACAGCATCACCTTAGAATAAATGGAGAAGAAATTTAAAATTGCACTTTAGAGAGGTATTCTTAAATTCGCACTGAAAATCAAGAATTTGTTCAGACATTTCTACTTAAAAAATAAAGTCCATGTTGATTTTATGTCTGTTTTCTAGATTTAATAACATAAAGGACATAAAAATTGATTTTTTAATGTTATATGTAAATAGATGAAGTAAAAATGTGGACATGTTTTGCTCATATTGCTAATATTATAATAATATTAGAAGCTTGTTATATAAAATTAAATGAAAAACTAAAGTTATATATACTCACACACATAAATAGGGAAAGACTGATTGAAAAGTATCCATATTAAAAGCTAAAAAGATTTTAGAAGTGTATGTTCCTAACTAGTTTGTTAATATGAAACAAAGAATGCTGTTTGCAACATCTCTTCCCAGAGACTATATACATGGCTAGAGTTCATGAAAAATTGTTGCAAACTAACATGACTAACAATATAATTTATTTTTTATTCCATTTGCTTATTTATTTGAAAAAATAGATTTTAAACACCGAAAATGTGCTTGCTCTGTCCTAGATTCTATGATAGATTCTACATGTCTTAATTGGTCTGCTATTGTAAAAATGGTAAAAATATTTTCTATTACCTATATAATGAATACACAGAATTTTGTAACCTAGTTAGCATATAACTTTTGTTGTATGCATGTTGTAACATACATTTTAATGTTTTTAAAACCCATCTGTATGACAGATTTCATTTTATTAAAAACCATCATTTAAATAACAAATTATAATACAGAATCACACAGAGGTTTTATTTAATAAGCTTCTCACTTTCCTGTCTGATTATGAAATTAACAAAAACTCCAAAATGTTTTTTTTTTTAATATTTATTTATTTATTTATTTATACAAGCATTGGGTACAGTCAGAAGTGCGGGAGGGTGAGAGAACTCACCAGAGCCAGAGTGGGGAACAGAACAGGCAGACTGGTGAAACACACTGCTGAGGGGAGCAGCAGGCACGGCAGGAGAGGTCTGTCATGCCATGTGGGACCCTCACCGGCGGCCTGGGATCAAACCAGCACTGCAGAGGCTGCGGGCATCTTCGTAGCCCAGCGCTCAACTGCTGCGCCACCAGGGGAGGCTCTCCAAAATGCTTTTAAGCTACCTTTTATTTTGAAAATATAGCATGGAAACACATTGATCAACCAGAGAAATGAGGATGACAGAAGACTGTCTAAACAGCTATTTCCTTAGTTTTGAAGGAATGACTTATTTTCAGACAATATACAATGAATTATTAGGGAAGGTTGATCACCATACATACAGTTTTCTCTTAAACATTGCAGAAAAATAATATATACATACACACACATATGCATAGACACACACACACACACACACACACACACATATATAATAAAAACTTTATTCAGGGCCTCCAAGCTATGACCAGCCACAGCAGCATGAGTTCCTTCCCTGGCTGGCCAGGGAGCTACCCACATGGCGCAGCAGACCTCACCTGCCTCACCCGCTGCTCCCCTCAGCAGTGTATTTCAGTGGATTTGCCTGTTCTGTTCCCCACTCTGTCTCTGGAGAATACTCTCACACCCCACCCCCCACACCTCTGGCTTACACCCTAGTTCTTGCATGCATAAATAAATAAATCTTTAAAACAACAACAACAACAACAACAAAAAAGATATGATAATGCTAAACAAATAAAAATCCTAGAAATCTAACTGTAGAACTGAGGCTACCAGAGGGGGAAAAGGGAAGATTAAGAACAAAATGGGGAAGGACCACATTTTGGTGGGTGTGGTATGGTAACAACACCTAAAAGGGGAGATCTAATACCTCAAAACACCAAAGTAATATCAATGTGCCTCAATAAAAAAATAAAAGTTTTTCCAAGTTTCACAACAACAATAGAAAAGGAAGTGAATTTACATTACATGCCATATCCCCAAATTCCCTAGTGGCAGCAGAACCAAAGTAGCATCCTGTAGCTATCTACGGGTATTTCAAGAACCTATTTAAATGGTTGGCTGACTCCATACATTGCAAAAAAGCTAGGTAAAAATAGTGTTCTTTAGGTTATTTTGGTCATTGATAATGTGTATATATTAAATTTGCAAAACCAAACTTTTAAAAATGAAATTAGAACTAAGAGAATTGCCAGGGAACCAATGTCAAAGCTGGTTTATTTTTGAAGTTGAAAGAACTACATTGCAAATAATGCATTCATTACAAAAATTTGGAGACATGTTAGTAATAACTAATGAATAACCAACTAGTTAGGTAAAATACATACTTTATATAAGAAAGATTAACCTAAATTGATAGTATGAATAGTTCCTTTAGAAGAAACTGCTAATTATCTTCAGTTTATGAATGCTAAGTGTAAATATTTGAAACTAAAGGGAAGTATTGGGAGATTATTATAACTGACCTTTGTGAGGACAATTTTGCTTATAGTTTACATTTAACAAAATCAACAAATGAAAACAATGCATTCATAAAATAAATTTATTTGAGAGAATAAAACATATTTGATTATCCTGATATTCATGAGAAAATCGCCCATTTTTTGCTCTAAGATTCTTACACATATTCTTTGAAGGAAAACGTGAAGGTATCTATCTGCTTAGCTGTCTGCAGGAAGTCACCTGGTGATACAGTGCTGGGAGCCAAAGTAGAGAGTATGGTATTACTGAATGTTAATATAATATCATTTGACCCTGCAGGTTATCGAATAGCCAAAAGTGTGACATAAAATTGAAAGAGGGGGTTCAAGATATACTTTCTTTAAAGGAGGGAACCACTACCTTTGTCTATGCAAATGTGGCTCTGAATTTTGAAGAGGTTAGTGTGATTAAAGTAAGGTTTACCTGAAAATAACTAGAATTTAGAAGAAAAGATTCTACACATTGTCATCTGCAGAATAATTGTTTATATTACCAAGGAATTTGTGCACTTTTTAAATGAGAGTATTTAATTATTTTCAGCTTTAGAAAAGCTTCTAAGAAGCTTTTTATTCAAAAAGATTAATCCATGAACTTAAATGTTCACTCTAAAAATTGAAAGCACAAAAGTTTTGGATTCACATAATAATGCTGACATCCAAAGAAAAGTACAACTTTAAACACATTAAAAGTCAATAAAAATTGTGTGATTCTTTTTATATAATTATAGTAGTCACTTACAATGACCTCTTTAGGGAACAAATTGTCACAGTATAAGTTTCTCTGTTCAGGACCATAAATTTAAAATGCCACCAACAAAAATATACATATATTTGGCTTTGGTAGATTTTCTAAAAATTCTTCTATTATGCAAGTGTTCCAAATTACTCAAAATGTAAAGGATTCACATAATATGCAAATGTCTATTTCTCACAAACTCTGGCCTTCATAACTTCCATAAAAACTTAAGGATGAATAGAGTGGATGCTTTTCTTCTTATAGGATTTCTAGTCATTAAGAATTACTTAATGAAATTAGTCTAACAGGAATCTATACTGAGACAACTTAGGTAAAAGGAATTGTGAGCAGGTAGGATAAAAATTGCCCCAAATCCTGTTTGAACAGGTGGATTAAATCATGGATTGGCTAGTCTCAGCATACAGACCATGAGGCACCATGCTAGATGAAAAGAGTTGGATATTTTCTCACAATTTTCATGGTTGAAATGTAACCTATCCGCAGGAGTAGGCCAACCCAGAGCAAGCTATGCTGTTGCCCACCCCCTTCCCACCTTGGGAATTAACCTTTAAATATCTCCTCCTAAGTCCCTTAGGGGAAACAGACTATATTCTCCTTTCCCAAGGTGGATCCCTCATGCATGAGTCTCTCTAATAAAGCCTTGCCTGGTTCAACTGCAGCTTATGCTCTCTGATAAATTCTTTCCCTAGAGGGTAAAGGACCTACTCTTTTGGGTTGGGGCCCTATAAAAGTATTAGTCAATTAGGAGTATTCAGGGCCTCCCCAGTGGCGCAGCAGTTGAGTGCTGGGTCATGAAGCTGCCTGCAGCCTCTGCAGCGCCTGTTCAATCCCCGGCTGCCGGCGAGGGTCCCACACGGCGAGCAGACCTCTCCTGCCACACCCGCTGCTCCCCTCAGCAGTGTACTTCGTCAGTCTGCCTGTTCTGCTCCCTGCTCTGGCTCTGGTGAATTCGCTCACCCTCCAGCACTACTGGCTGTACCCGGTGCTTGTATAAATAAGCAAATAAATCTTAAAAAAAAAAAGTATGCCAAAGGTCAAAGATATCAAAAAATAACCAATTAATATTGGAAAGATGATGTTAGTATTGGTTGGAGATATCCCTTAATAAAAACTTTATTCAGGGCCTCCATGGTAGCAAGGGGTTAAAGACACAGTGCTCTCTGGCTGTTGCCAACCACTGAGGCAAGAGTTAGATCCCCCAGGGCCAGGGAGTTAACTCATATGGTGCAACAGACCTCTCCTGCACAGTGTATTTCAGTGGATATGCCTGTTCTCCTCCCCACTCTCTCTGGTGAATCCTCTCATCAACCTCCCTCCCCTCTCTGGTCTACACCCCAGTTCTTGTATGCATAAGTAAATAAATCTTTTGGGGAAAAAATAATTATGTAATAGTTTTTACTGGTCTGAAATGGTCTTGAGAAAAGACACAGGAACAACCTACATAATTTTTTGTTCATACATTTAGCATCCATTTAGCAATTAATGAAAGGATATTTCTCTCCTATTCTGGACTCTCTTTCCCTCTAAAATTAAGGTGTTAGTTTCGACTCAGCTTTCAAAAACATAAAAAAAAAACAACATAAGTGTCTAAACTATGAAGTCTGTAAATGACATGATTTTGGGTAAGCATCAATGACAGTATAAGAATTGGAATTTTAAAATATGATAGATTTAAATAATGGACAAAAGACAGCAAATTGAAATTTAAGTGTATAATTGTTTTCTCCCAAACATGTCATTTTTTAAGGAACTTTACTCTGTGTTTATTATGTTTCATATTCTTCCTAATTACAATTTGAACTCTCAGTAAATGCTCTTCCTTGTCAGTGTTTCCTCAATGTTCTTTAATAGAAATGTTCACTGATTTAACAGTATCCACTGAATTACCAGTAACCTTGTTCCAATATTAATTCAAGATGCTAGGACAAAGCTTGACATTCTCTTAAATACACTTGGTTTGTGTTCTCAGACAAGGAAGGATACCACAACCTTGGTCTCAATATTGAAATACAACTTCAAAGTGGTACTTTGAATATCATAATATTCATGCCTGGTTATCCTACTTTTTGGAAATTTTAAGCAAGTGCTTAACAATGTGAAAACTATAGGCAAGACTGTGCTTTTCAAAACGTGCTTTCTAAAGGTGTTTATGAAAAAAATGAAATGATTAAGAGCAGGAGAAAGTTGGAAGAATTTCAGTAGATACTCTGAAAGAAATGCAATGTTATTAGTCAAAATGATGACTATGAAGAAATGTAGCCTTGTGCAAATGTTTATGCTATAATGATGATAATTTTTAAAGACTACAGAGTCACCTTCTGCCTTTAATTACAAATACAAATTTTGAATTCAAAAGGTTGGAAGGAGCTAGATATGATTTAACCAATTTTTACTAGAATAGTAGAATTGTGATTTTTATTTTATTTTTTTAAGAATTATATTACAAATATTATTTTACGTATATGTGTTTATACACATATTCATTTATATCCATATATGTGTATATGGATATAGCTATATATTACACACCTTAAGTGATGCTATAATATGGAGTTTTGTTGATAAAGAATCTTTGTCTTTTTTATGATTAATTTATTTTATTTTCTTACATTGTTGTCCCTGTCTTGCCTGCACAAAGCATTTAACTTTTTACCCCAATCTACAAGTTAGTGTTTAATCCTATGTATGCTTTTATGTATCTGTCAATTTTACAATGAAATTATAATGTTTTTAAAGGGAATACTTCAAGCTTTATTCATTTTCCAGTGCAACACTTTTGCAGTGCTTTACACAAAACAGGCCCTTAAATACTTGTTATAGAAAGTATATGTTGAAACCATAAATTAGTATAAAATATTTTGATTGAAAAACTACTATCCAAGTGAACACCCAGCATATACTTGCATTTAAATTATCAACAAGTTTCAATTTCAGGCCACTCTGTTTAGACATGAAAAAAAAATTAAATCAATAAATCAATAAAGTAGAAAATGTGACCAATTCATGGGAGCACAATATAAATAGTGGCCATGGGCCCTGTGCAGAAGTGATCTGACATTTTTTAACAGAGCCTTAAGGAATTTTTTATTTAAAAACCCTGAGAGAAAATTTTCATCTGGGGAATAAGGAGGAAGAAAAATTACAAATGTCTGTGCTGTCACATGCTGAGCTACAACTTCATCTTGAGTGCATGTTAGAAAATGTGTTCCTTTTATGTGACTTAAATTACATGTCTTATAGTATTCTTATAAAATAAGCCTGAGACATTTTAAATAGTTAAGAAATATTTTTACAAATTGAAAACAAGTATATGTAGTTGCCTATATAAGAAAAATATATCACAAACTATTTTGATCACTAGACGAGCTATAGCTGGATAACTATATATATATGCACACACATACATATATATATGCACACACACACACACCAGCCTACATAAATGGAAACAGTGCTGCAGGAACATATATATTTATTTATATCTTCATAAATGTCCATATAACCTTTTCCTTCCCCTTTTCCAGGACACACAATCAGAATTACCTGAGTAGGAGGGGAACCCAATCAGGAAAACCAGCATCTTCAGATCAGTCATTAATCATTAGTGATCATGGTTCAATAAATACCTGGCTCCAATAATTTCAGTGATAATACATTTTACCAAGAAGCAATGAAATTTCTAAAGAAAAATAACCTCCATTAAGAATATAGTATACAAGAACTGAGAAGATGATAAGCAAGCTGGCAGGAATTTAATGACAAGATTTATTAATAATGAACAATGTGAAAGCAATAATATATATTACATATATATGTATATATTTGTAACATGTACATACAATAAATATTTTTAAATAACCCAGAAAATCAAATCTAAACAATTTTGATAAGTTCAGCAAAGAAGAGTTATTTACTTAAATTTTTCCCTTTGTAGCTCTCTTTGGATTTCAATATATATTTTAACAGACACTACGCTGAAAAAATGTATCTTAAGATTAATATCTTAATTTTTATTACAATTGAAACATAAATTTGATAGAATGGAGTCTTATTTAAGGACTCCTAGAATAAATATTATAGTAACTTACATAATGGATTAAATATAGTCAAGAGATGTTTAGTTGATGAAGGTTAAGATTCAGGGACAAATGAGTAAGTATCTAACTATCATGGGACAGCAGAATATCAGTAGTTTGGAATCAAAAGCTTAAGGCTAAATTGTGATTCTGTGACTCATTGTATATAACCTTGGCCTTTTTGTTTTACTGTCAGTGGGCACAATTATTTTGTGCTTAAAATAAGGCAGCAGAATTGATGTGGTTAAAAAAAATACAGCTTGTCATATGTTAAATCATATTCTGTAATTCCAAAATTGTGGCTAATATTGTGGGTTTGACATAAAATAGTTCTTCTGGACAATAGAACTTATACATATACACGCAAGAAACAGAGACCATGAGAGGTAGTCAGTTGAGTTAATTATGAAGTAAAGGTAACATTTATAATACAAATTGTGAGGAAAAATTCATTGTGAGGAAGATTCTGTGGGAGAGTTCAGTCTGAAAGCATGGGAAAAAACTCTCATGCTGAGATGAGGAAACAGATATTTAAAGAGTACAATAGATCTAGTGTTATGATGTGACTAGAAGGCATGATAATTGAATGTGGCTTGAATGAGATGACTCTGTCAGGAGTGTAAATACTGGGGAGATGCTAATATAGTCTCCTGTAATGAAGGCAATGTACAGGCAGTGAAAATTCAGAATAAGTAGGTACCACTGGGAATAAAGAAAAAACAGCCTGGGAAGATTTCCTTCTTGTTTCCTTAAAACATTGCCCCTTTCAGCAATGTATTCCTCCTATCCTTGACTGCCCACAAAATATGCAGTGTCCAAAAGGAATGAAAATGTGAGTTCTATTATTCAAAAAGTATTAAAATTTCCAGTTAGTGATGTCAGATAATTAACCCAAATCTATGACCAAAGTGTGGGCCTTGTGTGCCTACCCAGTTCACACGCTCTTGAAGCTGCCCCTGCCTCATGTACTCATAAAGTCTCATCTCCAACATCTGCTCCAAAAGACCTGCCCATCTGCACCAACATAGTAAACATATTTCTTCTTTGCTCCCTTTCCTCTGCGTACCTTCACCCCAGTTCTACCCATTTTTCTGTAGGTGCTGGTTTTCCTGCTTGTCTTCTTGCCCGAACTATTATTCATATTAGTGGGGATTGTTTATCAGTGTATCTCTAGCACTTCGGTCGTGTCCCCAACAATTGTAAGTAATATGTTAAAAGGGAAGACAAATCCACTGATGTGAGTCTATGTAAATTGAGTAACTATTTAGGGAAGTAGAATAGGGAGGAAAATTATGAATTGAGGGTGTCGATATTTCAGTCTGGAATTGGTTAAAATTTCATCAAATTGGACTGCTACCTAAGTGACCTTGGATGAATTTATTTTGTTGACATACAAAATCCTAAGTGAAGAACAAGAGTATAATCTTACATTTAGGTTAATCCTACTATATACAAATCGCAAAACAGCTCTTCAGTTGTTTATTAGTTTCTGCTATTGTAATGAGGAGATGTTGTGTGCTGAGGAAGAAAAGGAAGTGTCTTCTACCACGTGTTTGCACCATTAGCCTTTTCAGATAAGGCATTTTGCTCTGATAACTGGCACACAATACCACGTGGCACCAGCAGGGACCCCTGCAACCATTTCATAGGTACAAGATGGTATCATTGAGTGAATAGATGGTGCCAGCATAATCTATACTGTACTCAGAGCACCTTGGGGATTTCCTTAATATTTGTTCTTGATTCCCTTCCATGAGACCCATGTCACATAAAACTAGCGTTTAAAAATATCTTGCATTTGATCATCCTGCTATCAGACTGACTGCAAGTGAGCCTCTACATTTTTTAATAAAAGAGCATACTGTTGGCAGTAATAGCACAGCAAGACTCCAAAAAACTATGCCAGCATCATCAAATTTCTCAGAGGTGTAGTTTTATGCAACAAATCTGTCTGCAGAAACTGAAGAGGAAAACAACCACAGGCAGAGGAAAGACTAAGTAACATTACATTAAATAATGTAATGTTAACGTATGAACAGTTATAAATTGCATGTGTTGTTTGATACTTTACATATAATTGTTGGTAGACATTATAATTATAGAAAATAATAAAAAAATAAAATAAAGGGGGGAAAGGGGAAAAAAGTGAATGTTGGTGGAGTCTATTTGTTTTCTTTGGTGGGTTCTGACTTGGGGTCAAAAACAGGGTAGATGACAGATGTCCTAAGAATTCTGCAGAAGTGTGGACCAGGCTTCTTTTGTCAGATGTGAATACTTGATGTCCATTTGTATAAGAAACTTTAATATCTCTCAAAAAGATCTCATGTCATAATTAAATGGATGTATCAGAATTTAGGACATGATAAGAGAATGAAGGACCTACTCTCATTTTTGAGCATCTACTATATTACTAGAACTACTTATAATAGTACTTTTATTTCACATATGTGAAATTGAAAATAAGAAATTTATATTACTGACTCCATATTGAAGCAGGGAAATAGACTCACAAAATTTGAATCACCTGTCCAAGGATCTAGATAGAAAATGGCAGTGTTTGTTTCCTTAGTGGAGGATGTTTATAGTACCTCTAATCCACATGGGTGTGTAATCTAATTTTAGATGATAACACTGTCATAGTGGCTTAGGGGATTTAATTATGAGTAATGAACACCCGCCTCAAACTTTCTTCAAGGATAGAAGAGACTTCAACTTCAGGGTGTCATTCACACAGGATTGACAGACTAGATCCAGATGTACATGAAAATCTTCAAGGGAAGTTTTCCAGAGTCTCAGCTTCTTTCTTTCCTTTTAATATTAATGAAATATTTTTTTTACTGAGGTAACATTGGTTCACCACATTCTATATAATTCAGAGGCATAGGATCACACTTCTTCAGATACATGTTACCACAGCACACCCATTACAAGAGCCCATAGTCTTCTACTATAGTCCTGACCCCTCTGGTAACCTCAGTGCTACAGTCAGAATTATAGGGTTTGTTACTGGTTTGGTTCTGTCTGACACATTGTTTTGTTTCTCTATATTCCACATAATTGAAATCATCTGGTGTTTGTCTTTGCCTTCTGACTTTCTTCACTTTAATCCTCCAGTTCCATTCATATTGTCACAAATGGCAAGAGTTTATCTTATTTTTTTTAATTAGCTGAGTAGTAGTTCATTGTATATATAAACCACATTTTCTTAGTCCACTCATCTGTCCTTGAACACTTAGGTTGTTTCCAGAATTTGGCTATTGTAAATAGTGCTGCAATGAGCATTGGAGTGTATATATGCCTTTGAATTAGTGTTTTTACACTTTTTAAAGAATGGAATTGTTGTATTATATGGTAGATCTATTTTTTAATATTTTGAGAATCCTCCATACTGTTTCCCATAAAATCTAGACCAATCTATATTCTCACCAACAGTTTAAGAGGATTCCTTTTCTTTCAAACACCCCCAAACATTTGTTTGTATATATGCATATTTAATATGCATATTTATGCATATATAGACATGCATATGTGTGTATACATATGTGTGTACATATGTATTTATATATGCCATTCTCATAGGTGTGACAGAGTATCTCATTGTGGTTTTTTTTTTTAATTTTCAGTTCTGCTATTTTTTTTTTTTAAGATTTAGTTATTTATACAAGAACTGGGGTACAGGACAGATGCGTGGGAGGGTGAGAGGATTCACCAGAGACAGAGCAGGGACCAGAACAGGCCGACTGACAAAATATACTGCTGAGGAGAACAGTGGGCGAGACAGCAGAGGTCTGCCACGCCATGTGGGACCCTCGCCCTAACCGGCACTGCAGAGGCTGGGGACAGCTTCACAGTGCTGTGCTCAACAGCCTGAGCCACCAGGGGAGGCCCTCTCTTTGTGTTTTTGATTTGCATTTCCATGATGCTAACCATTTTTTCATGTCTATTGGCTACCTGATTATTTTCTTTGAAGAAGTTTCTACCCAGCTCCATTCTAAGTCTTATGGTTCTTTTCTGTAGCTGCAAATTGTCTGACAACAACCAACAGAGAAATAGAGGGAGGGATATTTACTGTTTTATTTTCTCATAAGCACTAAGAAACTACTTTTCCCCAAGGAGAAATAAAGAGTAGACATTGGAGAAGCAACTACAGGGTCCATATAATAAAAGAAAACAATCTCTTTATATTAGTACTTATGGACTCATAAAAAAAGATTATCAATAATTATATACTCTCATATTTAAGCATTTTTAAAATACCAATTTTTGTGATTTTTTAAAAGATTTAGAATCAATTATCCTAAATTTTAATTTTTTAACATTTTAAGGGATTAACATTATTCTGATTAATAAAATAAATTCATGCTTACTGCCAAAATAAATCTGTAAAATAAAGCAAAATTTTAATAATCTCTGTACTCGAAGAAAAGCAAGCATAATATTTTTGGTATGGTTCCTTCCAGGTTGGTATGTGGGAATACTATGTTACTATTTAGAACACCAATTCTCAACTGTGTCAGTTTCATGTTATCAATGACTATTATTATAATTCATCTTTAAAAAATATTTTTCTTATTTTTCATATTATTTCTCTCCTTGTAGAATTCTGTTTCATTTTACTTCATTTGTTCTTATTTAGTAGTATAAAATTTTAAAGTTATAAGATTTTTTAACATGATTTTCACCACACTACTTATATTTTAGAAAACGTGCCTTGTGAAATTTCTACTTTGGGGAAAATCGATCATTTGTGACACAGAATGAGTTATTCCTTGCTATCTAATTACATATAATTTTTGTGGCTTTTTCGTGGGGTACAGACATGGAGTTCTTTAAGGAAACTGTTCAATATGTCTGCCACAAGATGGGTTTGAGAGTAGACTCAGAGCTGGAGAACTGCATGACCATCTGCATTAGGAATCAACACCTGAGGGACAGGAAGGGAGGAAGCAGGAAGGGCGGAGAGTGGAGTCAGTCTGCAGGTCCAAAAAGAAAGTAGCTCAGGGGCCAATATGGGTCACCAGAGTCCAGAATTGAGGGAAAGGATAACTTTAGAAAGTTGTGCCTGGGGTAAGGAGCCCTGGTATGTGGCAAACCCCAAAGAGGTATTAGTAGAGACTGACCAGAGCAAAAAGTCTACCTTAAAAAGGCTATGGTTCTTTTCTGTGTGATTGTCATAAATATTAAAATGCCCTCGTGAATTCTATTGTTCAGATTTTCTATATTCAAAATTCAAGAAGTATTTCTTGTGTCAGCTGGACTTACCAAAACTGGAGAAAATGTGTTAATGATGTTTTATTGTTGCTAATATCATCTTGCATTTCTTTTCAAAACTATCTTAAGTTTTTTTCTTATCGAATAATTTCAGCTAATAAAAAGTGGAAAATAATACGAAAATCAATACCCATACAACATTCACTTAATTTCTCAAAATCACAATGCAATTATTGAAAATGGAATGTTAGCATTAATAAAAGCAGGTAAGCTATTCATTAATCTGCAGACCTTATTTGATTTGTTTCAGTTGTCCAACTATTGGGTTTATCTGTTCCAGGAGATGACTCAAGACCTACTTCCCCCAATTCCTATTTGTTGTTTTGTATTTTTAGTCTCCCCATTCTCAAGAGTTTTTCATTGTTTATTTGTCTTTTAGGACACTTTTATTTTGAAGTGCACTAGTCAGTGATATTCTAGAATGTTCCTCAGCTTGGGGTTATTTTTTTTTTTCCGTTTCTTTATGATCAAATTCTGGTTAGGTATTTTTTCCCTACAAGATAACTACCTTCCTCAGTGCATCATGTTAAGAGGTATATGGTCTTGATATATCTCATTATTGATGAATAAAGTATACCTTCAATTCCTCCCTTTGTTAGTAATTAGTAACCTGTGCAATGATACTTTTGGCATATGCAAATACTTTTTTTTCTTACTGTTGGCACTAATTTTAGCATCCCTGAAAATTCTTGCCTGAAACAAATTTGACTGCAGTGTTTGTGAATTATGATTTTCTATTTTCATCTTTCTTACCATATGTAATGTTGGAATTATATGTAACAAAAATTCTTCCCTTATTAATTTATATAATTGACAATTTATATTATAAAGAATCATATATATTTACTTTATTTCAGGATTATATAATTCTTTACTATTATTAGTTTGTTTTTCAAATTGTCCTATATTCTCCCTGCATTTCTAAATATTTTAGTTTACATTTTCTATTTCTATTATGATCTTTAACACAACAATTTATGTTTTTTTTTTCAGTTTGTTGAATTTTATTGAGCCAAGAAAATTCTCCTAAAGACAACAAATTTCTGCATGTATTATATGATACATTTAACAAAACCCATTATTCCTATCCCTAGAAATAGATTTCCAAAAGCTCATAAAAAGGGCAGTGAATTATTAACATGTACATAGTTTCTTTATTTCTATGGTCTTCACTCATTACCAGCTTCTTCTACATCTGTAAAAGTTAATATTAATTATGCCTCACAAAAAAGAAATTATAATAACATAATATCAATGCCATTAAGGTCAGCTTTAATCAGAATTATAAAATAAGTATTACAAGGAAAATAAAATCTGGTTATAAAATACTTATCTTATGTAGGTAACATATATGAGAAAATGGTCCTTATTCTTTTTTTTTAAAGTTTATTACCTTCAGTATTAACATTCTGTGGCCATAGTGCTATAACCTTGCTTTGTTTCTGTTTTCATTTGCTTATAATTATTACCTTTCATTTTCTATGCTGATACAATTTCCCCATAATAACATAGTCCTCTGGTAGTGTTAGTAAGAGAGTCACATATCCACACGTGTCATCATCTGACTAAGAGCTCCTTGTGTTTCTGACAAATTACTCTCAGTTAATATACACACAATTTATGGTGGTGATGAGAATGAACCTGGAAAGGACATGGTTTGAGGTTTATAAAGTAAACTCAGCTAATGTTGTCCTGACTAATAAATCAACATCTAATCCTCTGCTATCAAATACTAATTAATTCTCCCTTCCTCCCTCATATTAATTTAGTGTCATTTCAAGTCTTTAGGGGACAGTACGTACAATTATCAGCAGAATACTCTTATGCCTTGCCAGAGATATTTATTAATTGCAGTAAATGCAGTGGTTTTGGACAACCAAATTTAGAAAAGAAAGATGAGTTTGGAAGACAGTTCTCCCCTTTGGCAAGTGTGATATTTCAGGATCCCAATATATCTCTTTGAACCTAATAGTACTGGAAGTAATTTTTTCACATCTTTTTAATACTTGGCTGTTCTGGTAATCCAGTTATAAGGATTTTTATATTCTAACATTCATATTAAAACAAACTTCAAAATAGTAAAATAAATCCAACAAATTTAGTAAACTTAGCCTAATAGGATATTTCACTATGATGACAAATTCTATACTTGTTTGTAATTTATAGTCACACATGGGTCAAATATCCATTTAAATGCTTAAAATACCAGTAGCCAGCTAAATCTTCTGTATGTAATTATAAATATCTTATTTTGGAGGATATTTAAATTTTTCTGAGTTTAGTGAGTTGAAAGAACTTCTATAAATCATATGACAGAAGTTTTTTCAACAATATGGCATATTGAGCAACTAATGGAAAGTCAGGGTGTATATAGCTTTAATGGCTGATAACTATTATGTGAACTTAAACATTTGTCATGCTTTGCTATGTATAAAATTTGAAAACAGATCCTCTCCTCCTATCTTTTCATATATGCTACAGAATCAGAGAATAAATTAAGTGCTGTACAGGAAGGAAGACCCAATGAATGGTAAATTCTGCCTCAGATGCCTGTGTGTGTCTGTAATAAAGCAATCTCTCCTAGTCCATGACCAAAGTCATATATAACTCAACACTAGGAGTTGGACAGGAGAGGAGTAGGTCATATCTTATATGTCACTACTTAAATGCAGTTTAAAAAAAATGAGAAAGGGACTTTTTGAGTTAAAATTTCCCCCATAAGTCTCTATTTTTAATAACTCATAGGCTATAAATGATGCTGTATCTACTACGTGATGAAAGCAATACAGTTGTTTGGAGGAAACTATTATTTTAACACCACCAAGGTAGCATTTAACATACCATAACAAGTGAAACAGCACCAAATCTGTTAAAAATATGATCTGGGAAAAACACATCTACTCAGCAAATCGGGCTCAATGTGTGTAAAGTTCAAAAAAATACAAACAGTTGTAAATGCTGTTGGTCAAGGGTGACAATATATCTTAAATGACAAGCTGCCAAAGGTTATTCTACACATTTGCTAGAAACTGTTCATTTAAAAACTATATGCTCAAATAATTCAATTCTGTAGGGAACCTTGAGCAAAGCAGGGCAAACATAAAGCACAGATCAATTTTCCCTTTAGGTTTAAGTTTAGATTGCCAAACCTGACAATTGGTGAAATTGTTTCCCCCTTTAGCTTTTTATTTTATTAGTGAAGTAGAACTGAAGTTTCACTAGTGCTGTATACAGAACTGTGGAGATTGGATCCATGTGTCATTAGCTCTAAATGTTCATAGAACTTTGTATCTACCCAATATAACATTTCTATGTTCTTCCAGAATTCAGAATTCTACCACTATACAATTATATATCAAATCACCCTCATTTCTTAAGGGTGTTCTTTTCAAATGTAAATCAATTGAAACATGTTAATGTTTCTAGTACCTGTGGGTTATATTAAGCAAACACTTGGGGGAAATGAGCTCAAAAGATCTCCTTCTCATGACTTTAAAATGCATTTAAGAAGTGATATTTAAAATATTGATAAAATTTCTAGCATATCTTTGGATCTTTTTGTAGCACTTAGCACTAAACGTTTTTCTGTAGAGATACTTGTTTTTATCATTTCTTCTGCAAGCTGTAAGGTGCTTACTGTTAGTATACTTGTTTCATTATCTTTTTATGCCCCTAAAAGTTTATTCTCAAAGTATATTCCTTGAGGTTTTAAGAAGAATGAAAAGAGTCTCTATTCATTTAAACATAAAAAACGGTATTAAGAACATTTAAATAATTTTTAAAATTTAACATCCCATAATCCTTCTAAAGTTGAATACATTTAATGAGACTCCTAAGTATATTTGATTGCTTGTTATTGTGTTTTCTGTTGTCACAATAGAGCATTTACTTGTTCTCATAAAGATCCTTTGGTCCTCTACTCCACCCAATCCCAGGTGATCATTGCTTTGCTTTCTGTAAATACAGAATAGTTTTGCAAGTTTTACAAAATTTATTTTAAAGGAGTTATATATTCTCTTTTTTACCTGTATTTTATACTCATTAAAATATTTTTAATACATGTTATTAGTAAAAATAATATACTTTTATTGCTAAGCACAATTCTATTGAGAAAATAGATAACAATTTGTTGACCCACTCTTGTGTTAGTGGGCATTTGGGATGATTTCAGTTTAGGGTAATAAGTATACAGCTATAGGGGAGGGAGAAGATGGGAAGCAAAGAATGGAGGGGGCTAAGCGGACTAAGGAGAAGGACTATGGGTAGCTTGGTGGTATGTGTGGAGTGGTAACACACATCTGAAGAGCTAGTTGGAACTTATCCCTCTGAATCATATATAGTGTTACAGACCAATGTTTCCTAAGTAAAAATAATATAACTCTCCCAAATTTCCTAATCAGACCTTTGAATTTGCACATCACATTCTGAAACATATGCAAAAGTAATAAATGCAGTCATTAAAAATAAATATAAAGTTACTATTTACAGTTTTTTATTGATGTGTTTTTTCTTTCTCTTTGATAAATACTGAGGGTTAGCATCTTTAAGTCACTTGTGAAATATGTTTAATTTTTGAGAAACTTTCAGATTATTTTCCATTCCAACCAGCAATGCATGAAATTCCCAGTTCCACATTCTCATTAGCATTTCTCATTTAGTGTTGATTGTCATTTTAATTTTGACCATCTATTATGAGGGATATTTTATTTCAGATTTTTTTTTTCAGTTCTAAAATTGAATTGCCATTTCAAATGTATATTAACTGTGTATATTAACTATGTTAATATACATATTATTTCTCATTCATTAAATATGTTCTTTTTAAAAAAGATTTATTTATTTATTTCTTTATGCACACAAGAACTGGGGTACAGGCCAGGTGTGTGGGCAAGTGAGGGGATTCACCAGCGATAGAATGGGGAGCAGAACAGGCAGATTGACTGACATACACTGCTGAGGGGAGCAGCGGGCTAGTCAGGAGAGGTCTGCTGCTCCATGTGTTTATCTCCCTGGCAGGGATTGAATTCGTGCTGCCATGGCTGCGGATAGCTTCACCCCTTGTGCCACCAGGGAGGCTCTAAAAATATGTCCTATTTATTAAACACATGTAATCATTGATTGAAAATTTTTGCCAGCTGAGACATCTGATTCATCTCAGGATCAAACTATTAATTTTCTTCCAAAAGAAATTGAGATTTCTTATACTTTTAGAAGACACAGTTTTAGAACTACAATTAGCCAGAACTGAATTTTAAATGTATTTTGAGTAATGAATCATAACTTTTTGAGCAACAAAACACCTTAATATTCATTTGAAGTTTTAAATTTTAATAAAGTTACAATGCTAAAGTTTTATGTAGGTAAGTAACTAAATAGAAAAACATTCTATAAAAATGCTAGGTACAGATTCATACATTCAATATTTCATTTATGATTAGAACTAACTAAAATACCTTCATTAGATACAATAATGAAAAATGAGTTGTCATCAATTAATCTCCATCTATGTGAAAAAATCAGACTATGTAGGACTGTTAAAATGAAATAAAAAAATGTTGTGATCAAATTAACTTTTCTCAGGCAACTAAATTAAGTTTCTCAAGTCAAGGAGGTAATTAAATCCTTTCCCCTCTGTTACATATACTCTACACTTTAAGTATGCTTGAAATAGTTTCCACTTCATAAATTAAAATAGAAGAGTAATGTTTCAGTCATTTCCCTTCATGAATGAAACTCTGATCATGAAACATCTTGCAACTAATCTAGACACTTTCACTGTATCTTAAATTAAATAAAACTAATTAAGTCCACAAGCCTAAGATGCATTTAAAAAATACCTTACCATCTATATTGTCACTTCCATTGTCTTTTCCTGTGTATAGAAAGAAAGGGTAAAGCAAAAAGAGTGAAAACTAATATAGTCAATGATCAAAAAAGAGTAATAATGGATATGTTACAAAGAATAAACAAAAATATGATTTTATAAGTAAAATTTAAATTTAAATTAATATTTATATAAAAATTTTAGCTTTGTAAAATCATCTTTTCTGTAGTTCTTAACATGTACATGAAACCCACAGTTGTTTTCTTGTCATTAGTTGCATTTAATTTAAGGCTTTTGAAAAATTGGTTTCCTGTTTTTCTCATCCCTCTATCCCCAACTGCAATAATTTTCCAAGTGTGATGAATGACATTAATTCTATTGTAAAAGAAGTCTCATAGAGTATCAAGATAACAAAGTTTATATAACACAACCCTTAGATAGATATGGTCCTTTGATAAAATAAACCAGGTAGTTTACATGCATCTATTATATCTATTGAACTTTATCTTAACAATTAATTTAGATTAGGAAAAAACTATAATTCAAAGCATGTTTCAACACTGCAATTACAAGTGAATGCTAGTTGATACACGCACCATTGTCTCTGATCATTGAATAGATTACAGTGGAATTAAAACAGTAAAATGTATTAAGTATAGTTGACTAACTCAAGATAGAAGTGAAAAATGAATAAGATTCTATTGACTAGAAATCTGTTTTATTCTGGACTTTATATGCATTTTCCTTTTTTTAATCACATGTATGCATTTCTTTGTCCAATTCAGTTAAGAAAAAAAATTGATTAAATTTTTGAATGATCTTCACCAGGTTCCCATACATAATTACCTGTCTTTCTAAGACCCTTTTAATATCGCTTTTCTTAGCAACTATAGTCACTATGCTACATATTATGTAATCATCCTTAGAACATATTTTATAACTATAAGTATCTATCTTCTCACTTCCTTCCCCTTTCACCTATTTCGTTAAATAACCCACTCCCCCCCTCCAAAAAAAAAACAATCTCAACAATATGTTATTCTATGAGCTGGGGGGTTGTTTGTTTTATATTTCAAGTCAAAATAAGAGCATACAGTATTTTTATTTGTCTTATTGCATGTAGCAAAATGCCCTCAATGTCCATCCACATTGTTGCATATGGCAAGATTTCTTTCTTTTGTATGACTATATGGTGTTTTATGACTGTTTACTATATATGGTAGATGGTAGATAGATAGATAGATATGTTTTTATATCATCACTTTATTGATAGATGCTGTGGTTATTTCCATATGTTCTGCCATTTTTAATATAATACTGCAATGAACATGGGAGTGCAGATATCTTTTCAACTTAGTTTTTTCATTTTTTTGAGATAAATATCAACAAGTGGAATTGCTTTATCATATAATATTCTATTTTAATTTTTGGAGGAAATGTCACAGTATTTTCCAAAGAGATACATTATTATAACTGTTCACACGGGATCTCTTTTCTCTAGTTCCTTTCCAAAATTCCTTATTTCGTGTGTTTTTGATAATAGTTACTCTGACAAGTGTAAAGTGCTATCTCCTGCTTTTGATGTACATTTCCCTGATGAATAGTGATATTGAGCATTTTTTTTTGTACGTTTGCCATCTGTATGTCTTGTTTGAGGAAATGTCTATTCAGATTCTCTGCCCATTTTTTAAACGTTCTGCACATTTTAAAATCATATTGTTTGATTTTTTTTTTTGCTAGTGAGTTAGTTGTATGAACTCTTTATATATTTTCAATATTAACCTCTTATTAGAATTACTGATTTACAATTTTCTCCCAAGCAGTAGTTTACCTTTAATTTTGTTGATGATTTCCTTTGTTATGCAGGAGTTTTTAGTTTGATGTGGTCCCAGTTGTGTTCACATAATTTGAATTTACAGGATTTTTTCCCCAAGTATATATTTGTCATATTGTGCTAGTGAATTCAAGCTTTTAAATCATTATTAAGATATCTGAAAACTGGGGGGCGGAGCAACATGGCGGCGAGGAGACGCTGCGAATAAGATCTCCCATTAAAAAAAGTTAATAGGGAGGAAAAGCGGCAGGTCCCAGTGAGAACTGGGACACGGAAGATAAACGGACGACTCCAGCAAACTGCCCAAAGAAGAAAGTTGGGATAAAAGAGGACCAGAAGGGAGGGAAGCACAGAACCCTGCTCCCCTCCCCCGCCCACAAAGTCGTCACTCTCCGTTCGACCTGCAGAGAGGAGGGAAACAACAAACCAAAACGGCCAACAAGAAAAACGGACGCAGCAAGTGGGAATGTGAGTGGAAAGGAACTATTTCAGCCACCACACCCCGTGAACGGGAGCTGTGGAGAACCCTGCAGGATCCGCCGCGGAGGTGAGCTCCAGGCGCCATTAAAGAGAGCCCCGCCCCCCAGGAGGAGACCAGCACCAGCACACAGCCCCGGGCCGCCTGGTAAGCTTGCGGCGCGCTGAAAAAGCAGACGCAGATCCGGATCTGATCGCAGCTGCCCAGGTCCCCGCGCCTGCGACCTAGGCTTGTGGGGAGACCGCGGAGGCCCTCCCTGAGTGAGCAGGAACAAGGCGCCCAGGCAGGGGAGCGGGATTCAAAAGGCGCCATTCCCGCGCCACTGATCTGGGCTACAGCCCACATCCTGGAACTGAGGGCTTTGGAACTGAGACCCGGGGCACGAAATTAGGGGCGTGGGTTCCCCACGACGGTGGGGCACAAGGCAGACACAGCACCCCAAAGCTGTTGAGGTGTACCCTACCATCCCCGCTCTGCTCCCTGTCCCACGGGGTGGAAAATCAGCTCCCCAAGGGCTCTAGGAGAGATCTCTGGCGCCACCTAGCGACTTGAAGCCAGCAGAGGCTCCTGAAGGAGCTAGTGGCCAGCTGGGGAGTTAGCCCACACCGGGCCCCTTCCGAACAAGTAGTCTGAGCCCACAGGGAGAGCGAGCACCCACAGCCGGGGCAGACCAGGCGCGCAGAAGAGTGTGCCTGAGACCAGACGCGCAGGGAGTGTGTCCCACATCACCATTTTAGAACAGGGACATTTCTTCAGTAAAGACTACCTGCAGAAGGCTTCCTCAGGAGCCAGAGGTGAGCGGGGGAAGTTCGCCCATGCCAGACCCCCTCTGGCCTGCAGTCCAAGCCCAGAGGGGAGCAGGAACCCACCTCCGGGGCAGACCAGGCGCACAGGGGAGTGTGTCCCCACATCGGCATTTTAGAACAGGGACCTTTCTCCAGTAAAGACTGCTTGAAACTGACAGATGACTCCTGGAGGAACCAGAGGGGAACAGAGAAGCCCACCCAAGATGCCGGCCAGTCCCAACAACACAGTGTCCCAACGCATACGGCAAATTAGAAAACAGACAGTAGGGAGGAGAAGAACCACATGCAACCTAGCAACTCTCCAGAGAAAAAGCACACCACAAAAAGAAAACCAGCCCCCAGATTGCAACGACAATAACTTGGAAGAATTTCTGAGCCTTCCAGAAAGAGAATTTAAAATTGCCGTGATTAAAAAACTGACAGAAGTCATAAAGGAAAACAATGATAAGGAAAAATAATCAACAATCAGAAGAATGCAATTGAGTCCCTAGAGAGGGAAAACAATGGTCAGAAGAAAGAAATTGAGTCCCTAAAGAGGGAAGTAAAAGGAATGCAGGAGATCAAAGAATTAATGGAAGCACTAAAGAATTCTGGGAAAAGCAATGAAAGCAGAATAGATGAAATGGAAGAACGAATAAGTAATCTTGAAGACACAGAAATAAAAAGAACCAAAACAGAAAAGGAAAGAGAAGTACGAAGGAAAAAGAACGAAGAAAGACTTCGGGAACTATCTGACTCCATGAGGAAAGGAAATATAAGAGTTATAGGAATACCAGAAGGAGAGGAGAGAGATGTAGGAACAGAGAAAATATTCAAAGAGATAATTGAAGAGAACTTCCCAAATGTGAAGAAGGAGCTGAAAATTGATATACAAGAAGCAAGAAGAACACCAAACTTCAACGACGGAAGGAAAAATACAGCAAGACACATAACAGTAAAGCTCCCAAGAATCCAGGACAAGGAAAAAATAATGAAGCTGGCAAGAGGGAAGAAACAAATGACATTCAAAGGAAAACCAATCAGGCTGACATCAGAGTTCTCCGAAGAAACACTACGGGCAAGGAGAGAGTGGAGGGACATAGTCAACAGACTCCAAGAAAACAGATGCCAACCAAGAATACTCTATCCCGCAAAGCTCTCCTTCCTCTTTGAAGAAAGAATATGGACCTTCCCAGACAAACAGAAACTCCGGAATTTCATTGCAACTAAACCCCCACTCCAAAAAATACTACAAGGAGTCCTAAAGCCAGAACCTCAGAGGGACGAATAACAATGAAAGAAGGCCAAAAAAAAAAAGTTATTAAAAGAATAAATAAATAAAATCAAAGGAAAGACAAACACAATGGCAAATACAGATGTTAACATATCAATATTAACTCTAAATGTAAATGGACTAAACTCTTCAATAAAAAGACACAGAGTTGCAGCCTGGATTAAGAAACAAAACCCAACCTTTTGCTGTCTCCAGGAAACACATTTAGCTACAAAAGATAAAAATAGGCTCAAAGTTAAAGGATGGAAAACAATCCTACAAGCAAATGGACCAAAAAAGAAAGCAGGAACAGCTATACTTATATCAGATAAAACAGATTTCAAACTCAAAAAGATAAAAAGAGACCCCAATGGTCACTACATTATGATCAAGGGACAATACTTCAAGAAGAAATAACACTCATTAACATATACTCACCAAATGAAGGAGCACCAAAATATATCAGACAACTGTTGTCCTCTCTGAAAACAGACATCAGAGAAAACACATACGTAGTGGGAGACTTCAACACACCACTATCAAAAATGGATAGATCAACAAGACAAAAAATAAGTAAAGAAACCAAAGCTCTAAATAAGGACCTAGAGCAATTGGGCTTAACAGACATCTATAGAACACTAAACCCCAAAAAAACGGAGTACACATTTTTCTCAAGCGCACACGGATCATTCTCCAGGATCGATCACATACTGGGGCACAAGACAAACATCAACAGATACACCAAGATTGATATCATATCAACCATCTTTTCTGACCATGAAGGCATCAAACTAGAAATAAACCATAAAAAGAAGGCAAGGAACTTTCCTACCTCATGGAGATTAAAAACCACACTACTGGAAGACCATTGGACTAATGAGGAGATCAAAGAAGAAATTAAAAAATTTTTTGAATTGAACGACAAGGAGGACACCAATATCCTAAATGTATGGGATGCAGCAAAATCAGTAATAAGAGGAAAATATATAGCAATAGAAGCTCACATCAAGAAACAAGAAAGAACGCAAAGAAACAACCTAATCTCGAAGCTCAAAGATCTAGAAAAAGAACAACAAAAAAACCCCAAAACCAGTAGAAGAAAAGAAATAATAAAAACCAAAGCAGAAATAAATGAAATTGAAACTAAAAAAACAATCCAAAAGATCAATGAAACCAAGAGCTGGTTCTTTGAAAAAATCAATAAAATAGACAAACCCCTAGCCAGGCTCACAAAGGAAAAAAGGGAGAAAGCACAAATAAACAGGATCATCAATGAAAGAGGAGAAATCACAACGGACACAGCAGAAATCAAAAGAATAATCAGTAACTACTATGAACAGTTATATGGAAACAAGTTTAACAATCTAGAGGAGATGGACAAATTCCTACAACTCTACAATCACCCAAAGCTAGATAAAGAAGAAACAGAACACCTAAACAGACCAATTACAATTAGCGAAATTGAAATGGTAATCAAAAACCTCCCCAAAAACAAAAGCCTAGGACCTGATGGATTTACAAATGAATTCTACCAAACATTCAGAGACGAATTAGTGCCTATCCTTCACAAACTCTTCCAAAAAATTGAGAAGGAAGGGACAATACCAAACACGTTCTATGAAGCCAACATTACACTAATACCAAAACCGAACAAGGACAACACAAAAAAGGAAAACTACAGGCCAATCTCCCTAATGAACACTGATGCAAAAATCCTCAATAAAATTTTAGCTATCAGAATCCAACAATGTATCCATAAGATAATTCACCACGACCAAGTAGGATTCATTCCAGGGACACAAGGATGGTTTAACATCCGAAAATCAATCAACGTTATCCAACACATCAACAAAAAGAAATATAAAAACCATATGATAATATCAATAGATGCTGAGAAAGCTTTCGACAAAGTGCAACACCCATTCATGATAAAAGCCCTTGAAGTTCTTGGGATACAAGGAACATACCTCAACATCATAAAGGCCATCTATGACAAGCCAACAGCCAGTATCATTCTCAATGGTGAAAAGCTGAAAGCAATTCCATTAAGATCCGGAACAAGACAAGGATGACCACTTTCACCACTGCTTTTCAATATAATACTGGAAGTCCTAGCCAGAGCAATAAGACAAGAGAAAGACATCCAAGGAATCCAAATAGGAAAAGAAGAAGTCAAACTACCACTCTTTGCGGATGATATGATAATATACATAGAGAACCCCAAAAACTCCACAGAAAAACTAATTCAACTCATCAATCAGTTCAGTAAAGTGGCAGGATACAAAATCAACACGCAAAAGTCAGTAGCCTTCCTATATACAAACAATAAATCTGAAGAAGAAGAAATCAAAAAAACCATCCCTTTTATTATTGAAACAAAAAAAATCAAATATTTGGGAATAAATCTAACAAAAGAGGTAAAGGACCTATACAAAGAAAACTATAAAACACTGTTAAAAGAAATAGAAGAAGACACAAAGAAATGGAAAGACATCCCCTGCTCATGGATTGGGAGAATAAACATTATTAAAATGGCCATCCTTCCAAAAGCAATATACAGATTCAATGCTATTCCAATCAAAATTTCAATGTCATTCTTCAAAGAAATAGAACAATTATTGATGAAATTCATATGGAATCACAAAAAACCCCGAATAGCCAAAGCTCTCCTGAAAAAAAAAGAAGGGAATGGAGGCATCACACTCCCAGACTTCAAACTATACTACAAAGCCATAATCATCAAAACTGCATGGTATTGGAACAAGAACAGACATACAGACCAATGGAATCGAATAGAAAATCCAGAAATAAACCCACAGATTTATGGTCAACTAATCTTTGACAAAGGAGCAAAGACTATGCATTGGAGCAAAGAAAGTTTGTTCAATAAATGGTGCTGGGAAAACTGGGTCGCTACATGCAAAAGAATGAAGCTTGACCACTACCTCACACCATACACAAAAATCAACTCAAAATGGATTAAAGAACTAGACATAAGACCTGAAACCATAAAATATATAGAAGGAAATATAGGCGAAACACTACATGATTTGCACATCAAAGACATCTTTACAGACACATCACCCAAAGCAGTGATAGTGAAGGCAAAGATAAACAGCTGGGACTACATCAAATTAAAGAGCTTTTGCACAGCAAAAGAGACAATAACAAAAACAAAGAGAAACCCCACCAACTGGGAGAACATTTTTGCACCCAACACTAATGATAAAGGACTGATCACAAAAGTCTGCAAAGAGCTGATGAGACTCAACAACAACAAAGAAAATAATCCAGTCAAAAAATGGGCAGAAGAGCTAAAAAGAAACTTCTCTGAGGAGGAAATGCAAATGGCCAACAGGCATATGAAAAAATGTTCAACATCACTTGTCATCAGGGAAATGCAAATCAAAACTACCATGAGATACCATCTTACACCAGTGAGAATGGCACATATTAAAAAAACTAGCAACAACAAATGTTGGCGAGGGTGTGGAGAAAAAGGAACTCTTCTGCACTGTTGGTGGGAGTGCAAACTGGTCCAACCACTGTGGAAAGCTGTGTGGAGATTTCTGGACCTACTAAACATAGAGCTTCCATATGATCCAGCAATTCCACTCCTAGGTATTTACCCAAAGGACACAGAAACATCAATTCCAAAGAACACCTGCACCCCTATGTTTATAGCAGCACTGTTTACAATAGCTAAGCTTTGGAAACAACCCAAATGCCCAAAAATAGATGACTGGATCAAGAAGATGTGGTAAATATACACCGTGGAATATTACTTAGCAACCAAAAAAGATAAACACATGCAATTTGCAGCAACATGGATGGCACTGGAAGGGATCATGCTCAGCGAAATAAGCCAAAAAGAAAAAGAGAAATACCGGATGGTCTCACTCATAGCAGGAATCTAGAAAACTTAAATAAGGGACCAGGAAAATGAATAACTATAAGAAAGTGAAAATCAAAATCAACAAAAAACTATGAACCAGAGACACTTTTAGGGGGGCGGGGGCGGGAGGGGAGGGATTGGGGTCAGAATGGGGGGGCTGCAATTGTATGGGGAATATAACAATAAAATTTATAAAAAAAAAAGATATCTGAAAACTATCCTTTTTCTTCTACTTTTTTGCTCATTATGTCTTCTTTCCTGAGTGTCCAATCCAGACTGATCTACAATTCAAGGCATGGATTGGTTTCACTGTTTCCTTTTGCCCTCCGTCCAAATGAACTTCTTCTAGCATTTCCAGTTAAGATAAATTGGTATATATAGTGAGATAGCAAGTAAAATTATCACTATCATCATATGAAGAGAAAGTGACCAAGATTAAAACACACAGTTTTTGTCATGCTTTGAGCAAAGCACTTTCATATCCATGAAACTCTCTCTCGCATTTTAATTTTTTTCTAAAAAACTTATGTATGCAGAAAATATAAAGTTATATGTATGAGACTGCTTCTTTATATGTGCCTTACTCTACAAAATACACACTATTATATATTTTCAACTAAAGATCCCGTAGTAACTAACATATGAGCCCAGTAAAAAATTGGGACAGTCTTAAGGATCATGTGAATTTATGAGAGATGTATTTTGTTTTTAGATTACTGAGCTCTTAGTGCCTCTCTAAGTTAGTCTTTAGAATCAATGTGCTGTATTCCGCCTGTTCATACATGTGTAGAGGACATGTTTCTACTATAAATGCATCTGTTCTCATAAATATTTGTAAAAGATGGCAAAGAAAACTCTTTTGTAATGTAGCACCCTCATCATGAGCACTGAAATGGAATCATAAACCATAGTTAATTCTTTTCCCAGTATTTTTATAGTAGCAGGGCAGCTGCTCAGCATAAGTTTTCTTGTTGCTTTTCAATTTACGGAATGTGTGATAAAATGAATTTGGTTGTAAAGGCCAAGAAGATAGTGGTTGAACTTTATGAAATTTCATTTAACTGTGTCAGGGACTTATTTTTTATTGGAACATTTTCAGTCTCATGAACACTGCCTTGGAGCCAGGTGTCAGTTTCTCAATATGGTTTAAAGGTACAAATTTCAAAATAAGCTGTAAAATAATTATTTTCTGAAAATCTGGTTTAATTTTTTTTTTTAAATTCTGATAGATACCATGTGTTAAGGCAAAGGATGAATTCTGTTTTTATAAAAACTTTACTTATGTTGCCCATTTTGATACTGGTTTAATTTCTTAAATCAAATATGCTACTGTGAGGAAATGAAATATTCAAATACACCAACATTAATATTTAGCAGAAATATCCAATCTTCTTTTCCATTATGTTGCATGTTAAATTGTAAGAAAGTCTTCAACTGCAGTCGAGCTGCAGACACGAGTCATTTGCTCAGGTGTGTAAATGAAAATTGACCTAACAATCGGGTGATTATATTAGTTTCGTGATTCAGCTTGACAAATTATAATTATAAAAACATGATTGCCATTTCTTGTATCTGCAAATAATGGCCAAAAGTGAATGAGAATATTACTAGCAAAGATGAGATTAGACAATGGATTCCCATTTTTAAAAAAAAGTGTTTTCAGATAACAGAATTTATATTATCCTTGTTGTTTACAATGTCAAGGATAAGCCAAATACGATTTCAGCTGGCTTTTAACACCTGGTTTTTAACCACATTACTTTTTGGTAGAATGATAAGCAATTTGAGATTCAGCAAGCTTCATTCCTTGAATTTGAACTGTGGGTGGATTCCAGAATACTGATGACACAAGTGTGCTGAGAAATTACATTAACTTCAGGGTTCTATGATTTTTCTTCCTTTCAAAAGAATCCCATCTTTAATTACTATTTGTTCAGAATACTTTGAGTATTATAGCAGTAGAATAAGATCTATTGATAGGAAAAAGTATTTCAATCTATGTCTCATTCTAGGGGACATAAAATCATCATTCAGCGTTGAAGTGAGAAGACTTTCTTTAAACAGCAGCCAACAGCAACATCTGTGCACAACTAATCCTGAACCTGAACCAGCTTTTCTCCATATTTTATAAAGTGCACATTTCCTCTCATCCTAGTTCCCATTTCATAGTCTCATGCAGCCACGCATAGTGAGAAGGACTACTTTGTAATCATTTTGATTTATCTATAAGCAGGATGTTTGCAAAATCCCTTAAGAACTTGTCCTCATAGATTTGTAGCTCAATTAAGAGGATTCAATTAGTCTAGATAGACTATCTGAAGAGCATAGTGGCGCAAATCCCAAAGGATACTAGGATTTCATACAGTTTATTACTTTAAAAACGCTCTTTTCTGTACACTGATCCATTTTCTTCAAAACATTTAGAAAGGAAAATACACTTGTGAGGAGTGCTGTAACTAGAGTTGAATTTTACAGCCCAAATTTCCTTCATATTCTGTTTTTTCGGGAACCTGGGTGTAGGATCAGAACTCATAGTAAATATTCTCATTATTTGATGCCCAAGCAATTGAAAACTCTTCTTGGTTCATGGAGCCAGATGACAAAGTAGAGAACCTGCTTGTCTATAACCCATCTTTGTTACCACATCCATGGTACATATGATAATATGTATCATATTTCTAGAGTATGTAAAAAATGACAGGAATGGATGAATCCTTGAGATTATATTTAGTTCCAACACAACTTTTGTATGCACCACCTAAGATGATTTTCAACACTAACCTGTGAAGAAGGTCCCAAAAAGAAAAAATAAAGCCTGAGATATATTTTAAAAATGAAAAAGGAGAGAAATATATGTATATATTTTCTGTTCCATATGTATCCATATGTATGTCCATATATATCCATCTAAACAAAAAAGAGAGGGAAAAATATTTTGCTTGAGAGTATTAACTTCCTTATGCACATTGAACAATTTGTCCAAGGTGACATGGTTAGTAGTATTGCTTGGATGGGTCAGTCCTATTTGCATTCCATTCCCTTTGTATGAATACTTTAAATGATGAATAATAAGAAAATTAAAGTGAGCATTCCATTTAGTTCATAAAACTGTATTATACAGGCTGTAAGCGGAACATATGCCTCCATTTATTATTAAATTTAAAGCTATAAGAGAGAATGAACTCTCTACCCACCTTCTCAAATATAGACAAATATTTCTAATCTCTGTAGAAAAGCCAAAGAATCAGGCATGTCCAAAGAGTGAGCTTTTCCTCCTCATAGATTTCTATAATAGAGGCCTCGAGTCAAGTTCCCAAGCCAATACATTATAATACCCACAGCAGGATAACGTCTCCTTGCTGCTGTTATGGTTATTAATGCAGTTACTATTGAGAATTCTATTAGCTGCATGCTTGACTAAGGATATGAGTTTATCTTCACAATATCCCTGGAAGGCAGACAGGTGATGACTTTTATTAACACCATTTTAGTGATAAAGGAACCAGAAAGAAGAAATGCAAAGGCATTTCCCTGCATAATGCGGTGAATCTAAAACAGAATAAATTTGGAACTCAAAGTATTTCGATTGTTGGAGTACACTAAAGCAATGATTCATACTGTATATATTTTGGGACAGAATCTCTGTTATTGAGAAAGATTTTCTCCAAGGTCAAAAAAGAAAATCTTAATGGCCCTGGTAGTACATTTAAAAAACTATATATATATAAAGCTATATACATTTATATATATAAAGCTATATATATTTATATATAAACTATATATATATTCTTTTTTTTTGTTGTTGGTATTGGCATGCCCTTATAGAGTTATTTACTGTAAGAGAAAGAGGGGATCAGTTTGAAATTTCCTACAAAGCACACTTTAATTTTTATCTATTCAGGATATAGAAGTTACCCAATCTTCACAGCCTATCATTTTAAATTCTGTTTGTTTAATTTTTTTTTTAGTGTTGAAATACCTATCATAGTAAATTCAGAATTGTTCAAGGAAAGAAATCTCTGTCCAAGATATGGCTACCATACCCTGTGCCCTGATTCAATACTATGGTTCATAAGTTGGAACAGATATAAGGTTAAAAAAAAAGTCAGCCTCTTTAGTCTTACTAGGTAACACTTCAATGATCTGTCCCCAAACTGTCTTTCTGATAAATGTTCCTGCCACGTATAAAAATATTCTAAACTATCACAAATCACCCTATTCCTTATAATTAACTCCAAGAATCTCTTTATGTGCATTAAATCAAAGTTCTCACTTTACATTATTAGGAAATCATGATGGTAAGTCAATTAAAAGCAAAAGCAGTTCCTCAAATAACTTTGTTTCAATCAACATTTGCTGGGGATTTTTTTTTCTCATCAAAATTATAGCAAAACGAAATTGAACAAGAGCTGGTGTTTGAGGAACTGCTGTATGTTTACCCCATCTACTTAGGAAAATGTTATCTTCTTCTTAATCTACATATTACAGCCCCTTTTTGTCTTTAAGATACTATTGAAATATTATAGCTACTGTTGAATACTAAAATTATCATTGCGGGGTCATTAACTGTCTCTCACTTCCAATAAGATTTATCAATAACTTGTGGACTGTTGTCACATAAAAAAGTATCATAATCCACTTTTAAAAATTTTTCTACAATAACTGGCATTGAGTTTTTTAGATAGCAAATGTTCAAAAAGTGTTTCTTTTTGTTCAACTATTTTTTAATGTTTCTTTAAGTTTTTCTTGCTGTGGGCCTCCCTGATGGTGCACGGGGTTAGGGCGCAGCCTATGAAGGTGTCCGCAGCCTCTGCAGCATGAGTTCGATCCCTGGCTGGCCAGGGAGCAGCCCACATGGCACAGCAGACTTCTGACTTGCCCACTGCTCCCCTCAGTAGTGTATTTCAGTACATCTGCTTGTCCTGTTCCCCGATCTGTCTCTGGTGAATCCTCTCATTTTCAACACCTGTGGCCTGTACACCAGCTCTTGTATGCATAAAATAAATAAATCTTTAAAAAAATAAATAAATTTTTCAGAGAAGAGGTAGAATTAGCTTTGGAATAAGAGATACATCCTTTATAGGACACAAATGGGTAATAAGGTCAAGAAAAACCAACTTATTTGTTGGCACTAGTCATTTTGAATTAAGTAGAATTTGTGTGTGGGGTAGATAACTATTACTTATTTTGTTTGATCCTTTCTCCATATTATGCATGTTAGTTAATATAGCTAGTATTATTTTTCTCTAGCTCTGTAATCTGTGCTCTCTAGCTAACTATTTAAAATTGCATCCACATACCAAAAACACCTGAGATTTTCCTGAAAGTTGCTTTTTAGAAAAGTTAAGAGATATATTCTTGTTTCTAGAGAGACAGTTACACAAAAAACTAAAGCAAATATAAAAAGGAGGACTATGCTGAACTCTCCTAGGAAAATAGGTAGTAGATAGATAGATGATAGCTAGCTAGCTAGCTAGCTAGATAGATAGATATGATTAGAACTAGAAGAAAAATGAATATTTTAAGTTACCAGGGTTAGAGGAGCTATGACTTTGAAAAGTGTATCATAAAAGTGCAGGTAATTTCAGGAGTTTGTCTAATTTATCATGTAATCAAAATACCACGCTCTGGGTGATGCCCCAAACCTTTATATAAAATTGCTCAAATCACAGCCCATAATTGATGGAAAATCCAACATACTCTGATATTTCCAAGAATTCTTTGGAAGGTTGGGGTGAGGCAGGATGAGGTGGGTTGAGTTTTTTTTTTGTGTGTGTGTGAAGTCTATGGTACTTGTCATGCAGAATACTTTCATTATTTTACATTTCAAATACTAGAAAACCAGTATTATTAATCCACATTCAAAGAGAGAAATATTTATAAGAGAATAAAAAAATTTGCGGAAATAAAGTTTGATGTTATTGGTGCTACATGAAGAGCATCAATTATCGTTAATATGTGCAAAAAAGTAAGTGTAGGGGAAGGATTTTTAGTGGAATGTGGCTAAGTTAGAAATCCAGTTCTTACCGTATGGAGGCACCAGGCCACATTATAAATCTTCACTTCAGAGCACTACCATTGACAGGATAAAGCTGCCCCAAAATCTGTACCTATTATTTTTCAGTGTAAATTCCAAATTCCTAAGAGGAACATGAATGACCCAAATGAGAACAAGGTTTCCATAACTAGAAAGTCCATTCCTGTTTTATAACTAGGCCAAGTGGGACTAGAAGAAGCTATGCAATTCTGCTTTTGTGCAGTAAGAATCTTTCTTGGAGAAAGATGATGACTGGGGCATGAGAGCCTCTTAAGGAGGGTCTCATAGACAACTTGTTTAGTGTTTTTGACAGAAGAGGACATGGACTCCCTTGAGGATTGAGTGGCGTGCTCAAGGCCATGTGCTAGAGGCTGAGATGTAAGTGAAAGAGAGGCATCCTGGGCCCATTCTTTTCCTGTGTCTGACTCACCTGCACATCAACCTTCTATTACAGAGATTAGAAGAACATTAAATCATAAGGAATTTATGGGAAAGAATTCTATTTCTTGAACTTAAAATAGGAAAATGTAATTCAACTATACATAGCACAAATGAGGTACTTACTTCTGTATCCTTGTCATATTCCCTGCATCAGTACTGTGCATTAGAAATCAGAGGACTACATGAAGATTCGAACTCACATAAAGCATAATCTTGACAAAAATTTAAATTCATATAAAAATTGTTAGAGAAATAGAAAACATCACATGGTGTAATTTTCTGACTTTATATCATCCTGAAGAAAGTTGTGTATTCCGTCAGTTTCCTGGCTCTGATCTGACATGGGTTCAAGATTGAGAACCATAGTCCTGGTCCACTTGCCCATAAAATCGGGACACTAGACCATCTGCATTGACATCAGTGGCGAATTTCCTAGAAATGCAATTTTTCAGGACATTATCTGCTCTACTAAATTAGAAGCTTTGGAATCAGATTCAGTCATCTTTTCTTAAACAGGCTTCTAGGTAATTCTGATAAATGAGTTTTAGACCCACTCCATCTAGTCCACTACTACTGCCTTTTCAAAAACTGTTCCCCATAACTACTTCTTAATAGGCCTAGCTTATTTCATTTTTATTTTAGAAAACTTACAGAGCATATTCTATATGTCAGCATTTCTCTAAGAATTTTAGAAATATTAACTTATTTAATCCTCATAACAGCCCAATGACAAGAAAGTGTATCAGTTTTACAGTGGCAGAAATTGAGGCACAGAGAAGCTGGGAACTTTTCTACTTTGATGTGGTAATTCTGGGTTTATTGTAGGGAGTGCGACTCTGCTTGTGACACTGTGAGACCATTTTCACCACAGCACCACTGTTACTCACACTAAACTAACTCTAGTTTGAACTTGTTTCTGCTGCCACTCACCATCCAGTCTTAATTCTTGTTGCAAGAATCTCTTACTTGTACTCTGAAATTATTATTTTCTTCAGTCCGTTGTCATATAGCAAGTGTGACTACCAGCACTATCATTACAAGCCCACATTTCTTATAAAGGCAGAATTTCAGGTCCTGCCCTAGAGCTGCTGAATCTGAATCTGCATTTTAATAAGACCCTAAAGTGAGTAAAATTTAGAATTTGGAAAGTGCTGTTTTTATAAGTTCTCATTAATATTCACAGAGGACTTTAATTTCCTCTCCAAGATTAAGAAATGACCACTGCTCTAGGAGAATCCCATAGAAAACGTGAGTCTCTCTACCTGCAGTGGCTTGTTCTGTATAAAAATCATAATGCAAGAAAAGACCTTAAAGCTGATGAAACTTGAGACCAATAATCGTGTGTGAGCATTTTGAAGAGAGGGTTATTTTTAACTCTAGACTGGTCATCATGAGACATAAGACTAATGATGATGCCATTGTTCACTACACAGATTAGAGAATGGAGCGAAATAGATGAAGCCAAACCAAGAGACATGTGCAGGTGGTAAATCCATGTTTGCCTGCAACCTGCTCTTCTAAACTTCTCTTGTGTGAGTCAACAACTTTCCATATTTTCCTAAAATAGGTTAGTAACCTTATTTTATTGTCACATGCAATAATATTTAGGGACTGATACAGTATCTGTTCTATTCACTTGGTAGACTTTATTATATCTTATTTTGGATTTTAGTAAGCATTTACCTCCAGACAAATTGTAAGTTTCTTGAGAGGGTAAAAGTTACCTTCCAACTTTTTTGTTACAACTATGGTACCTTGTATGATACAGACTATTGAATACAGAATTTTGTACTGAATAAACACTGACTGACAATGTTTTAAATGATCAGAAGAGGAAAGATGTTTATTTCAGCAAACGTTCATTGAAATCTCTCCAGTGGCATTGACTAGATGGTGCACTGGTGGAACAGAGTTGTTTAAAATATATTTCCTATTATCCAAGATACTGTCTCCTGGGGAAAATGGTAGTAATTTTGTTTTAATTTTTAATATATGAAAGGTAATTCTTATCTCAATTCATTTGGACTGTGATAGATTATTATACATGAAGTGACTTTTATCTCATAGTTCTGGAAGCAAAAGTCTAAGATCAAGGTGCTGACAGATTTAGTGTTTGGTGAGTTTTCCTCATGTTCCATAGATGCTGTGATGGGCCCTCTGGGTCACTTTTATATGGACACTAATTCCACTCATTAGGTTCCACTCTCATGATCTTAATACCCTCCAAAGGTCCCACCTTCTAAAGTCATCACCCTGGGGATTACAATTCAACACATCAACTGCGGAGGGGGCACAGTTAAGGTGTTGTCTATGAACCAAGAAATAGGTCCTCACCAGACGCTATTTCTGCTGGTGATTTGATTTTGAATTTCTAGCCTCCAGAACCTTGAGAGATAAATATTTGTTGTTTATAAGCTCCTTAGCCTATGGTTATTTTGTTATAGTCTCCTGAGGGATGAAGACCCAATGATGAAAGAATTGCAGAGAACAGGACTGAAGGTCGCACAATGGTGTTATACTCATTCCCAGAAGACAGGTGATAAATAGCAAGAGTGTCATCTTCAGATAGGAGGGCTTTTTCTGTTTTGGGGGGATAATGAGACACACATTAACTCAGTATCATGTAAGAATTAAAACATGATCTGACCCAAGTTGTGTCTAAATAGAACATGTGGCAAAGGAATTTCCTTTTTCTTATGTTATTATGCACTGTGGGGTACAAAGAGGTAATTTGAGAACATGATGCCATAGAGCATACTGGCAGAATAGATTACCAGATGACAAGTATTTGCCCTCTATTAAAATATAATCCTGAAATAAGTCATGGCTAACATACATGGATTATGACAAGAAAACACAATGAACTTAGCAATCAATTCATAATATCCAATTTGAAAAGGAGATATAAGTATATACAGTATGTAATGACAAAATTACATGAGAAGTTGGCAAATCTACCATCAGATAAAAGCTTTAACAGAGAAGTAAAGAGCTTCCTGATTATGGGACACAATATGGGAAACTGGCACACCTAAAGAAGTTGTGAAAGCTCTGCTCCTCTCCCCTAGGCCTGAACCCCAAATCTCTTCCATCTGGATATTGATTTGTTCCCTTTGTAACAAATCAGCAAATCCAATAAGACTTATCATGAGCCCAGCTTTTCAAACTTAAGACCAAAGGGCCTGGTGATGGAGAACGTGGCAGCCACTTTTTCCATAGAATTTTCATGAATGTGTTTGATTTTTTTTTCATATTGGACTTCTCATTTTGCTGCTGGAACTTGCTGCAGTGCCTTTCTTATGGGAGCAAATATCTTTTCTCTTGCAATAATAATGACTATTTCTGGAATTGTGTTTATGGTTCTTATTGTAGTATCACCGTGTATGAAGCAAGCCAAAAATGAAAAAATTCACCATTCAACATGGAAGAATTAGCAAACCTCAGAATACCAATAGTCCTAGCAATGACCACTGTCAATATCTTGAAATGAAGGCATCAGCGTCAAGCCCTTATCATTGTATATTAAATCCAAATCTTTCGTCTTTGGATATTCTTCTTCTTCTTTGCTCCCAAGTCTTACTCAAGAATGCATATGAAATATTTCAGATATATGAGCTTTAATCCTCATCTTCCTCCTCATCTTCCTCCTTGTTAATCCTGAAGTAACTTAATCTGTAACTTTGCTGTTAGCAACTACAGACAACCAACCATGAAGATTATTCTTCAAATATATTTTGGTGAGGTATTTCAAACACCTTTTAGAAAAAGTAACTTCAGAAGTTCCCTGATGTTTTTGCTCTGTTCAGTGGTCACTATCCCTCTACTGAGAGTCCCAGCCTTCCTGTTCACTTTGAGTGTCTCTGGAAGAAACTGCTCAAAACTGGCAGCCTCCATGGTTATATATAGATATATTTTCTTTTAAAGATTTATTTATTTATGCATACAAGAACTAGGGTGTAAGCCAGAGGTGTGGGGCATGAAAGGATTCACCAGAGAGAGTGGGAAGCAGATCAGGCAGATCTACTGAAATACACTGCTGAGGGGAGCAAGCAGGTGAGACAGGAGAGGTCCACTGCACCATGTTGGATTGAACTTGCGCGGGGATCGAACTCGTGCTGCAGTGGCTGGTGATAGCTTGATAGCACTGTCTTTAATCCCTGTGCCACCAGGGAGGCCCATGGTTTTATTTTCAAAAGGGAAGGGGCAGTCAAGAATGAACCTCAGAACCTGCTGGGATTTTTGCCTCCCTTCACACAAGTTTTTCACCAGCACCAGGAGCCACTGGATTCAAAAAGGACCTTTGCACCTTTTTAACCTTTTTAAACCCCATTTGAGCATTGTTTAAATAGATATAAACTCTGGCTTCTAAAATAAAATCCCAGAAATCAGAGAAATATCTAACAATAAATTTAACTTTGCAGATATTTCTAACATTCTTCACCAAGTAACTACAGTTGGCATAAAAGATGAAAAGGGAAAGGATCCCAATTAGCTAGCTCGCTAACCAAGCCCACATCAAAGCTCCTATTTCTAGCAGAGGAAACTCTTTATTAATCGCCTGACTTGGCTGGCTACATTCTAGCAAGACTGGTTTGAGCTGTGTGTTTACTTTTCCACAGTCCTCAAGAGTCCTGAGTCCTAGTCCTCATTGATATGGACAATGACACACAAAAATGTTTCATGTGACATCAGCAGGAAATAGAATTGAATGAAATGACCAATGGACATTCAGAGACAAGATAAGGAGGACCCCTTACCTGGAAGAGGTACAAGTAGCTGTGACCATGGTGTCACTATTGCTGATGGAATGCATATTTAAAGGATGCTTTTGGGGCCTCCCTGGTGGGGCAAGGGGTTAAGACACAGCACTGTGCATCTATCCTCAGCCACTGCAGCATGAGTTCAATCCCTGGCCAGGGAGCTCCCTACATGGTACAGCAGACCTCTCCTGTCTCACCTGCTGCTCCCCACAGCAGTGTATTTCAGTAGATCTTCCTGTTCTGCTCCCCACTCTGTCTCTGGTAAATCCTCTCACCCCACTCCACTTGCACCTCTGGCCTATACTCCAGTTCTTGTATGCATAAATAAATAAATCTTTGGAACCTCCCTGGAGGTGCAAGGGGTTAAGCACCACACTAGGAAGCAATCAACAGCCTCTGCAGCATGAGTTCGATCCCCGGCCAGCCAGGGAGAAACACACATGGCAAGGTAGGCCTCTCCTGTCTCGCCTGCTGCTCCCCTCAGCAGTGTATTTCAGTTGATCTGCTTGTTCTGTTCCCCGCTCTGTCTCTGGTGAATCCTCTCAGCCCCCACACCTCTGGCCTGCACCCCAGCTCTTGTATGTATAAATAAATAGATCTTTTTTTAAAAAAATAAATCTTTAAAAAATGTAAAGGATGCTTTGATTCTTCCCTCCATGGAGTCTGGTAAATAAACACAGTGGGAAGTGGCTCCAATTACAAGAAGGACAAGCGGTGTGAGACTTGTGAAACTATGAATTAATAGAAGGAAAAAGATGGATAAAAAAGAGTTCCTGGACTCCAGGTTTCCTTTTTTTTATCTCCTCATACTTTCCCTGAGTACTTCAATACACTAGCTTTAAAACTGCAAACAATGACTTATGAATTTCATGGGATAAATATATAAAGTAATAACATTGGCCAGTGGAAAGTGGTGTCAGATTTCTTCTCCACACAGGAACTCTGAGAACTGCACTCCACAATGAGTCCTGTCACCATGAGGTTCTGCTAACATGACCCTAATGAGGAGGGGTCCAGAATTCATTTTTGGTTTAGAATTCACTGGCAGTTTGAGTGTGGGCTCAATCTTTATGCTCTTATTGAAATTAGAGTTCCATGCTGAATTAATTAGCAAAAACACTGAGGTTTGGACATTTTTAGTTTTCTCTATCTTATTTTCCTTGATATATTTTATTTTTGTATCTTGATAGAAAATTCATTTGCATCTGATTTATTTACATATTAAGATTAATTTGAGGGAGGTCTCCCTGGTGGCACAAGGGGTTAAGACATAGCATTCTGAAGCTATCCGCAGCCACTGCGGCACGAGTTCCATTCCCCGGCTAGGGAGGTGACCCACATGGTGCAATCTCACCCACTGCTCCCTTCAGCAGTGAATTTCAGCACATCTGCCTATTTTGCTCCCCAATCTGTCTCTGGTGAATTTTCTGACCCCCCGCATCTCTGGCCTGGACCCCAGTTCTTGTATGCATAAATAAATACTTTAAAAAAAGATTAATTTGAGGAATAAAAAATGTGTAAAACACTGGGAATCAAGTAACCCCAATAATTCTTTTTTTTGTTGTTGAAGATTTAGATTTATTTATTTATTTTTACACAGAAGAGCTGGGGTGAAGGCCAGAGGTTGGTGTGTCGGGGGAGGTGAGAGAATTTACCAGAGACAGAGTGAGGAGCAGAACAGTCGGATTTTTCTGAAATATACTGCTGAGGGGAGCAGCGGGGGAGACAGGAGAGGTCTGCTGCCCTATGTGGGTTAGTTACCTGACTGGGATCGAACTAAGGCTGTAGTAGTGATAGCACTGAGACTTAAACCCTAGGCCACCAAGGAACCGCCCCCCCACCCCTCAGGTCCCCGCAATAATTCTTTGACTCAGCAAAAGTGTGCCCTTTAAAAACAAATGTGGGTGTTTTGATGGTGAACTCTGGGAAAAATACTTGAAGGGGGGAAATCCTATACTATCAAAACACAAACCAGCGATGTAAGGCAATGTTACCTCAATAAGAAAAAATAAAAAAAGAAAAACACATATTGACAAAAATTCCCCCTTTTCATTCTGTCATTAAATCCTGTACAGCTTTCTGTTGCTTAGTACTCATCTGTTGTCTCTCAATAAACATGAAGAGCACTTTCTATTTCTTGCTGTAAGTGAATACTATTTACATCTTAGATATTCCAGATCCCTTCACATGTCATTTGACACCCAGTGGCAAGAATGAGTTCCCTGAACTGTCTGTCTCTCTCTGACAGGTCCACTGAAAAGCAGTTTGCCTGCAGCAAAAAACATTGTTATTTCACTATCTTCAAGAGAGCAAGAGACAGTTTTATACATTCTAACATAAGGCATACAATGAAATTCAGCAGAAACTGATTTCTTTAAAAGATCCTGGTTTTGACCAAATTAGTAGGGACTGACATATTTTGAATTGCTTAAGTGTACATATTGTATTTCTTTGAAATTTAACTGTATAATCTTTGCTCTAGGGAGAAATACATTAAAATTTATTGGCAAAATTTTTCCCTTGATTTCCTTTCATGCTAAAATAAAAAGATGAATTAAGACATAGAACATATTTTAGCATTTAAGACTTAGAGTAGCTTTCACCTTGCATGTCTATGTAATGACTGGTATGCTGTTACAACAAATTGCAATACATTTCTGATGTTGTATAATTTTAAGCTAATAGAATGGTTAAAGAGGAAGTAGGCAGCAAAATATATTTATTTTCTAAATTAATGAAATAACAGGATGATATCTGAAATGAAAGTATGTGTTATCTATAGTAAGTTTTTATCAATTGATATGCAAATTCACCTTCTTTTATTCATCCTAAAGATCTGCTATGTTCTGATTGTCTCTATAATTATGCAACTCATGATACAATGTTCATCCAAGACTATCGATCCAGCATTTCTTCATTTCTCTGATGCTGGAGTAAGCCAAAGGCAAACAAACACATAGCTGAGCTGCTGAGAGCTGCCCAAGCAGCCAGAGGAATGTCAACAATAAGCAGATTTCCCTAAACATTTTTACTCAAAATCCTGCTTTTGCACTGAATGTCTATGTTAAATGGGAGTGAATTTCCAACCTCAGTGATAACCTTTGAATCAATTAAAGCTGCAATTCTCGCCTCTATCTGAAATTTTAAAATCAACTCTTCTCACAATTCTTTTTGCAATTAAGAAAGGTAATGATGGAAAAAAATCAATAATAATGAATATTTATTGATTCCTTGGATTGTACCAAATAAGTACAAAGAAAAAAATCATTCCTAGTTAAATGGTCTCCCAGCCACTGGGCAGCACCCGTTCACAACCCATGCTATGCTCTTATAGTCATGGTTGTCCCTTTTAAACAAGGATTTGGTGTAAAAAAACACACTTAAAAAAGACCACTGGTGTCCCAGGGATCTTAGGATAAACATCAAAATATTTGAAATGTTTCATGGGACTCTCATGGGATCAGTCCATTGAAGACCACCCAGTCTTCCTCAGACCTCACCAGGGAATGTTTCATTCCCAGCCGCATTGATTTTCCTCTTCTCTCTCATAGCCCCGCATGTGTGTATACTATTCCTTCAACAGAAATTGTTCTAGTTCCTCCTCTTGTCCTGCTCACTTCTCCTCACTCTCCACTCTCAGCTAAGTAGTAATTTCCCTTCAAAACTACCCAACCTCCCAGAATATTTCAAAAACTCCAATGACAGTTTGCTATAAGCCTATGTGTCTCTCATTGGTAGTAAAATCTGTCCCCTACTATGTGCTCCATGAGGGCAGTAAGACTCCTCGGTGACTACAGTTCTAATGCACACTATGCATATCAGTCACTTGACAAGTATTTCTTCAATGCAAGAATACCACTAGATGATAAAAGAACTTAGATTATCTAAGTCCTCAGAGTAAAATGCTTGTAGATCATTGACTAACCAGGCTCTTTAAAGTTTTACTGGGATGAGTAGAGACACCCAGACACCAAACTGTGAACATTCTTCTATGGAAAACTGCTCTAATTGCATCACATAGGCACCTATGTTTATCATATTATACTTTAAATAGTTGCTGTATTGATTTATGGATGATTTATAAGCATATTTCTTAAATTAAAAGAATGTGGAGTGCATAGATTACTTTTTTATTATGAGTATGTACCTAAAATTTGATCAGTAATTTTAAATTCTTTAAATTTTTTGATGCTTGATTTATATATACTTACCAAAGTTTAAATTATTATTCACATTGTTTAATTTTTCTCTCGCTCTGTTAAAACATTTCTCTAATTGTGAATTTGCCTATTTCTCATATATTGCCATTACTTATTATATGTATTTTTCTCATTTTTCTCCATCGAACAGTATGATCCATATGTAAGTACATTAATTTTTCTTTTTTTTGCATCCAATCTGTTAAAACCATGTAGTGACTTATTTCAATATTATATTTTCACTGGAGAGTGCATCTGTTTCTTATTACAGTTTTTACATCTCTGCTGAGATTTTATATTTTTATATTCATTTGAGATAATTTTCCTTTACATTCTTTAGAATCAATATTATAACTGTTTTAAGATCTTGACCTGCTCATTTCCATATCTAGGTCATCCTTACTGACTTCCCATTTTCTTAGTATGGGTCCCATTTTTTTTCTGTTTCGTGTATGCCTGGTAATTTTGTCATTCTAAATGTTATGAATAGTATATTGAAGTCCATGGATTTTGCTATATGCCTCTGAAGTATATTACTTATTTTTTATTTTTGGCAGTCAGTGGACTGAAATCAAACCACATACTTTTTCTCCTACTCAGAGCAGCAGCAGAAATGGCTCTTCAGTGTTTTAGCTTTTGCTTTGCTGCATAATGTTTCATGTGTAATTCATGAATCACTGAGATTTGCAGTTAATGTCCAGAATTTGGATCTAAACGTATGTTGCGCTCCCTTTTCTTCTAGACCCCTTCAAGTCCCTATCACATTCCAAATGTAGGAGAGGCCTACATTCAGTTTTCTGGTTCCTTATACTAATAAAATAGTTAATTATTACTTGATTTCTAACTTTCTTGTTGTTTCGTGGTGCCTAGATTTGAGAAATAAAAAATAGTCTCTGGTTCACATTAAAATTAAGGACTTTTATTTATCAAAAATAATTTAAAATGTCTTCATTGTATTTGGCATACAATGCCTACAACTGAAAAAAATATTAGCATTAAATTACTTCAAAATACTACAAAAGTAAAACAAGTACTAAAATGACCCCAAAATTTGTACTGAATGATACTTCATACACAGAAATACTCACAGACAATGAAAAAAATGAAGAATTTCAACATCAGTGGTGATTAAAATTATACAGAGAAGCACAGTGGAATCTCATTTGATTAATACTTTAGTCTGAAAAAAGACAAGTATTAAAGAGAATATGGATAAATAGGTTTATATATTACTATGGGGATAAATTTATATATGCAATAAATTTATTAAATCTAATATATCTCACTTTTCTGAGATCTCTTTAAAATCAATTTAATCTCTCCAGATTAAACAGCAGAAAATTGTTAAATCTATACTTGTTTTCTCATATTCATGTATTTCACTCATTCTCTTATTCACTTATTTTTCTTTTAAAAGTTAGGGCATTAGTTTTTCCTTGATATTAAATGATTATATTTTCTTGCTTGTAAAATATTAGTATATGGCTACTGTTGAATTAAAAATTTACTAAGAAAACATTTTTAATCTCAGAAATTTAGTCATAGATATAGCTTCAATAACCCTACATATGAGAAGTTTCAACACTTAAGAAATATTTTGGGTTTATTAATGTATAACTATATACTAAAAATGACATTTTTCTCATACATATAATTTCTTCTTCTTTCTCCTGTGTCTCTTTATTTAAACTATAATTTTGGCTGTATGTTAGTTCCACACTAAGTTCTTTGGGTTTCTGAAAAAGCTACATCTTAGATAATAAATAAATTTGGAAGATTATCTATAGGAGCAAGAAAATTGAACACATATATTTTCTTAATACAAGGTATAATTTAGAATTATAAATAGTGATGGAAAATTTGCCCAGAATATTTTGCTATTTAAACTATTGGTTTGGAAGTCCTAATTTATTTTGAACATATTTTTTTCTCAATAACTTCCTCAGAGTAAAACCTATCCAAGCTTTTTGGATAGGGAATTTATTATAAGAGCTGAAATGGTTTTGGACAATAAGAATTATTTCCAAAACAAATGTTTTGATGAGTTAAATGTTAAAGAATCAGAAACACATGGACTGTTTTCCTACAAAAAAAGAGTATATTTTCAAGAAAGAGTGGTTTTCTAAAGCTTGTTTTATTTTGTGAAATCCAGGGTATTTGGCAATCACTTAAAATATTTATTGAATCCAGTTATATGTCAATTAATCCATATATATTTATGTATGTATGTGTGTATATATATTCATACACACACATATCACAAGCACACATATATAATGGTGACCAAAAAGAAGGTCATACTATTATGGGTCCATTCCTTCTTATTTATTTTTTTATTTAAATTTCAATTTTAATATACATTTATGGCCACCATATTGGACGGCATAATTCAACACACTTCCTTTTTTCTTCAAATTTTAATGATTTGCCAATTGTTTACATAATCAGGTAATTTTGAGAGTACAACTATATACCTCCTTACATGCAGATGCTTCCTTCATCCTCCACCATTACTCTAAGAGCAGTACTTTCTAGCATCCCTCCCCTGTTGTGTCCTCCTCACCCCTACCATCCACTCTGCTTACCAGCATATTTTTCATTGAGTCTAAAAATTATTTTTATTGTGTTTTACTGGTTTGTTTTGTGTGATTATTTTTATTCTGGAAATGATTAAAACCATCTGTAACTCTCACTTTTTGACTTACTTCGCTAGCTCAATCATCTCAAGATCCATTACTTTTGTTCCAGAAGGTACTATTTCATCTTTTTACATAGCTGAGCAGCATTCCATTCTGTATATTACCCACATTATTTTTTTTTATCCAGTTGTCTGTTAATGGGCACTTAGATTGATTCCATGACTTGGCTATTGTGAATAATGCTGCTATGAATATGCATAAGTCTTTTCATATTAGAGTTTTTATATTCTTTGGGTAAATACCTAGAATTGGAATTGTTGGACCTACATGGCATTTCCATGTTCATTTTTTTGAGCAATCTCCATACCATTTTCCACAGAGGCTACACTAAATTACATTCATACCAACAGTGGTGAGTATTCCTTTTTTCTGCACACGGTTGATAACACTTGTTGTTTCCAGGTCTTTTGACTTGGGCCACTCACACAAAGGTGAAACAATATCTGATAGTGGTTTTGAGTTTCATTTTCTTTATAGTAAGTGACATTGAACATTATTTCATGTGCTTATAGATGAGTTGAATGCCTATTTATTTTAATGCTTTGGTTTCCTTTTATTAATTCAGTGTAAATCATTGATTACCCAATATTACATGCTTAAATTAACTTAAAGAGATTAAACATTAGATTTTAACTTGCAATATTTTAATGGTAATTATTTTCTTAAATGATTAAGGTAGTCACAAATTAAAACTGATAGAAAATCCTTGAATTTCACATCTCTGGGAGCTCAGTTTACAAGTATTTTATAATTAATTTGAGAACTTTGTTCTTTGATATAACTAATAATTAAGATATTATAATTCAATTTTAGCTTGGTGATTGAAAATCACTTAAAAGACAATGTCATTTTTGGAAATCTTGTAGCATGATAATCCTGATGATTAATAAGGAGAAATGTTTGTGTTACCCAATCTGATGTAATAAACTATTAATTTTCCTTTATTTAAAATATATTAAGCTATCTTAAAAATATAAGCAAGATAATGTAAATTTAAAATATCAAGAAGATATGGTGTATACACATATATACATACACACATATATATTATATCTATATATAGTGGAGCAACATGGATCGAGCTGGAAGGGATTATGCTAAGTGAAATAAGTCAAAAGGAAAAAAGACAAATACCAGATGGTTTCACTTATATGTGGAATATAGAGAAATCAAACAATAGTTCAGACAAAGATAAGCCTTAAAAACAGCCTTTGAAAACTGACCATAGAACTGAGTCAATCAGAAGGGGTAGGAGAGAGGGAGAGGCAAGAACTCTGTGGGAAGAGAGCACAATGGATTTCGGGGGGAAACTATGTTACTGTAGCGATGGGTGTGCTATGGAGACTATGAAGAAGGAGATCTTATACTTTCAAAATGCTAACAATGATGTAAACCAGTGGTTCTAAAAAAATATTTGAAACATGAGCTGGAAAGAATTTAAAAATCTATAGAAAGTTACAAACTATAATATGGCATCAAGTAATAATCTCCAGTTGCTTAAGTATATTCCAGTACCATGCATGTACATCACACACACCCTCTTAACTCCCGTGAAGCACTCACATGTATGAGCACTTTCCGAGACAAGTAGGTCTGGGAAATATTGCAAACTTTACTTTTTAGAGAAACACTTAAATTCTCTATAGACTCATACCAAAAATGTAAAAAGTCAGAAAACCAAACTGAATGTTCAACTCCATCAGATCCAGTTCCCCAAACTTACTACACATCAAAGAAATTTTCCATGAATAATACCTAATATTATACCCCAAGATTAGTTTTTTTGTCAGCCTGCTGTGGTAATCACAGAATATCTTATGGATATTAATTAATTGGTGCTATGCTTTGTGACAGCAAGCATGAAAAAGAAATCTGACTGACTAAATAATTGTTGGTGTCAGTAACATAAAAAGGAAGCTAGAGACAAGCAGGCTTTTATAAAACTGTGGTTTCAGGTAGTTCCTAAATGAAGTTGGAGCCTGTTGCAGCAGTGCTGTTTTGAATTATTTAGAGTTGAATGACTACTATAAGGTAAAAATACACCTTATAAGGTGATAAGGTTATCACAGTGAATTATTTCACATAGAACATAGTCAATGTAATTTAAGAATAGCTAATTTCTCAGGAGAATGTTTTTCCTGTTTCTTTAGTGAAAAAGCAGTACAAGTTCACATATAATGTGTATGATGTGTAGAAATACAAAAAATAAAATGAAAACACCTTAAATTTTATCACTCAATGAAGGCTGATACATCATTAAAGGCAACTGTATACATATGAATATCAGCTATCTAAATATATGATGTCAGTGACCAATTCTTTACATTGAAGTGCTCTGAGACATTTCTCTGTGCATATTTACACAGAGAGCTCTAAAAATACCCACCTAGTTAGCATGAGTATGGATATACTCATGTATATATGTACACATATATATGCATGCATGTATATAAATACATATGTAAAATAATATCTATATGGTTTGGTAATATATCATTTTGTAATATACTATTTTTTTTTCATTTCCAGTTCTCATATATCCATGGTACTGAGAATTGGCAAATTATTCTCCGAAACTCCAAAATTATTTGTTAATATCTTCCATACTTTCCCCCAATTATCCTTAAATGAAAACACAAACTCAGGGCCTCCCCGGTGGTGCAGCGGTTGAACGCTGGGTTGTGAAGCTGCCCGCAGCCTCTGCAGCGCTGGTTCGATCCCGGCTGCCAGGTGAGGGTCCCACATGGCGCGCAGACCTCTCCTGCCGCCCGCTGCTTCCCTCAGCAGTGTACTTCATCAGTCTGTCTGCTCTGCTCTGCTCTCCGCTCTGGCTCTGGTGAATTCTCTCACCCCCCGTGCTTCTGACTGTACCCAGTGCTTGTATAAATAAATAAATAAATCTTTAAAAAAAAAAAAGAAATCAAAAACTCAATAGTTAATCTCATCTTCAATTTCACAGAAAAAGGAAACATAAATTGCATCAGCCAGTAAACGTCACTGCTTTCTATGAAGTCTGCAAAATGATTGCATTGGCGTCTCCACTCCACTCTTCCTTTTGCATGAATGAGTTGGGGGTGCACTTTCTTTCTGTATAAGAGCCCCATTCTTAGATCTCTTTCCTTCCTGTTCTTTTTTGCATCAGCTTCTGTCCTTCTGTACTTTTAAGTTAAACTACTTTATAGTAATAAACAAATTCAAAGAAACAGCATTACTTAAAAAAAAAAAAAAGTGGAATTCCCCTTAACCCACAGCATTCCAGACAGCATTCTCACCTTTTTGTCTCTGGAAAGACAGATTCCTTGAAAGCTTTGTCTAGTCTAGCTGTTTCCACTTCCTGTCTTTCCAGTCACCTTGAATATACACTCATCTGGCCTCTCGTTTTGAGATTTTTTTTTTTAGGAATGAGGAGTTGTGGCATTTTTTCAAACAGCTCTTTCAGCAGTATTCAGAACAGTATCTTATTTTATAGTGTCTTTTAAACAGTTCCTGTTTAAATCAGATGCCTGATTTGCATCCTACTGCAGGTCCTTATTTATATCCTCTTCTGGCTCCTTACCATCCTTCTGACTAAGAGATGATGAAGTTCTTTAAGACTCTTCAAACCCTCCTCGTTTGTCTCTCTACAGTCTCTCCCCATATATTTCTTTTCAGTCTCTGGCTTCAATTACCCTCAACATGGTAATCTTTCCTGTTCTGACTTCTCTTCTCAGGGCCATGTCATAGATAAAAATGTTTACTTAGCATCTCCATTCTGATGCCCTCAAAAGCAAAATGATCAAAATAGAGTTTACAAACATGTCCAACAGACAGATCCTCTTCTGTTGTTATCCAGTCCTGTGATATTGTCCCTTACCTACACCCCAACTTAATTCACTTGCCTTCAACACTCATGTCTATTCAACCATCAAGGTCTGTTGACTCTTTTCTTTAAATAATTACAGGCTTGGTCTTTAAATTAATAGAAGTAATGTCTCTGAATTAGAAAACAATGTGACAAAGCAAAATAAAATAACTGTGTAATATAAGGAAAGAATAATGATAATACAGGCAGATAAGTAGGCTGTATTTCTTCTCTGTATTCCTTCTTATTGGTTTTAAAAATCATAACTGGTGACTGAAACAGAAATTATAACACTGGTCCTCCCCTGGTGGTGCAGGTAGTTGAGTGCAGAACTGTGAAGCTGTCTGCAGCCTCTGCAGTGCGGGTTTGATCTTGGCCAGCTGGTGAGATACCCACATGGTGTGGCAGACCTCTCCTGTCCGCTGCTCCCCTCAGTAGTGTATTTCAGTCAGTCGGCCTGTTCTGTTCCCCACTCTGTCTCTGGTGACTCCTCTCACCCTCCCGTGCCTCTGGCCTGTACCCCAGCTCTTGTATAAATAAAAAAAAAAAAGAAATTATAACACTAACATTCAAGACAATGATTTTCAAAAGTGGAACAAGACCTAAATGGAAGTAAAATTCTAGACTTCACTTGAAGTGACAGAAAGTTGATTCCAGGAGACTGTGATATGATTAATATGCATGCTGATTACACTAGTAAGTCATATACCCATAAAAAGATTAACTGGATTACATAAAGAAATCTCAAAATCCAACAGCAAAGAAACAATTTAATTTGAAAATGGACAAAAGACATGAAGAGACATGTTAGATTAAGATATACAGATGGAAAATAAACACATGAAAAGATTTTCATCATCAGAAACTATTAAGAAAATGCTAATTAAGACCATATCCAATATCACTCTATATCCATAAGACAGCTAAAATAATTAGAAAAAAATAGTCACGACACCCAATGCTAAGAGAATATACAGAAACTGGATTCTGATACATTGCTGATGGCATTGTAAAGTGGTACAATCACTTTGAAATTTGGCAATTTTTTATAAAACTATGTAGGGCCCACTAAATACACTTAGATATATATTCCAGAGAAATGAAAAATCTATTTTACAGATTAAACAGCACACAAAACCACATAGAATTCTTATTTATACTGGTAAAATAACTGGAAGTGACTCAAATGTATTTCATCAACTGGGTGGTTAAATAAACTACAACATACATTCCATGGAATATTGCTCAGCAGTACAAAGTAATGAGTTAATGGTTCACACAGCAGTTTGTATGACTCTTTAGGGAACTGTGCTGAATAAGTGGAAAAATCAATCCTCAAATGTTTCATACTACATTATTCCATTTATATAATATTTTTGAAATGACAAAATTTAGAAATGAAGAACAGATTAGTGGTTACTGAGAGTTAAGGATGGGGAAGAAGTTATCACAGGTCTGTATGAAGTATCCTTGTGTTCAGTTCTCGATTCTGTTGGTAGATACACAAACCTACACATAAGGTAAAACTGTAAAGAACTAAACACACACACACACACACACACACACACACAGAGGCACACCAAAAAGTACATGTAAAGCATGGATAGTCTGAACGATGGATGAATTGGATCAAAATCCACATTCTGGTAGTAATATTGTATTACATATTTGCAAAATTTTAATAATGGGGGAAACTTTTCTTACAACTACATGTGATTCTATAATTATCTTAATAAACATTTCAATTTAAAAATACAAGCAACATAACAGGCAAATCTATTTCAAGAAGGCAAGTTCAAATTTGAATCATTTGTTCTGAACCCAAATATTATATAGTAGGTTAAAAAAGGATGTGCATGCAATAGCAGTCTATAAACACAAAACTTAACTTTAAGTCTTACAACTTTGTTCAAATGCTATTTAATCACTCACCCTACCTCCCTTGGTTTGTTTCACATATTGTTCTAATTACATAGCCGTTTGCTTTGCGCAGCTGTTTTCAATTTAACAAACCACAGTGACGTACAGAGAGACAAAACAGCCTTTCTCATCTTCAGTGAATGCATCTCTCCCTTAAGCCATAAGAGTTAAACTTTTGGATGGGTTTTGTGAATATATTGCAAAATACAAAACATCTACAACAAAAGGATAACAGATTGCACTAGAGAAAACATTATTCTGTAGAATAAGTAGTAGACCACTCTACAGATACAATTTCCATAAATTCAAATTTAAGAACAAGTACAAAATGAGCAAAAACATGTTGAACTGAACTTTGACATGGATTCATTAATTTTATAAAATAGATAAATGAAATTTTTATTCTTGTCTTCATTTCTATTATTATGACAACTTCTCTGCTTTTAAAATGTTTATCTGTTGCTTTTGATTACAGAAGTAGTACATTGTGTGTTCAATTTGGAATTTGAGAGGAGCAAAAGAAGCACAGAGAAGGAAATAAACCCCATCACAGTTCTGCTGAACAAAGGGACTTCTGTTATTATTTTGTTGAAATTGTTTCCAGCATTTGTTTTATTCATATGTGTGTGTCTTTAACTGACTCATAACTACAGACAGTATCTTAAGGTCTTTCTTGATCAATAGAGGATTTGCATCCTGGGAACCTGATCCTGTCACAGGGCACTTCCAAGTGTACAGTATCAATAACTCCCACCTTAAGATAACCACTATTCTGACCTTTAGACAGTAGAATAATTTTACCTGCTCTGAAGTTTCATGTGAATGGAATTCATATTTTTGTATGTGGGTAACATCCTAATGTGAAGTCAGTCAGGCTCCTCCTGTTACAAGTAATGGTAGCTTACTCTTTTCCCTGACAGTCACACATTCCATAGTGTCAATTAACATGCAACAGTTCATTCATCCCTCTACTGGTTCAGGTATTTAGGTCAATTCTATTGTGGGTCTGTTATGAACCATGCTATTTTGACATGAAATCGTAGGCAAACATAAGCACTCCCATCTATTGGGTAAGTATCTGAGTCAGAAGGTTGACACATGTTTAATTTCAGTTGATACTGTGTCTTTTCAATTTTAGTCATTCCGGTACTAACATAATTATAAACCAAAACAAGAGCATATTGAATTAGAATTTAGTATCTTGTGCATTACATCAAGATCATTTGCATGAAAATATTACTTATCCACATGATAGCCATAGTTTTGACCTTCGGTCTCTGCTAGCTTGATGAGCTACAAAAGCATTTACTAGGATAGACTCAAAAATCTAGACAAAAATAAATAAATAAGGTCTTTTTAAAAAATGTCTAAAGCAATCACATACTGTGGGGTTTTCAAGTTGCCATTAATAGCACAAACAGTATGTATGTCTGTCTGTGCATGTTTATTTGTGTGTGTATGTGTGTGTCTTTAAAATATCCTGTGTATTCTGTAAGGAAATAGATTTTATCAAATCAGTTAACATGATTTGTTGTACTTTCACTTACTAAACAGAGTTTTCAAAATAATGAAATTTAAAAGGCATTGTCCTTTGCATTAGATTGTGATGATTCATATTATATGATATAAAAGACTGTAAAATAAAATATTAAATCACTGAAAACACATTTTTATTCATTTTTATTATTTTGCATTGTTTTTAATTCTAGTTTTGTGGGATATTTACAATTGAGAGTATTCCTAGAATTCTTCATGAAACTAATAAAAGGTAATTTTGGAAATCTTCATGTAAAACCTGCCAGAAACTAAAATTTAATTATGGATATACTATAATAAGAATTCTATTTAATCATTATTTATGCACGCAATGTTGTTTTGGTAATGTTTTACCTCTCTTCTTTCTAATTTTTTTCCTATCTTAGAAATTTCTCCAGTTTTCCTTTTTGTAGTTTTGTGTTTGTACACATTTATCTTATTTTCTCTGTTGTTAAATAGTTCTTATATGTTAAAGAGGATGAAAAAGAACAAAAACATACAAAAGTACAAAAAAAGAAGATATAATTTTTCAAATCTTCTTCTTGGAGAACAGTGTAGATATAAAAACACATTTTTATTAACTTGCAAATTTCAAAACTGTCTCATTCAATTATATAATCTAAACAGGAAAGTAACCCAGAGCAATGCATATTGAAGTTTACTAGCTCTTGCTAAGATTCTATGCATAATAAAAGGTGCTTCTAATTACTGTTAAAACTTTCAGTGGCCTGCTTTCTGTCAACCTTGGAGTGTGTAGTTCATTTCATACCTTATCTATAATTATAAGTGAATGAATTGATCTTGAATTCTCTTCCCAACATTGATATTGAAGAATTAGTAACAGTGTCCTACTTTCCATTTGATATCCACTTGAATTAGACATGAAGCCAAGTCTACATTTACACTCACCTAAGGATATTGCAAAAATCTCCAATCTTGATTTTCATTATTTCCCCACCAGTAAATATAGACTGCATTAAAATGAAAACAAACTATACCTTTTATAGCCTAGAGATTTTATATATCTTTTTAAAAAATTCAATTGCTTGGTATCTATTGGATTCATGAAATATAAAATATATTTTTCTCAATGAAAAGAAATATTTTTGTCTGTCACTCAGATATTTTGTCTACAGGATATCTAAAACAAAATTTAAAATTACATTTTAAGGTGTGAGAAACAAAATTTGATATGTTCTCACATATACAACATCCAAGGAAACTGAAACAAGAAAAACAAACAGAATTAGGCCAATTTCTTTTCAGGCAATGGTGCTACAGTGAAAAAAGCTTTTGGGCATTTGGACACTTGGCTGAGAATATATTTTCATAGCTGTTAAGATGAATATTCATAATATATCAAACTCAAGGCCTACTACTGAATGAATCATCTTCTCCCCCAAATCATATTTCCCTGGATTAGTCCCATTTCTGTCAAGGGCATGGTGATACCCAAAGCTCTATTACAGTTTCTCTGAGGAGTAAATCCTCCATCAGTAGCTGGAGGCATGCTCACCCTGATGGGGTTGTGGCTCTTAGAAACAGCTCCATTTTGTGGTGGTAAAGAGTTGAGTGCCTCATTCCATGAGCGAGCAATGTTTATTTATTTTTTTAAAGATTTATTTATTTATGCATACAAGAACTGGGGTACAGGCCAGATGTGCGGGGTAGGGGGCTGAGAGGATTCACCAGAGGCAGAGTGGGGAACAGAACAGGCAGACTGACTGAAGTACCCTGCTGAGGGGAGCAGCAGGCGAGACAGGAGAGTTCTGCTGCACCATGTGGGTAGCTCCCTGGCCAGGGATGGAGCTCCTGCCAGTGGCTGCATATAGCTTCATAGGTTGTGTCTTAACCCCTTGCACCACCAGGAGACCCCCATGAGCAATGTTTAATCTGGAGAATCTGCTAAAAACAACGGGTGGTCCATGTAAGCTGCAGACTAACTTTAATCTGGTGAGTAGAACTTTGTCTTGGAGCTGTCATCCCAAGGTGGCTGGTGACAATGTGTATATAATACTCTTCTTTTTTTACTAATTAATTTATTTGTATATATTTTACATCTGGCATAGTCCCCATACAATTTCCACCACCAATTCACCCATGGACCAACACCTTAATCCCTTGTGCTTTTCCCACCCTCTCCCTCCTCCTCCCCTGCTGAGTGTCTCTGATTTATAGTTGTCTATTTTTGTTTCGTTTTGTCTTTTTTTTTTTTAGATTGTTATTTTTCCCCCGGTCCCTTATTTTGTTCCCTTATATTCCTCCTATAAGTGAAACCATCCGATATTTTTCTTTTTCCTTTTGACTTATTTCAATGAGTATACTCCCCTCTAGCTCCATCCACATTGCTGCAAATGGCATTAGCTTATCTTCTTTCTGAAAGGGAGCACAGAGTTTGAGTTCTGCTGATCTGGGTAGTAAACCAGTTTCCAGGACAGGGACTTTCACTTAAATGACCAGAAAATTTCAAATGGAATAAATGATGAGACCTGAAAGTTTAGAAAACTACAGAAGTCTACTCATTAGTCAGAACGCAAGCAAATGCTAGGTGAGAAAAACTTGTAGCTGAGAAGATGGAACTATTTACCAATCTCTTAAAATAAAGTTGGTACTCAATGCTTGAGTATGAATACGCATCATGAAGATTTCATATTAGATTGTATATCCTCAGAGAAAGTTCAGTATTCTAGAAAAAGAGATGGTCAAGTTTAACTCAAAAGGCAGAAAAATGGAAACATGGACTTAATAAATACTTAGATTGAAAAACTAGACAGAAGTTGGTAAATGGATTGGGCATCATGCTTTAGTGTGTGGGAGTAGGATCAGTTATCTGAATTTTCTTTTTTTAATTAATATATATTTTTTAAGATTTATTTATTTATACAAGCACTGGGTACAGTCAGAAGTGTGGGAGGGTGAGAGGATTCACCAGAGCCAGAGCGGGAACAGAACAGGCAGACTGACAAAATACACTGCTGAGGGGAGCAGTGGGCGTGGCAGGAGAGGTCTGCGCACCATGTGGGACCCTCATCAGTGGCTGGGGATCGAACCAGCGCTGCAGAGGCTGTGGGCAGCTTCGCAACCCAGCGCTCAACTGCTGCACCACCACGGGAGGCCCAGTTACCTAAATTTTCTAACTGAAGTGTATATATATTACGTTACATTTACTCCAGACATTTAATCAGAAGGAAAATAAACACCTAAGGATTATAATGATGGTAGTGTGAGGAAAGGAGTCAAATTTGGGAAGTCAGTTGGTTCTTTTAATGCATCTATTACTCAATATAAGTACTGATAAAATACTTATATTACCACATTACTCTATTGTGTGTAAACTCAGTCTGAGAAAAAGGCAGAGACAAGTAATACTGCCCACTTGGTCAGTAAGGTGGAAAATGGGGTGACACAGAACATCCCATCCTTAATTTCCCCAAGAAGGAACAGCTAAAAAGTTCCCAAGTATGTTGACTCACTTCTTACAACAGTTCTTGCATCTGCCTTTTCCATTGTCACCAGAGTGATTTGACTCATAATTGCCTTTTCCCAGGGTTAATTTAATTGCCTCCACCTATAACTCGGTCTTCCACTTTGACCCATCTTATACATCGTTGTTAGATTCATGCTCTGAAAACACCACTTTGACATTGGCTGCTGAATAGTCATTACTCTTCCATTTGGAAATTTTTAATCCATTTTAGCAATCTATGTCACTATAATTTTGTTTTGTAAATATTTGACATTTTGATTTGCTATTTCAATGATCTACCCACCAAGAGAGACACAGAAGGTATTTTTTAAACTACAAACAAGGTCATTACCCAAACTTTTCCAAGTAATGACTCTTGTCTCCCTCTGCCTTTTTGGTCCTGGCACAGGCAGAGAAAGCACTTTAACCATAAAACTAACAAGATTGCTTGGAACCCAGGTCAACTTACGCAGGACACCAGATGTGCAATTTTCTATCTTTTGCCAAATATTTAGACCAGTAAGTAGAACTGAGAGACTAATAGATCAAGCAAAGGCTCCTATACAACTGTACAATATGTATTACCAACACTGAGCTGACCAGAGTCTGTAGGAGAGGCAATTTGCCTGCAGTTCTCAGTGGTTCTCAAAAAGCTAACTTGGATCAATGTAAGTATGAATATACATTAAAAAAATGAGGCAGCTCTCCTCCCAAGACTGCCTGCCTGTTCTATGCAGGCGTCTCCTTTAACAAACCTGTCCCTTTTAGAGGCAGCTCTCCTTCCTGCCAATGCAGCTGCCTCTCTTTTTCTTTTGTTCCTAATAAATTAGTCCTTTTAAAATGTTAAGAAAAAAGACCCTAAAAACTTCTTCTCTATTATATCCTCTTTTGAAAACATCTGGGTCTCCAACCAAGATCTCAAACTGAATAGCTGGTAATATACTGTGTAAAGTCTCAGGTCTGCCGAGATCTGTACCTGAACTAGATTATTCGTAATGTGAGTGTTATAATGCAAAACTCTGATAATACTGCAGATGGCCTTGTTATCTAAGCTGCCTTGCATGGTGCCAGCTCAGCCTTTCTTTGGTGAAAATTCTAATACCAGGAGGCTTCTATAAAGAAACAATATTATGTTTCTATATCTAAATTACGCCAAGGACCACTTCTAAATTTATTATATTTGGGTAAATGTATTCTATGTAAAAATTGGCATAAAAGTAACCAATCAGCATGCTTTTAAAAAAAATTCTCATAATATTTGTTCTGTTTACTTTTTAAAGTCTTTATTTTATCATTTTTTTATTTTATTTATTTCCCAAGTGCTATTTGAACTTAAGCATAGTAATATGTCATTGTGTTTGGATGAAGGACAAAGCACATCTTTTTTTAACTGTACTTATAATAATTGAATTTAGCCTTAATAGAGTATCTAGTTACTTTCTTGAATGGTCAATTGGTGTTGACTTGTAATCTCTACTTCACAATTGTTCCTATAAATACAACAAGGTCAAAGAAAGAGGTTACTATTGTATGAAGTTTTTGCCATTATAATGTGCCCTTTAAAGTTTGAGCTTTAAATAAATGTTTTAAACATCATAACTAACTTTGTGTTCTTAACACATGCTTTAGCAGAATGCAAGGTCAGCAAGGTGTTTTTTAATATAAGTTTGTATCTATGACTTCTCAGCATAAAGCGGTTTGAAAAATAACACAGTTACCTTACCAAAGAAGACTTTCAGATGGCACCTAGCATAGGGAATTACAAAGTAAAACAACACTAAGATACTATTACACAACTATTAGAATGTCCACCATTTGAATACTGACAACATCAAGTGTTTTCAAGGATGTGGAGCAACAGGAATTATAATTTACTGCTGGTAGAAATGCAAAATGATACAAATACTTTGGAAGACTCTTTGGTGGTTTCTTATAAACTAACCATATTCTTACTGCATAATCTAGCAATCCCACTCTGGTATTTACTCCAATAAGTTGAAAATTTATGTCCACTACAAAACTAGCAGCTTTACTCATAATTGTCAAAACTTGAAAGCAACCAAGATGTCCTTCAGTAAGTGAAAGGATAAACTGTGAGATATTCAGAAAATGGAATATTATTCAGTGCTAAAAAGAAATGAGATATTAAGTCATGAGAAGATGTGGGGGAAACCTAGATGCATATTGCTAAGAGAATGAAGTCAATCTGAAAAGGCCTGTATGATTTCGAATATGTTGTATTCTAGAAAAGGGAAAACTGTGAAGATGTTAAAAATATCAATTATTATCATTAGCTGTAGGGGCAGGAGAAATGACTAGGTAGAACAATGAAGATTTTTGGGGCAATGAAAATTTTTGTGAATCACATTACAAGGGTGGGTAAGTGTAATTATATATTTGTTCAGACTCGTGGAATATATACCACCAAGAGTGAGCTCTAAGGGCTTTGGGTGATAGTGTCAGTATAAATTCAGTTGTAACAAATGCCCTACTTTGATAGGGGATGTTGTGAGTGTGGGAGACTATGCACATTGGGTTATAGAAGTAAAAGTAAATCTTTGTAACCCTCCTTAGTTTTGCTGTGAAATTGAAACTTCTTTATAAGATAATCAATTAAATAATAGCACATTATATCAACACATACCAAGTTATATCAAATATCCTGGCTACTATTAAATAGCAGTAAATGAAATGCTCTCATATTTACATTAATATATAACAACATATATTTTTGTTATATTTACTGATTGCATACCTTCCTTGCTTCCAAATATCCCAACACACTTTAAAAATTGAACTAATAAAATCTTGAAAAACATTTGCTAAAATAATTTTGAATCCAAATTATTAAAGCTTTCATTTGGTTTGCACTGCATAGCTAAAACTGCACTCGGTTTATTTTCCAAAAAACACTAGTTCTCAAGAGCCCAAGTGGCATAATCTCTTTAAGATCTGTTTTCCATATGACATCATATTTTTTAATGTATTATTGTTATCATGGAGGTTTGAATACATGCTGAAGGTCAAAAATGCACACATATTGTTAAATTTCATAAAAATGATCTTTTGTGCTGTAAGTTATTATTATATCTAATGTCACCTGCAATTTTGTGGACTACTCCATCATGCTTTAGTGTCTTTTGAGAACTGTGGAGATGAGGACTAGAATTGCCATCTGTGGGTGACTGGTGACTTCAATCTGCTTTCAAACTACTTCCAGTAAAGAACTAAAGACTTCCACATGTATCCTTCTTTAAGAAATCTAGATCAAACAAGTGCCCCATGGTATAATATTCTTACCTATCTGGCTAATAAGGCATTTGAATGAGCAGAGGCTCTTTGAAGTAGATCATAAGATGAATCCAGTTTTTGCATCTACACACAAAGGTGGCATGTACCACATTACCTGTTTGATGACATGCCATTTCAATCTTCTCCTATATCATCTTTTTTACTTACCATTCCATGTTCTTATCCTTTATAGATATTTGAAGGATGAGTTACTGCAATTTAGAACTTCACTGCTTCCTGGTCCTGCCCATGGATGGGATGATATTGAATCTCAAATTACTTATTACCTTCATATCTGTGTCCCGAAGTATTGTTTTGAAAGTAGGAATGAAAATGAGAACACACCAGTGGCCAGCTAATAGCAGTTTCTGCCCCAGCTCCTACTCTCACTGGTGTGATCAGAGAAGAAAATCTACCACATACACGCTCTGGCCAGATTTTGTATAATTGTCATCATTGTTACAAGTGGTCTCCAAGAGAAACATCCCATCTACTCATCTCTAAATGACAGAAGGTAAATAATAAGATAAATAATAAGTTAATAATAATAAAGTAAATAATAATAATAATAATAATTTAAATTTTATTCCTTAATGTATCAACAACCAGAGTTAGGAGAGAGGGGCTATGATTTTTAACGCCATCAGTTTTCAAGATACAAAAGACATATCCAATTCAAATATCTATATGCATTGTACTATTCAATATGCCTTTCAATTCCATACTGTGTTGTAATACCAAAACATTTCTCCCATTAGCCCATGCTTAAACTCACCACTGCTTAATACATTTTTAAAGGACTAACCATTGAATTAGATAACAATTGCTTGCAACATTTTTAGAAAAAAATATTGCCAGACTTCTTTATTATCCTTTATTAACACTGAACTATGGCATATATTTCAAACATATCACAACCAAGTACACACAATGGTGAAACTGTTTAATGAAGAATTCCCCTTGGAGGTTTAGAAACAATGTTACCAAGAATGAAGCTCTGGTGACACACCAGGACATTCTCTTCAAAGGAAACAAATGTGTCCTGAGATTTGTGTGTATGATTTTATTTTTTGCTTATCATTAAAGGTTTACCTCACATCTACCTTAACATAGTATATTATTTAGTTTTGCATACATTTGAAATTTTCTATTGAGTAACTCAGTTTTTGAAAGCTTCATACTGCATTTGGGGAAGTCATTCTCATTGATTCCTGTGCTCAGTTCATTTATATCCATCATTGTCCATTGTAGAATTATAATACTGTTTATTTGTTTTTTCTTATCAGTGGATGTCTGTTTTTTTTTGATAACTTTTTTGTTACACAAACAAAACTTGAATGTCTTTTAGCACTATGTGCAAGATATTCTTATGATATATAATGGTAACATGAATCATTCTCTAAGCACACCTCTCAATTCAACAGGAAATCCAAAATTGTTTCTTAAAATACTCAAGCCAATTTACTCCCACCAGTAAGCAAGACTTCATGGTGTCAGGTTTTATTTTTTTTTAAATTCCCAAGTTGGTGTTTATACTATTATATTTTATTTGTATTGAAGCTACATTTCACTGATGATTAATGAATCAGAACACCTTTGTAAGGTATTCTTTTTGGTATACACTTTTTTCCTGTAAAATTTTCCTTTTGTGCTTTTTATATGTTTTCTACAAGGTAGCTTTCTTTTCTTCCTTTTCTATATATTTTTTCAAAAATATTTTTTCAAAAAGTGAAATTATTTATCCTCATGATCAGATCTTTAACACATATACATCGATCTTTGGGGCATGGTGTAAAATAGATATCTAATATATTTTCACACTTAAATAAGCAATTATCAGCATATTACTGAGTAGCTCAGTTTTCTCGTGGAGGTACAATCCCACCTAGCCAAGGTCCCTCTTTATACTTTGATCTCTTTTGGGGCTTTCTATTCTTTTCATGGTGTATTTTCATATCCTTGCATTCTTGATACCTATTGGCAGGAGACTCCTCTCCCCATCCCAACCTAGTTCTTTAGAAATCTGTTAATTTTTCTCCCCTTTGCTTTGTCTTGTGAATTGACAGATTGTAAGATTCATGAAAAAGAAATGGTTGTCATAAAATATATAGAAGGAAATATAGGCGAAACACTACATGCCATGCACATCAAAGACATCTTTATAGACACATCACCCAAAGCAGTGATAGTGAAGGCAAAGATCAACATCTGGGACTACATCAAATTAAAGAGCTCCTGCACAGCAAAAGAGACAATAACAAAAACAAAGAGAAACCCCACCGACTGGGAGAATATTTTTGCACACAACACTAATGATAAAGGACTGATCACAAAAATCTGCAAAGAGCTGATGAGACTCAACAACAAAGAAAACAATACAGTCAAAAAATGGGCAGAAGGGCTAAAAAGAAACTTCTCCAAAGAGGAAATACAAATGGCCAACAGACATATGAAAAAATGTTCAACATCACTTCCAATCAGGGAAATGCAAATCAAAACTATAGTGAGATACCATCTTACACCAGTGAGAATGGCACATATTGAAAAAAACTAGCAACAACAAATGTTGGCGAGGATGTGGAGAAAAGGGAACTCTCCTGCACTGCTGGTGGGAGTGCAAACTGGTCCAACCACTGTGAAGAGCTGTGTGGAGATTTCTGGACCTACTAAACATAAAGCTTCCATATGATCCAGCAATTCCACTCCTAGGTATTTAGCTAAAGGACACAGAAACATTAATTCCAAAGAGCACCTGCACCCCTATGTTTATAGCAGCACTATTTACAATAGCTAAGCTTTGGAAACAACCCAAATGCCCCCAAAATTGATGACTGGATCAAGAAGATGTGGTACATATACACAATGGAATATTACTCAGCAATCAAAAAAGATAAGCACATGCAATTTGCAGCAACATTAATGGAACTAGAAGGGATCATGCTCAGTGAAATAAGCCAGAAAGAAAAAGAAAAATACCGGATGGTCTCACTCATAGCAGGAATCTAGAAAACCTAAAGAAGGGACCAGGAAAAAGAATAACTATAATAAAGAAAAAGTCAAAATCAACAAACAACTACAAACCAGAGACACACTATGGGGGGGGGGAAGGAGGGATTGTGTTAAAAATAAGCGGGTTGTAATTGTATGGGGAATATAAAAATAAAATTTAAAAAAATGGTTGTAATTTTGGCAAGAAGGGGATTGACTTTTTGGAACAATTTGGATATAATTGAAAATTTTATTAGATTGAATTTATATAAGGTCATGAAAAACTCTCCATGCATTAGATATTTTCAAGGATTTGTTTGTATTAAAATAATTTTATAATATTCTCCATAATTTTTATACACATCTAAAATTTCTGGATATATAATGTATTTAGATATTATTAACAATGTATTCTTAAATTTTTCATTATGTATTGTTTGTTGGTAAATTTTTATTGTGTATATCTATGTCTTAAAATACTGCTAATGTGTTTCATTAATTCTAATTCTGTTTGTGCTCTGGGCTAAAACCATCATGTCATTCCTTAATAGTAGCACATGTATCTTCCTTTTTAATGCTTATAGTTTTGATTTTTCTAAGCATAGTTTTTATTTTTTTCTAATTGTGTTTAATGACTAAGATGTCCCGGACAATGGTGATTAGAAAGAAAACACTTTGTCCTATGCACAGGTTATCTGACTTTAAAGGGAACATTTACATTGCAGCATGAAATGCACACATTATTTCAAACATTTTTGTAGATAATATTTACTGGAATAAAGACACCCTTATTCTCAATTTACTCACATTCTTTTTTAATTTTTATTTTATTTTATTTTATTTTTTTTTCTTTTTTTTTTTTTTTTTAAAGAGGCATGTATTATTTATTTATTTATTTATTTGTTTGTTTGTTCGTTCGTTTACACATGCACTGGGTACAGTCAGAAGCGCGGGAGGGTGAGAGAATTCACCAGAGCCAGAGCGGGGAGCAGAGCAGGCAGAAGGACCGAAGTACACTGCTGAGGGGAGCAGCGGGCGGCAGGAGAGGTCTGCTCGCCATGTGGGACCCTCCTCCGGTGGCCGGGGAGCAGCCGGGGATCGAACTGGCGCCGCAGAGGCTGCGGGCAGCTTCGCAACCCAGCGCTCAACCGCCGCGCCACCGGGGAGGCCCCCTTTAATTTTTATTTTATTTTTTTAAGACTATTTATTTATTTATTTATACAAAATCCGGGGTATAGGCCAGATGCACGGGAGAGTGAGAGGATTCACCATAGACAGAGCAGGGAACAGAACACGCAGACTGACGAAATACACTGTTGAGGGGAGCAGCAGGCGAGGCAGGAGACGTCTACTGCGCCATGTGGTTTGCTCCACGGCCGGCGGGGATCTAACAGGCACTGCAGAGGCTGTGGTCAGCTTCACAGCGCTGTGCTCAGCCTCCTGTGCCATCAGGGAGGCCCATACTCACATTCTTATCATGAATGTTTATCTTCTTTTTTCTGCATGAACAAGACAACCACTTGGTTTCTGTCCATTTACTAATGTTCTTTCATTCTTATGGGACCTCTGAAGATTGTCCTTACTACTATCAATGTGATACACTGAAAGAGATTTGGAAAAAATCAGTTTATGTATTTTTAAATCTGTTTCAATGTCTCATGCTCTCACTATCTCCTTCTTCCTTCTTCCTTCACTCTTTCTGTTTTTGATGTATACATATACCCAAACACATCTCTAAAAAATATACTGTGCTGGTACTTTCCTTGAATTGTTTCAGTGAATCTGCCATCATGATAAATTTAGCACTTTTCAGAAAAACTTGCAGTGGTGTTTTGTTAAATTATAGTTAATTTGATTTTTGAAAACTAGTTGTTGTTTAAATTATGCACACATTATATACATCTGGATTTAATATTCTTCCCTTTTTTTTGGGGGGGGGGAATCATTCCCAGATGCAGCATGTAAACGACAACAGCATGTGTTAAAAGTGTTATAATAGCACTCCAAGATCTTTGCAATTTTCATCAGATTAGATTATTATTAAATGTTAAATTCAGATAAAAATAATCTGGACGCTGTGTTCTTACTTTTAAGGGATAATTTGTATAATTGGCATAATAGCATATATTCTATTGCACTTGTTTTTATACATGTACCAACATATAGCCTCATATTTTTCCTGAAGTACTTACCGTATGTCATTCTAGAGTACATTGATATAAACTTTTGAAGTAATTTTTGTACAATTACTGATAGTATACTTATGGATCCTCCAATGAGATGAAAAAAATTATCAAGAGTTTACTATTTCTTGATTACATTAACGACTAATAGAAACAGTTCTTCAAAATTGTAGGCTACAAAGTCAGTATAAAAATCTATTACATTTCATATGTAAACAACATTGTGACTTTTTAATTGAAAGAACACTCAACAACTACTACTGTAACCATTTGGTATCATCTTTATACAGTAAATATTCAGAGCATCATTAAAGGCAACATTACTAAATTCAAAAAAAAATTACTGTTTCTTTACTGTGCACATATTCTCTCCATCCTTCAATGTTTTAATATTTTTATATCTTTCTTAAGAACTGAAACTAAACATATGCAACTAAAACATGTGAACTTTTCTCTTCCCATAGCATCCCCAAATTAACCATTATTTGAAATTATATTTACTTTTCAATATTTTTGCCTGTATTTCTAGTATATATGTAACTATTCATTAATAATATATACTGTTAATATATGTTGTTAAAATAATAATATATGCTTAAAAATTTTATACACATTTTATCTTGTTTGCATGGTTTTGCAACTTCCTTTTCTTCACTTCATCATTGTGAGATTTAGTATAGTAAGTATACATAGATTCAGTTCATTAGCTGCTTTATGAAATACCACTGTATGACTAAACCTTGTTATGAATCACCTTCTAAATAATAGTTGTTTCCATTCTTGCACTATTTCAAATACAGCTATGAAGAACTATTTTATACACACATTATATACATCTGGATGTATATGTGAACATGTATGATAGTATTCTCTAAGGTCCATAATTATCCAGAGCATTTTTTGGGACTATATGAATTTCAGTTTTCCTGAAATTGCTATCTGAAGCTATTGAATAAGTTTCTTCTCCATCCTATTTTCTCTACTTGTGCCAAAAGTTTTCACGCTTAATAATCTCTCCCTTCATTGGAGTTACTTAGTTGTATTTCATTATCAACCTATTGTATTTATTTCATTACTAATGAAGCCAACCACAACTTTTATGAGGATGTATTTATAGTTTAGTATATTCTCTATAATAATATATCTTGCTTAAATAGTAAACATCTTTTTCAAATGTGTGACTTATTTTATTTAGTCTGTTTATTGTATCCTTTTTATGGAAATGTTTGATTTTAAATAAAATCAATATTTTTTTCTCCATGATATTTGGCTTTAAAGAGCTCTTACCTGTATGTTTTATTTGTTAGAAAACTAACCATCAATTCAAGGAAATAAAAGAGTTCAAACTCTTGCTCTGTCTCTGATTTTTGGATGTTGGTCAAGTTGTTTAACTAGTCAGTTCCTACAGATGCAGATGATATCATTATCTCCCAGCATTTTTCTAGAAGGAATTATTATATTTAAAATGCTTAATAAAATAAAATGCCTGGCACTTAGTTCTATACAAATGCTAGGGTTTTTATTATTAGATTTTCCTTGTATCTTTCATACGTCTATTAATGCACATTCTGTGTGTATATTTATGTGTCCATTTTAGGATTCTGCTTGGAGGGTTTACTCAAGATCATTGAAAGTAAAGCTACCATCTTACACCAGTGAGAATGGCACATATTAAAAAAAACTAGCAACAACAAATGTTGGCGAGGATATGGAGAAAAAGGAATTCTCCTGCACTGTTGGTGGGAGTGCAAACTGGTCCAACCACTATGGAGAACTGTGTGATTTCTTGACCTACTAAACATAGAGCTTCCATATGATCCAGTGCAATTCCACTCCTAGGTATTTAGCTAAAGGACACAGAAACATTAATTCCAAAGAGCACCTGCACCCCTATGTTTATAGCAGCACTGTTTACAATAGATAAGTTTTGGAAACAACCCAAATGCCCCCAAAATTGATGACTGGATCAAGAAGATGTGGTACATATACACAATGGAATATTACTCAGCAATCAAAAAAGAAAATCACATGCAATTTGCAGCAACATGGATGGAGCTGGAAGGGATCATGCTCAGAGAAATAAGCCAGAAAGAAAAAGAAAAATACCGGATGGTCTCACTCATAGCAGGAATCTAGAAAACTTAAATAAGGGACCAGGAAAAAGAATAACTATAATAACGAAAATATCAAAATCAACAAACAACTATGAACCAGAGACACTCTATGGGGGGTGGTGGGCAGGGAAAGGAGGGTTGGGGTCAAAATAAGGGGGTTGTAATTGTATGGGGAATATAAAAATAAAATTTAAATAAAAAAATAAAAACTAAAAAAAAATAAGAAAGTAAAGCTACTTTGGGGGAGGGTTAGTATCTTTAGAAAATTGTTCTTCACAGACAGGCACAGATTTCATTCTGTTCCCTTAGATCTTAGTTTCAATTATTTATTATATGTAAAATTCTTTCAATTATTTTATTCTTATGTACAACTTTTGCCTAGTCGATTATATGTTGTAAAAAAGATCATATTTGTGACTGTAGTGCTAGTGTTTGTGAATACTATTGACTCATATACCAAGGTTTTGTTAACTGTCACAATGAATACAATTATTTTATTAGTTCTAATGTTTTTGTACAACTTACTTTAAATTTTCTAAGCATAAACTCAGATGTTTGATATTAATATTAATATTTACTATAAACTATTGTTTTGCTTGTGTGTATTATTGCAAGTTGCAAGTTCTGATGATGTCAAATGGAAGCCCTGGTAATGGACTTGTTAATGATTTGCATTGTTCCCAATTTGTTGCAGAAATGATTCAAAGATTATACCACTGAGTCTTACAGTTACTTCACACTTCAAGAACATGGGCCTCTCCGGTGGCGCAGCGGTTGAGTGCTGGGTTGCGAAGCTGCCTGCGGCCTCTTCAGCACCGGTTGATCCCCGGCTGCTCCCCGGCCACCGAAGGAGGGTCCCACATGGCGCGCAGACCTCCCCTGCCGCCCGCTGCTCTCCTCAGCTGTGTGCTTCGGTCCTTCTGCCTGCTCTGCTCCCCGCTCTGGCTCTGGTGAATTCTCTCACCCTCCCGCTCTTCTGACTGTACCCAGTGCTTGCATAAATAAATAAATAAATAAATAAATAAATAAATAAATAAATAAATAAATCTTAAAAAAAAAAAAAAACCTTTAGGAATATGCTGTCTATGAGTCGAGGAAAACAATCTCTTTTAATCTCCTTTTTCTAAATGTTGTGAGAACACCCTTCAGCACCACCATAAATGGGTGTTAAATTTTATCAAAGCATTTTCTAATCATACGATTAACCATGTTTTAATCTTATGAATCTGTTATAAGTCTTGCTGATGTGAAAAGCAGTTTTTGCTGCTGTTGTTGGGGGTGATAGGGATTGAGAGATTGCTGCAAGGATGATTTGGTGTCAGAGTAAAAGCCATTTAGGTGTTACATTAGTGTAAATGTTTGACCATCAATAAAAGGAAATAAAATGTGAAAAAACAATTTGCCATAATCTAAATATATATTTATAGATTAATTTAAATATCTTTAAGTATCTCAAGCCATGTTAATTTTAATCATCTCAGTTACTTGATATACTGGCATTCACAAGTAGATATTAAAATTCTAATCAATAAAGACAGAATTTAAAATTTTTTATATCTTTCAATATTTGACCAGATTTCAAAACTTAATAAATTTAAATTTTTTCCCTTACATCATTTTAAATTGAAACTGAAGTGTCAGATATAAACCCACTATGAATTCTAATATGCTAACATACTTAACATACACAGGTTTTTCCCCTGTATTAATCAAAATTATTGATTTCCGCAAGTTTAATTCACCTTGCCTCTACATATAATCCCATAACTTCTCAGGCTAGATATACTTAGCCATTAAGGAAAACGGTGTCATCTTAAAAAATTAGGGGGATATTTCCCTAAGGGAATTGTGGGCACTACACAAGATTGAGGCTGCTCAATATTTGATCTTGCACTGTGAATATTCAGAATTAGCCTTCTCACACCCAATGCACTAATATTCAGCTATTTTCATTGTTATGTTATGTACTAAGGGCAAAGACTGTCATTTAGTTCAATTGCTAATTTTGAGTCAGAACACTCCAACATTTGTAAGCTGACATTTAATAGGATAATTACTTCTGTGTAAATGTTCCATATGATTTCTGACTACTGGAATTACAAATATTTTAACTAAGTTAATGTAATTTGATTAGATCTGGGCTCTGACATGCTTTCCCATTTACTAAGGTCATTATATGAAAGTGGAAAATTCAACTGATAGAATTTCTAATATTAACCCACATTTGATTTATTATTATCCAAATCAATACATTGTATTATCATTTTTTTAAATGTTGGTGGAATTAGTGTGCTAATACTTATATGAGAATTTTTGCATTTCTATTCAAAAGTGAGATTGGCATAGTGCAAAAATTAAAAAAGATACTTAGTGCAAAAATTTCCTTGCATATGTTTAATTTTCCTGGTTTGAAATTAATATCATTTTAACCTTATTTTATCAATTGGGGATATGTTCTACCTTATTTCTGTTTTACACATAATGTATAAAATTGGAACAATATCCCTTGAAAGTGTGTTTAAATCCACCTGGTCCTAATGCTCTATTTAGGGTACATTTCTGCTTATTCATTTAATTGTATTGATTTGAAGTCTCAATTCAATTTTCTATACATTATTTTACAGTTTTTATAATTTATGTATTTTTGAAGTGGTTGATTTTATGTATAATTTTAAATCTATAACTTCTGCATATAAACTTTTAACTTGAAGCATATAAATTATATGCCATTATTAATCTTTTATTATTTACATATCTTCTTTTTATTCTTTAAACTTTTCAATGGTTTATCATTTTGTTAACCTTTAGAAAACACAAACTACAATTCTGACCCTGTATTGACATCCTGTTTTCTTTCCATTACTTATGTTCTCATGCGTATTATATTAAATATCCTGAATTTGGAGGGTTATTCATGGTCTATTCAAAATGTTTTCTGTGTTGAAAACTTTGCTTAATTATTTTACTACTTTTATTTTCCAAAATATGCATTTATGACAAGCTATTTTTCACCAAATACAAGTTTAGCTATATTACGCAAAATTTTCTCAAGGTGGTATTCACATTGTTTTGCAATGTTGTCTTATTCTTTCTATTTTATTAGTCCTTGGTCAATGACTTATTTAGAATAACTTTATAACTTCTAAAATAATATTACTGCTATCATGATTATTTTGTATTTTCTGTATAAGAATTTATGTTTAGATTATCAAGTGCTTTCTCTGGGTAATATCATTTTCCTTTTTAAGAATAAATCACTTTGGTGGTGGGAGTACAAACTGGTCCAACCACTATGGAGAGCTGTGTGGAGATTCCTCAACCTACTAAAGATAGAGCTTCCATATGATCCAGCAATTCCACTCCTAGGTATTTACCCAAATGACTCAGAAACATTAATTCCAAAGGGCACCTGCATCCCTATGTTTATAGCAGCACTGTTTACAATAGCTAAGCTTTGGAAACAACCCAAATGCCCAAAAATAGATGACTGGATCAAGATGTGGTACATATACACCATGGAATATTACTTAGCAACCAAAAAAGATAAACACATGCAGTTTGCAGCAACATGGATGGAGCTAGAAGGGATCATGCTCAGTGAAATAAGTCAGAAAGAAAAAGAAAAATACTGGATGGTCTCACTCATAGCAGGAATTTAGAAAACCTAAATAAGGGACTAGGAAAAAGACTAATTAATACAAAGTAAAAATCAAAATCAACAAGCAACTATAAACCAGAGACACACCACAGCGGGGAATGGGGGGAGGGAAGGGGAGAGGAAGGACTAGAGTCAAAATAAAGCGGGGGTGCAATTGTATGGGGAATATAACCAAAATGATAATGCATACATTGTGCAAAAATGAAAAATGATGTAAGAATTATATAAAATAAAATATCAATTAAAAAAATCGCTTTGGTTTTGACACTTGTTCTCAACCTTGTTCTCTCTATTCTAATGTTTTCAGAACTCTTGTTGGTATATAGAATATTTACATTCCATCCCGCATGCCTGCTGCTCCCTGTCATTTGCCCTCTTGCCAGTGTTCCTTGGCACGGTTTTGTGTTCTTTTCTCTCATTAGATTCTAAATTTCTCATTGGATTTCATCTGTCTTTAAATTCACCCATTAAATTTTAATTTAAAAGATTGGATCTTTTATTTTTTTTAATTGTCAATTTGTTTATTCATTTCATTGCGTGTTTTCCTCGAGCCTTTGGTCATATATTTATATTAAAGTATTTTATTTATGTATTTATATGTTTGTTTATTTATTTATTTATTTTTGTGTAGAAAAGTTTACTGTAGGACAGAGGTGTTAGGGAGATGAGAGGATTCACCAGACACAGAGTAGGGAGCAGAACAGACAGATCCACTGAATTATACTGCTGAGGGAAGCAATGGGCAAGACAGGAGAGGTCTGCTATGCCATGTGGGTCAGCTCCCTGGCGGGTGTCCAAATTCAGTCCATAGTGGTGACAGAGCTGAGACTTAACCCCTATGCCACCAGGGCCAACCATTAAGCATTTTAAATATATTCTTTAAAAATACTTTAAAAGTACTTTTTTCCCCAAATTTCTATTTTATTATTCCAAATCATTGATTTTTAAGGCAGTTTTAGTTTTGCTTGTTGACTTTCACAGATGTTGTGTTCTATAACTCATGAGCAGGAGGCTGTTTTTCCTAATGGGGATCCCTGTGGACTGAATTGTGAGCATCCTCTCATATTAGATTTTTATTTACTTTTGTTAACTGCTCGAGGCAGTAACCAATCTGGGAATAATTCTTTACTTCATGTCTTAGTTTGATGCTCTTGGACATTGTAACTAGTGTTAATATTGGTTCTTAAAACACATTCTGGGTGCATGGTTTGGTTTCAAATTCTACCAACTCTCCTCCCTAACCCCCAGGCTTAGGCTGAGAAAGGCTTCAGTGTTGTCTTCTGTGCATACATTTCATATGATTTTAAATAAATTAGATGTGGTTTGATAATTTCATCCATAGTTTCATCACACTTGCAAGACAGTTTCCCATTTATCTTTACATCCACAGTTGTGGACCTAGAAATCTTCATATGCATGCATCCTAACCAAATCAGAAGGTAAAGTTATTAAAACTACTAGAATATATGAAATGTTAATGATATGCTTATCTATATCATGCCCCTAATGACTAATGAAATTCAAAATGATTTTATGTTATGCCATTCCTATTTCACATATGTTAGCAGAATTGGTTAGCAAAATCTGTTTAACAATAATGGAATATTTGGGGTACTTCAATGATGCAATTATCTATGTACTTGAGAAACAATAAGAAGTAGTGAAACAGTTGTCTACTACACAGATACAAATGATTACTTTATATGAGCTAAAAATGTGTTAATATACTGTTGCATATTTTAATTATTATATATAAATATATATATATATATGAAAGTCAGAGTACCTAGTCACCAAATACTACAAAGAATGAATTTAGAAATTTTTTTAGTACCCATATTTAAGAAAGTTGCATTTCAAAATAGTTTTATATCAATATAGCAATATATAAAATAGTACATCAATTCCCATGCCTGAGAATACATGAGATAGTTTGTTTTTGTTTTTAATCCTAAAAACATTTAATTTGGTAAGTGATAAGGTCTTACACCTGAAGAAATAGATAGCTATTCAAGTAATATCTTTATTTTCCCTAAACCATTATTTTTTATCTTTGATAAAATGGGTCTTATGATTTCTCCTTCGAATATTTTTAAGTGTCAAAACCAAACTTGGGAACATATCTGAATTGGTTAAAGCCGACCTTATACATCAGATTAAACTTTAAGCAGGAATATGGTGATGGAAAGGAAGTTAAGCAGCATGTGAGTAAAACCACACCGTGCTCAAGCAACTGGGTCCTGTTGGACTTTTTGTTGGAGACTGCACTATGTAGAAGTGTCCACAGGTACAAATTTGTTTTGCTGTTGTTTCTTCTGTTTGCTAACTTATCTCTTTGTGCTTTCATATCTTGCTCTTAGAGATTAGTAATAGTCTTTTAAGACCTGGGACCACTCAATTGTTGACCCTCTTAATAACACAGAGAAGGAATGCACAGCCAGCCAGCCTCAGGACATGACCAACATGGAGCAGTTTCTTAGAATCTCTCTTCCCGGTTTTCTGTCCTCTTCTTAGTGGGTATCCCTACTTCTTCAATATCTTACTTCTATACTTGGTTTCAATTTCTGCTTGTCCAAAATCTGTGATTACAGGCTGCCCATGACACTAACAACCAACAATTTCAAAGACTCCAAGTTGTAAATTACATTTACTTTGTCACGACACACATACATCCACATGCACACATACACAAATTAAGTAGATGCATTAGTTGGTTCTGGGTAAATAAATAATTTGATAACTCTAAAAGCTTATTGAACTGTTTTCCAAATTATGTTAATTCCAGTGACCACCTATCATTAAAATGTCATCAGGATCCTTTCTTCTTCCTTCCTAATCATGGGGACCGACAAAAGTAATTCACCGAGATGAACATTAGTCCAAAGGCCAAGGTAGTTACCAAATAAGAAGTGCTGCAAAATAATGCTAAATGCTAGTGAGTTTGGGTTGGAGATTAATACAGGCTTTGTAATTATGAATTTGAAGCCAAAAAGATTATTTCAATGAGAAGTGAGCCTGGAATCAGTTGGGAGTTCTAGTTGGTAGAGTGGCGAGTAGCTGGGAAAAGAGGACATTTGCTTCTAACAATTTTTAACCAAGAGAAATGATACACAGAAGAGAATCAGGCAATTCTAGGGACAAATAGAGTTGAACCAATTCCTGTTATCACACACAGCCTGAAATAGCATGCCTCATCGCATTTAGTTAATACTGCAAATAAATTCAAATAATGCAGTTCCCACAAATGGTTAATTACCTATATCATAAGAAGCTGATCTTTTTTTCCTTCTGGTTTAGCATAGATGTATATGATTTACTCATAGTCCCTTTGTGCATACATTTTCAGTTATAGTTTATTTGTTCACTGCAGTAGCAGGGTTTCCTCTGTTTGCAAGTTAAAGAGTCTCTGTCCTATCTAATTTCTTCTTAATGGATTTTAACCTCCTCAACTATCCCCAAAGCAAAATTTACTGGAATTGACAGTGTGAATTAAATGAAAAAGAAAATTGCATGTTCTCAAGAATGTAGTCAAACCATATTTGAAGAGTTACATCAAAATAAAGACTATAAACTTGTTTATCCCAAGTCCCCAGCTTGATGAAATTTATCTACTAGAGAAATACAGGCAAATTCCTTTGACCCTCTTGCTAGCTCTCTATTGTTTGGAGAACATGGAACACATACATATATACACATGTGCATACACACATGAGTGTGTACAGAAATTACTATCACCACTTGTTCTAATGTGAAAAACAAGGCAAGTTAATAAAATGGACTTTATTTTTGATTACTGATGTTAATAGAGTTGATATTGAAATTGCTCAGATGGTATGGGAATTGAAAACCTAGGTTTCAGATCTTCTCCACTAGTCATGAAACCAGGCAAAAGTGGGGGATGTCATGGTTCGTGACAGTTACACACAACTGCAAGACAACCCTCAGGTTCAGGGTTTATTAATGAAGCGGAAATTGGTAAAAAGGAAAGAGTCTTTAAGGCCATAAATGATTAACTGTCCTGCCTCAGAGAGTGTCCACAGTGTGCAATAGTCCAAACCAAAAGCTATTCATGCAAGATGGCATTGTCCCTTTGACAAGCACCTGGAGCTGATGGCACACCAATAAGTGGGGGACCAGGACCCAACTCGGGATGGAAGCTGGAGGTAGCCACAGGCGGTGTTGCTGAGGCAGGACTGCAGCAGCACAACAGCAATGCAAAGGCCAAGCTGGATAGCTCTGGTTGCAACATAAATATAATAGTGAACAAAGATGGTGAGAATGTCTGCAAATTACTTCTTTAGATAAAGAAAGCATGCATGGTATTGATAATATAAGCTGCAATATGCCTGGATAGTGTACAATTTGTAGATTTGGGAGCTAAATGTAAAAGTATCACACAGAAGAAAACCTTGTAAAAATAATCAAAGCTAATGTAGGTGAAGATGACCTTGAACAGGCACACTGTCTGATCACATCTGTGATCACTCCACACTCTCCAGAAGAGACTAGAAACATGCATATTTTACATATAAGGAGTTCAAGTTTAGATTCTCTTTTATCCTGTCAGTGGTTGAAACAGAAGTAGAGCAAAGTGAGCCACAATTCCACACATTCTCTTTATCTGTCTTCTGAACACCACTAATTATTGATTTCATACCCTCTCAGGCAGACAGCTCACTGATGGCAGAGCTCTTGTCTGCTGCATTCACTCTCTTCTACTTGTGTGATGCCAGATGCAATCAGATGGGGCAGTGGACACATTTCATAGAACAAAGGTGCTCATGACTAACTGTATTTTTGATCAAAGAAAGAAAAGTTAAGGTTAGTGTTACTGGCCATTAAGTATATAATCTTCCCTGCAAAGCTAACTTGGTCACCAGGAGGCTGTATTTTTGGATTACATTTTGTTGATGTGAACTAACATTACACTTTAAATTATAAGCCTGATCTAATCACAGGAAATACATATTTAGTTCCAAGTCAATAATCAGTTTTATATTTGAAATTTACTTTCGGATTTCAAGTATTTTTTTTTTTTTTTGGTCTGGAACAACTTGGTATTTAAAGCCATTCAGATTCCCTTTGTTTCCAACATGTTCCACATAAGCAACTTTTGGAACTCTTATTAAACAGAGTGCATTGGCAGAAAATGTTTCAGCTGAAATACATATGAATGCATGGAGTTGTATTGTCCACAAAACCTATGAATCATACCGATTCAGTTATGGAGTTTATGTTATTTTCTATCCTTTACAGTGAAACTTATTGGAGGAAATGGGGTAGCAAAGGAAATATTATGTTGTCCAGGCCTTAAAGGGCTTTCTCAGGCTGGTGCTAATGAAGACTCTAGGTGTGAGAATAAATATTCTTTGATTGAATTGTGCATAACTGTAACTATTCAAGAAATATGAATTCCTAAGGGAAATAGAAATAGGAGGTAGGAGAAGCAAGGAGAATGAAAAAGGAGAAGGAGGAGAACAAAAAAGGAATAGAAGGAAAGAAGAGGAGGAAACAGACTTGGTGCACATGTGTTTGAGTCTGTTTTATTTATAATAGATGCCTAGTATATCAGAGCAACCCCTTGCACCACCAGGGAGGCCCTTTGACAGTTGTTTTTTTCCCCTTGACCTCTCTAAATTATGTGATTAGATTTGGTGATTAAAAGTAAGCTTGTACATTATAAAATAATATGACTTAATAGTGAAAACCAATGTTGAGAAATGAATTAGGAAGGGGATTAAAAGGAGTTCACTTCTGGTATAGTAGCAAAGGAAACAGAATGTTTATAGGAAGTAGATATGAAAAGCAGAGGGCTTTCTATTAATATCTACAACCATTACCTAACAGATTAGCTATTTTTGTTTCCAACAGCAGCTTCTAAATTTGTACATATATTAAATATTTTCCTCTGAGGGTATGATGTAATTCCCAAAACATCGGAATGGTTGATGGGCTATTTAATAAATATATGTCAATACCGGCTAAACCCTTGGTTAATAGACACTATAATAGGCACTAGTAAGTTCATTATCTATTTCTCATTTGGAGAATCGCCTCTTTCTTGGTACCCCTTTACACACACACACACACACACATACACACACACACAATGGAAGCACTTTTCTTTTTCATTGGCAATGCTGGAGAGTGACATGGGAGTGCTGCAGCAGGTGGAATGAAAAATCTTGGCTCATGGTTGCATGTTGTACAGAGGCCACCTAGAAGGTAGCAGGGCCTCTGCTGGGCTATCGTGGACTTTGATGGAAAACTCACAGGAACCAGGGACATCCTGCAATCAGAGTGGATTTGGTCATTTTATAAAAGGTTTTTATTTTTCTCTAGCAAGACAATCTACCTTCCAAACAGCCAGTGGGAGAAAAGACTGGAGTTGGAAGGTAAAGGCAGCAGGATAGCTGAAGATTTTGTGAAAGTGAGGAGGGTAATGAGGAGGAAGCAGCAGAAACCTAGAGGAAATGGGACTATTAGAAATAAAAACGATTTTCTGTTGAATTATGTCCTTTCCTCTGATTTTCTTTCTCCTGTGTTCACCGCCCCAACTTTCTTCTTTGAGCACCAATTAGTGATTGGCATAAAACAGCATTTTACCCCATCACTGAATAACCAATTTGCAATAGTTATAGGGTGTGAGGATTGTCCAGGCAGGAATGAGACCAAACTTGACAAAGTTTAAGAAGATCCATGTCTGGGCAGAATGCATTTGGCAGGAAATGTTATGGAACCTGATTTCAATATAAGCACAATGATTTCATAATCACCCATTTTATAAACATTTATCAAGAACTTGAAAGCCTGATAAACTTATGTTTTTGGGGAGTCATAATACATCTACCTCTTAATTTGGTCTCCAGAATGATTCCTTGGTTCTTTTTTTTTTTTTTAAAGATTTTATTTACTTTGTTTCGAAGAACTGAGGTATAGGCGGAGGTGCAGGGTGTAAAAGGGTCACCAGAGACAGAACAGGATGGGAACAGGATGGAAAACAGAACAGGATGGAGAGCAGAACAGGTGGATCTACTGAAATGCACTGCTAAGGGAGCAGCATGGAGACAGCATGCTGTGCCATATGTGGGTTAGCTACCTGGTCGGGATAAAACTCAGGCCATAGCAGTGATAATCCTCAGACCCCTAGCCCACCAAGGAGTCCCGATTCATTGATTCTTAATCAAGCTGTCCACAGGCTCAGTGGGAGGACACTCTGGGGATGTGTCCTGGTGCTGGTGTGGCCCTGGCAGTGGACAGGGGCTTCTTGCTGAAAGATCTGATCCCACTCTGTTAACCTGAACCATGAATTTCTCAATGTCCATGAAGATTTGCATCAAACACATCCTCTCAGATGGCTGAGAATGGCTAAGCATATTGTGGAGGTGTTTCTGTAGCTTGTCTTGATTTTCCCCTGATTTTCTCAGGGTCTCAATCAGTCACCACCCCATAGCTTGCATATAACTTGTTCAGCACTCTGGCTCCTGAGTTTTCACACAGAGTATGCACTGAATAAAAACTTGAGTAGAAAAATCCATAACTGCAGGAACTAAAAATCACCTGCATAACTTTAAAGGGTAGAAATCTGTGGTAGGCAGATACTACACCCCACAAAAGGAATATCTTCTTTTCCCTCTAAGAATCTTAGTTTCTCTGACTAAGGTCTTTTAAATGAGACAGACAAAATAAAGGTTAGCAAGAGAAAAAAATAACAGAAGTTTATTAACATGTGCAGCAAACATTCACATGAGCACTTAGCCATGAGTAGCTTGAAGGAGCAGTCAGAACTTGGACTTCTGTGGTAATCACAAGGGTCTTTCCAAGTGGTACCAGGAGGCTGAGTGTCAAAGTCAGAGAAAGAGCTGCAAATATTACACTTCCAATGGAGCACATGAAGATGATCTAAGAAATGCAGGCTGACTCTAGAAACTAGAAAAAGGCAACACACAGATCTTCCCCTGAAGCTCCAAAGAGAACATGGCCCTGCCAACCCTCAAATTTAAGGCCTGCAGGAGTCAATTTGGACTTCTTACCTCTAGAAATGCATAATAAATTTGTATCATATAAAACCACTACTTTTGTGGTAATTTGTTACAGTAGAAATAGGAGACACAAAAAGTGTCCTGTGTTCAGAGCTGATTTCTTAAAGATGGGTGTTAAAGCATCTTTTTTTTTTAAATAGCTTCCATTTCTCTTCTCATTATCGTTTTCATCTACTTATGACACTTATTCTCTACTGTTAATTAATTTATACTGCTCAAGAACTAACTTATAAAATCTGTTTTCCATTAGAGGAAATTATTTCACTTTAGCACAAAATTGTGATCACTCAAAACCTTCAATACCTAAATAAAACGAATCTTCCAACTCTTAGATTAGTATTGCCTCTACTAAGTGTCTCTAGACAAAGAGACCAAAATGTGAGGTGGCTGGTAGGGTATCTAAACCAATGAATTAAGACTAAATGGAATTATTAAGTCAATTTTTTGTTAGAAAATTTAATTCAACCAAATGAAAGTCAAAATAGCTTGATATTGACTTTATAGGAAATTTTATTTCCAATGAACAAAATCATTAACTCATAAAGCATGAACAACTATTGCTACTTTAGGAGAGGACTTCACAATGCATCTATTATAATGTGCTTGTACTGAAAATGAGAAAAACAAGACTCAGACAACAGAATTGATAGGTATAAAGTTGCAGCTAGTAGCAAAATGAATTGCAGATCCCAAGTCAAGGAACCAATGAGTTTCTGTTCTCTCCTTCATGCTGTATAATTCAGTCCTGTTTATAAACAGTCCATCCACTCTAGACTAGACAACTTTTTCATTTATCTAGGAGAACAGATACTGTTGAAATCTCAACACCTTGGATCAAGACTTGAGCTCTTCACTATTATACTGCTATATTTCTCTGCTCTTATGTACATTCATTTTCAATGCAAACAGAGAAAATTAGACTTCAAATATTTAAGGACTCATGAAAATCTCATTTCCTATGGAGGTATTAGATCAAGTTCACTGGGCTAAAGTAGAAAGGAATGATTTATTGAGAAAAATGTCATGAAATAGAAATATAATAATGCAGACCAGATTCTATGAAGCTTTTAGTACTGTAGACTTTTCTCCTTGTCATACTTTTTGCTAATGTTATGTGGTATATAATCCTAAAACATACTTAGTTGCCAAAACCCTAATATTAAAGTGTCCATCTTTATCAGAACCTTTCCATTTTGAAATCTCATGCATATATTTTGCAATGAAGAAATGAGCAGAAATAGTAGTTACGTGCAATATCCTCATGTATGCTGTACAGGCTTTGAAATCAAAGGTTGTAAATTACATCTCCCAGGCTGTCTCCAAGACACTGATTAGAAGACAGTTCTCTGGGGGCCTCCCCGGTGGTGCAAGGGGTTAAGATGCAGCACTAGAAGCTATTCGCAGCCACTACAGCATGAGTTCCATCCCTGGCCAGGTAGCTAACCCACATGGTGCAGCAAACCTCTCCTGACTCGTCCGCTGCTCCCTTCAGCAGTGTATTTCAGTGGATCCGATTGTTCTGTTCCCCACTCTGTCTCTGGTGAATCCTCTCACCCCCCACACCTTTGGCCTGTACCCCAGTTCTTGTATGCATAAATAAATAAATCTTTTTTTTTAAAAAAGACAGCTCTTCTCTTTGAATAATGAAATGAATATGTGCTAATTTAAATTTAGTAGAACAAATCAACAGGCAAGTATACATTCAGAGATAATTGACGTGGTGTCTGCATGACAGCCACATATTTGAAAAGATTAAAATAGAGAAATAAAAAAGAGGAAGTAGTAAGAAAATTCAAATCTTTAGTTTTAGTCATAATTCCAACAAAGTTAAAACTGTTAGACATCATTGTCTGAATCCCATATATAAATTATTATATTTGTTGTCTGACTGATGGGGCTGAAGTAAATTTTAAATGTGACATATCTGATTTATACAGTTACTTGGAAAATAAATGCAATATGTAGGTTAATGCTGGTTGCTATAACAAGCATTCCTACAAACAAGTGACTCCATAATGATGAAGGTCTATTTCTTCCTTAGGGAGTATTCAGAAATGGGTGTTCCTAATTGGTAGGTGGCTGTCCTGCAATTAGGTGACTCAGAGACACAGGTCCTCACATCTCACGGCTCCATTCACTTCAAGTCTATCAACTGCCATTCTTGTGAGCAGCAAAGAGATGAGGGGAAAATAAGATTGAATATTGTGCATGGAAGATTTTTACTCTCAAAATAAAGGGCATGACAGTGTGTGCATAATTTCTGATCACAGTGGATTGCTATAAATTTGTTACATAACCATAAGGAGTTTAAGAAATGTTGTCTTGCCTTTTTTTTCCCCCAAGGTTAAGAATAATTGAGTGTACAGATAACTAATTTTTGGCAATAGAAATATTGGGCCATTCTGTCTGCTGAGCATTCTGTGACACATCTCCAAAACTTACACCTATCGCAACCAATTGTAAAATCAAGTGGTTCAGAGTCATTGATGCTAACAACTAAAAGAATAATCCTAACTGACCTATTTCAAACTCTTATTTTCAGGTAAAGCCCAAGAAGACAAAATAAATCTGTAATGCAACTTTATAGTGACTACAACAAAATATTTTTTAAAAAAATTGTTACATATTTTGCTTAATGTTGTTTCTACCATAATTCACAATTAAACATCTGATTCTTTATTATAAAATTTCTCTTGGACTTGCTAAAATGAGCAGTCCTGTATCAGAGAGGTTTAAGGGAATATGATAAAAACTTAGGGATTGTGTTTATTAAAATATATTGATGGAAATAAGTGAGATAATAAAAAATTACTTTTCACACATCTTCAACTCTTCAAGAGAGTATTTTTGAGAGTAGGTCAACCCTTTCTTAGCCTATTTACATTTTCAATACTTGACCAAACATGTAGCAATGTCACTTATAAATAAGAAAAAGAAAAGGGGCGGAGCAACATGGCGGCGAGGAGACGCTGCGAGTAAGATCTCCCATTAAAAAAAGTTAATAGGGAGGAAAAGCGGCAGGTCCCAGTGAGAACTGGGACACGGAAGATAAACGGACGACTCCAGCAAACTGCCCGAAGAAGAAAGTTGCCATAAAAGAGGACGAGAAGGGAGGGAAGCGCAGAACCCTGCTCCCCTCCCCCGCCCACAGAGGCGGCACTCTCCGACCGGCAGAGACCAGGGAAACAACAAACCAAAACGCCCAACAAGAAAAACGGATGCAGCAAGCGGGACTGTGAGTGGAAAGGAACTATTTCAGCCACCACACCCCGTGAACGGGAGCTGAGGCGAACCCTGCAGGATCCGCCGCGGAGGTGAGCTCCACAAGCCATTAAAGAGAGCCCCGCCCACCAGGAGGAGGCCAGCACCAGCACACAGCCCCGGCCGCCCGCCCGGTAAGCTTGCGCGAAAGCGGCGCTCGGATTGCAGCTGCCCAGGGCCCTGCGCCTGCGACCTAGGCTTGCGGGGAGACGGCGGAGGCCCTCCCTGAGTGAGCAGGAACAAGGTGCCCAGGCAGGGGAGCGGGATTCAAAAGGCGCCATTCCCGCGCCACTGATCTGGGCTACAGCCCACGTCCTGGAACTGAGGGCTTTGGAACTGAGACCCGGGCGAGGCCCTCCCTGAGTGAGCAGGAACAAGGCGCCCAGGCAGGGGAGCGGGATTCAAAAGGCGCCATTCCCGCGCCACTGATCTGGGCTACAGCCCGCGTCCTGGAACTGAGGGCTTTGGAACTGAGACCTGGGCGGAGGCCCTCCCTGAGTGAGCAGGAACAAGGCGCCCAGGCAGGGGAGCGGGATTCAAAAGGCGCCATTCCCGCGCCACTGATCTGGGCTACAGCCCGCATCCTGGAACTGAGGGCTTTGGAACTGAGACCCGGGCGGAGGCCCTCCCTGAGTGAGCAGGAACAAGGCGCCCAGGCAGGGGAGCGGGATTCAAAAGGCGCCATTCCCGCGCCACTGATCTGGGCTACAGCCCGCGTCCTGGAACTGAGGGCTTTGGAACTGAGACCCGGGGCACGAAATTAGGGGCGTGGGTTCCCCACGACGGTGGGGCACAAGGCAGACACAGCACCCCAAAGCTGTTGAGGTGTACCCTACCATCCCCGCTCTGCTCCCTGTCCCACGGGGTGGAAAATCAGCTCCCCAAGGGCTCTAGGAGAGATCTCTGGTGCCACCTAGCGACTTGACCCCAGCACAGGCTACTGAAGGAGCTAGTGGCCAGCTGGGGAGTTAGCCCACACCGGGCCCCTTCTGAACAAGTAGTCTGAGCCCACAGGGAGAGCGAGCACCCACAGCCGGGGCAGACCAGGCGCGCAGAAGAGTGTGCCTGAGACCAGAAGCGCAGGGAGTGTGTCCCACATCACCATTTTAGAACAGGGACATTTCTTCAGTAAAGACTACCTGCAGAAGGCTTCCTCAGGAGCCAGAGGTGAGCGGGGGAAGTTCGCCCACGCCAGACCCCCTCTGGCCTGCAGTCCAAGCCCAGAGGGAAGCAGGAACCCACCGCCGGGGCAGACCAGGCGCACAGGGGAGTGTGTCCCCACATCGGCATTTTAGAACAGGGACCTTTCTCCAGTAAAGGCTGCTTGAAACTGACAGATGACTCCTGGAAGAACCAGAGGGGAACAGAGAAGCCCACCCAAGATGCCGGCCAGTCCCAACAACACAGTGTCCCAACGCATACGGCAAATTAGAAAACAGACAGTAGGGAGGAGAAGAACCACACGCAACCTAGCAACTCTCCAGAGAAAAAGCACACCACAAAAAGAAAGCCAGCCCCCAGATTGCAACGACAATAACTTGGAAGAATTTCTGAGCCTTCCAGAAAGAGAATTTAAAATTGCCGTGATTAAAAAACTGACAGAAGTCATAAAGGAAAACAATGATAAGGGAAAAATAATCAACGATCAGAAGAATGCAATTGAGTCCCTAGAGAGGGAAAACAATGGTCAGAAGAAAGAAATTGAGTCCCTAAAGAGGGAAGTAAAAGAAATGCAGGAGATCAAAGAATTAATGGAAGAACTAAAGAATTCTGGGAAAAGCAATGAAAGCAGAATAGATGAAATGGAAGAACGAATAAGTAATCTTGAAGACACAGAAATAAAAAGAACCAAAACAGAAAAGGAAAGAGAAGTACGAAGGAAAAAGAACGAAGAAAGACTTCGGGAACTATCTGACTCCATGAGGAAAGGAAATATAAGAGTTATAGGAATACCAGAAGGAGAGGAGAGAGATGTAGGAACAGAGAAAATATTCAAAGAGATAATTGAAGAGAACTTCCCAAATGTGAAGAAGGAGCTGAAAATTGATATACAAGAAGCAAGAAGAACACCAAACTTCCACGACGAAAGGAAAAATACAGCAAGACACATAATAGTAAAGCTCCCAAGAATCCAGGACAAGGAAAAAATAATGAAGCTGGCAAGAGGGAAGAAACAGATAACATTCAAAGGAAAACCAATCAGGCTGACATCAGACTTCTCCGAAGAAACACTACGGGCAAGGAGAGAGTGGAGGGACATAGTCAACAGACTCCAAGAAAACAGATGCCAACCAAGAATACTCTATCCCGCAAAGCTCTCCTTCCTCTTTGAAGAAAGAATATGGACCTTCCCAGACAAACAGAAACTCCGGAATTTCATTGCAACTAAACCCCCACTCCAAAAAATACTACAAGGAGTCCTAAAGCCAGAACCTCAGAGCGATGAATAACAATGAAAGAAGGCCAAAAAAAAAAAAAAAGTTATTAAAAGAATAAATAAATAAAATCAAAGGAAAGACAAACAGAATGGCAAATACAGATGTTAACATATCAATATTAACTCTAAATGTAAATGGACTAAACTCTTCAATAAAAAGACACAGAGTTGCAGCCTGGATTAAGAAACAAAACCCAACCTTTTGCTGTCTCCAGGAAACACATTTAGCTACAAAAGATAAAAATAGGCTCAAAGTTAAAGGATGGAAAACAATCCTACAAGCAAATGGACCAAAAAAGAAAGCAGGAACAGCTATACTTATATCAGATAAAACAGATTTCAAACTCAAAAAGATAAAAAGAGACCCCAATGGTCACTACATTATGATCAAGGGGACAATACTTCAAGAAGAAATAACACTCATTAACATATACTCACCAAACGAAGGAGCACCAAAATATATCAGACAACTGTTGTCCTCTCTGAAAACAGACATCAGAGAAAACACATACGTAGTGGGAGACTTCAACACACCACTATCAACAATGGATAGATCAACAAGACAAAAAATAAGTAAAGAAACCAAAGCTCTAAATAAAGACCTAGAGCAATTGGGCTTAACAGACATCTATAGAACACTAAACCCCAAAAAAATGGAGTACACATTTTTCTCAAGCGCACACGGATCATTCTCCAGGATCGATCACATACTGGGGCACAAGACAAACATCAACAGATACACCAAGATTGAAATCATATCAACCATCTTTTCTGACCATGAAGGCATCAAACTAGAAATAAACCATAAAAAGAAGGCAAGGAACTTTCCTACCTCATGGAGATTAAAAACCACACTACTGGAAGACCATTGGACTAATGAGGAGATCAAAGAAGAAATTAAAAAATTTTTTGAATTGAACGACAAGGAGGACACCAATATCCTAAATGTATGGGATGCAGCAAAAGCAGTAATAAGAGGAAAATATATAGCAATAGAAGCTCACATCAAGAAACAAGAAAGAACGCAAAGAAACAACCTAATCTCGAAGCTCAAAGATCTAGAAAAAGAACAACAAAAAAACCCCAAAACCAGTAGAAGAAAAGAAATAATAAAAACCAAAGCAGAAATAAATGAAATTGAAACTAAAAAAACAATCCAAAAGATCAATGAAACCAAGAGCTGGTTCTTTGAAAAAATCAATAAAATAGACAAACCCCTAGCCAGGCTCACAAAGGAAAAAAGGGAGAAAGCACAAATAAACAGGATCATCAATGAAAGAGGAGAAATCACAACGGACACAGCAGAAATCAAAAGAATAATCAGTAACTACTATGAACAGTTATATGGAAACAAGTTTAACAATCTAGAGGAGATGGACAAATTCCTACAACTCTACAATCACCCAAAGCTAGATAAAGAAGAAATAGAACACCTAAACAGACCAATTACAATTAGCGAAATTGAAATGGTAATCAAAAACCTCCCCAAAAACAAAAGCCCAGGACCTGATGGATTTACAAATGAATTCTACCAAACATTCAGAGACGAATTAGTGCCTATCCTTCACAAACTCTTCCAAAAAATTGAGAAGGAAGGGACAATACCAAACACGTTCTATGAAGCCAACATTACACTAATACCAAAACCGAACAAGGACAACACAAAAAAGGAAAACTACAGGCCAATCTCCCTAATGAACACTGATGCAAAAATCCTCAATAAAATTTTAGCTATCAGAATCCAACAATGTATCCATAAGATAATTCACCACGACCAAGTTGGATTCATTCCAGGGGCACAAGGATGGTTTAACATCCGAAAATCAATCAACGTTATCCAACACATCAACAAAAAGAAATATAAAAACCATATGATAATATCAATAGATGCTGAGAAAGCTTTCGACAAAGTGCAACACCCATTCATGATAAAAGCCCTTGAAATTCTTGGGATACAAGGAACATACCTCAACATCATAAAGGCCATCTATGACAAGCCAACAGCCAGTATCATTCTCAATGGTGAAAAGCTGAAAGCAATTCCATTAAGATCTGGAACAAGACAAGGATGTCCACTCTCACCATTGCTTTTCAATATAATACTGGAAGTCCTAGCCAGGGCAATAAGACAAGAGAAAGACATCCAAGGAATCCAAATAGGAAAAGAAGAAGTCAAACTATCACTATTTGCAGACGATATGATATTATACATAGAGAACCCCAAAAACTCCACAGAAAAGCTAATTCAACTCATCAATCAGTTCAGTAAAGTGGCAGGATACAAAATCAACACGCAAAAGTCAGTAGCCTTCCTATACACAAACAATAAATCTGAAGAAGAAGAAATCAAAAAGACCATCCCTTTTGTTATTGAAACAAAAAAAATCAAATATTTGGGAATAAATCTAACAAAAGAGGTAAAGGACCTATACAAAGAAAACTATAAAACACTGTTAAAAGAAATAGAAGAAGACACAAAGAAATGGAGAGACATCCCCTGCTCCTGGATTGGAAGAATAAACATTATTAAAATGGCCATCCTACCAAAAGCAATATACAGATTCAATGCTATTCCAATCAAAATTTCAATGTCATTCTTCAAAGAAATGGAACAATTATTGATGAAATTCATATGGAATCACAAAAAACCCCGAATAGCCAAAGCTCTCCTGAAAAAAAAAGAAGGGAATGGAGGCATCAGACTCCCAGACTTCAAACTATACTACAAAGCCATAATCATCAAAACCGCATGGTATTGGAACAAGAACAGACATACAGACCAATGGAATCGAATAGAAAATCCAGAAATAAACCCACAGGTTTATGGTCAACTAATCTTTGACAAAGGAGCAAAGACTATGCATTGGAGCAAAGAAAGTTTGTTCAATAAATGGTGCTGGGAAAACTGGGTCGCTACATGCAAAAGAATGAAGCTTGACCACCACCTCACACCATACACAAAAATCAACTCAAAATGGATTAAAGAACTAGACATAAGACCTGAAACCATAAAATATATAGAAGGAAATATAGGCGAAACACTACGTGATTTGCACATCAAAGACATCTTTACAGACACATCACCCAAAGCTGTGATAGTGAAGGCAAAGATAAACAGCTGGGACTATATCAAATTAAAGAGCTTTTGCACAGCAAAAGAGACAATAACAAAAACAAAGAGAAACCCCACCAACTGGGAGAACATTTTTGCACCCAACACTAATGATAAAGGACTGATCACAAAAATCTGCAAAGAGCTGATGAGACTCAACAACAACAAAGAAAATAATCCAGTCAAAAAATGGGCAGAAGAGCTTAAAAGAAACTTCTCTGAAGAGGAAATGCAAATGGCCAACAGGCATATGAAAAAATGTTCAACATCACTTGTCATCAGGGAAATGCAAATCAAAACTACCATGAGATACCATCTTACACCAGTGAGAATGGCACATATTAAAAAAACTAGCAACAACAAATGTTGGCGAGGGTGTGGAGAAAAAGGAACTCTTCTGCACTGTTGGTGGGAGTGCAAACTGGTCCAACCACTGTGGAAAGCTGTGTGGAGATTTCTGGACCTACTAAACATAGAGCTTCCATATGACCCAGCAATTCCACTCCTAGGTATTTACCCAAAGGACACAGAAACATCAATTCCAAAGAACACCTGCACCCCTATGTTTATAGCAGCACTGTTTACAATAGCTAAGCTTTGGAAACAACCCAAATGCCCAAAAATAGATGACTGGATCAAGAAGATGTGGTACATATATACCATGGAATATTACTCAGCATTCAAAAAAGATAAACACATGCAATTTGCTGCAACATGGATGGCGCTGGAAGGGATCATGCTCAGCGAAATAAGCCAAAAAGAAAAAGAAAAATACCGGATGGTCTCACTCATAGCAGGAATCTAGAAAACTTAAATAAGGGACCAGGAAAATGAATAACTATAAGAAAGTGAAAATCAAAATCAACAAAAAACTATGAACCAGAGACACTTTTAGGGGGGCGGGGGCGGGAGGGGAGGGATTGGGGTCAGAATGGGGGGCTGCAATTGTATGGGGAATATAACAATAAAATTTATAAAAAAAAAAAAATAAATAAATAAAATAAAATTAAAAAAAAAAAATAAATAAGAAAAAGAAAAATAAGAATTTTTCTGTATGCAAATGACATAATCATATGATTCTGTACAGAGTGAATTCAAAGAAATAAATGAAGTTAATGACCACTTATTGTCAGCAGGAATTGCTTAATATGAATTATGCTAAAACAACATTGTCATTTTCCAGCAGACACATTTCACTATGATAACCAAAAAAAAATTAAACTTTAATTCACCAGCTTAAATCATCATTAGTTTAATTGAATTTTATAGACAGTAACCTATTAAATCCACTGAGAATTAACACTATTCATTTATTGATTCAAACCTATTTATTGAGACCCAATTAAATGTCAAAGAATGTACCAAATACAAAAGTGATGTCTAAAACACTTGCTCTTCATTAGACATATATTTTGCCATTTATTTACTTTTTTGTTTCATGTTAGAGGTGCAGTATTGGTAATAATTCCTTTCTTTAATTGACGGCAAAGTCAATTTACATATCTATATTTTATGATAAATAATGATGAGAATTTGTGAGCTAAATATTTAAGTCACCCAATATCTGTATGTTGAATACAACTTTCAGTCAAATGGTATTTAGAGAAGGGACTTGTGGGAGGTGAGTAGGGTTAGATGAATTTGTGAGGTGGAGCCGCCAAGATGGGATAGGTGTCATTATAAAAAAAGGAAACACCATCATGTTCTGTCCTATGAGGATATTGAGGGAGGGCAGCCTGGAAGAGTCCTCTAGGAAGAAATCAGATCAGAAACCAAATCAGCCAAAAGCTGGATCTTGGATTTCCTGTCCTCCAGAACTCTGAGAAATCAATCCTAAGTCTGTGGTGTTTTGTTATAGGGGCCTGAACTAAGACATGAGCTTTTCATGGAATTGTGATGGGACATATCACCAAACAAGAGATGCTTTCTGTAAAACATAGTAGTATTGTCTGGATACTGGAGGACTTGTTTACCTGATAAAAAGCAAGGGTGACTCTGTGGAAACAGGCAAAAATTCAGAGATGTAAAGTTTACAACACCATGAAAGTGTTACCAAGACAATATTCCTTTTTATGTATCATGCCTTGATATCATTATGAAATGAGAGTTATAAAACATAGTATTAAAATTCCCCTTTGGTAAATTTTAAGTAAATTTGGTGATAATAAGCTACAGTACACTCAATGACTAGACATCATAATTAAGGTGAACTTTAAAATCTCTATGACAAGCCTCAGTTAGCTTTCCTCTTTTCACTTCTCAATAAAAGTGCCTGGAGAAAGAGGGCCACATTTTTTAAAGCCAAAGTGGTTCTCAAACATTTGTGCAGTAAAACATTCTCAAACATTTGTGTAGTAATGTTTCTCAAACACCTGAACTAAATCAGGAGCAGTGATGGATATAGGAACACAATGGTGAGAAAATTGAAAGTCAATCTCTTGTGTTAAAGTCTGGGCTTTGTCAGTTGTAGACTTAACCATTTTAGCCTTGTAGAATGTTGCAACCACAAAACTATGTTCTTAGTCTTGATTACTATGTGATGGAGGAAATAAAAACCAAAGGTTCTGACTTACTGAATGAGAACACAACTTAAAGTAGTCTGTAAGTTTTATGCTATTGTTGACTTAAAGAACCCACCACTGGGGCCTCCCTGGTGGTGCAGGGGTTAAAGACACAGTGCTATCAAGCTATTGTCAGCCACTGTAGCATGAGTACAATCCCTGGTCAAGGAGCTAATCCACAAGGCACAGCAGACCTCTCCTGTCTCGCCCACTGTTCCCCTCAGCAGTGTATTTCAATCAAACTGCCTCTTCTGTTCCCCACTCTGTCTCTGGTGAATCCTCTCACTCCTCACACCTCTGGCCTGTACTCCAGTTCTTGTATGCATAAATAAATAAATCTTCAAAAAAAAAACCCAACCATTTACAAGTATATTTAAAGACTTTCTTTCAAATGCTTTCATTCATGCATAAAATCAGCATATCACATTGATTGCTGTATTTTACTTTTGACATAGGGGTAAAATTGTGAAGCCAGAGTTGTAATTATTTTTTCCCTATTATCATTAGCAAAAATAACTGGGAAAACATGCAAATTTCCTGCTGGCCATTCTGCTGATGCTCAGGGCAATTACCTTGCATAGCTAAGTGCCTTGCAGAAAGAGACAATGGGAATTTGGATGAAAAAGGATAGTGACTAAATTAAGCATATATGCAGTTCAAACATTATATGTATGAAAAATAAAGGGTAAGTATTTTAAAGTATCTTTTTTTCTTATCCATTTGCATCTAAATGGAGCGTTTGACTATAATTTGAACTATAAAATGATGTTTGGAGTGTTCATTTTAATAATTCTTAAATAGTTTTAAAATAGTGACTATTTGGGATTAAATTATTACCTCATAATTCAGCTGTTTACCAAATTTGCCAAATATTTTCGAGTCTGGAAAGATGACTGGAAATGACATCAAAACAAATTTTTTTCATAAATGCTAATAATTCTTCAGTGTGGGGCAGGTCAAAAATACTATCAAAGAAATCATGTGCTCTTTTTTCTTTTTGCCCTCATTCACACATGGAGAAAGTTGAAGTCAAAGTTTTTGTATTCTCCTCCTGCTTAGTGTTTCTCTTCTTTCTGTTTAAGCAGAGGACTGCTTTATAGTGGTTTGAGGTTAGGGTAAAATTTGAGACCTGGTTTTCTCTCTTGGCTGAGCTGGATCAGTGATCCTTTGCTTATTTAAAAGGAAACATCAACTTTCCAATTTACTCTCTAAAATTGGTTGTTGTAGCTCCCTGCTGGAGTGGAAAGGCACCATCTGTTTTAATAATACTGATGGTGAAGAGGGGGAAGGTTGTGGAACACCACTGGGAGGACTCAGTGATCACAACTCCACTTGAAAAGAATAGCCTCTGAAGTTCATGAATTGGGTTAAACCCAGGCCAAGCTAGGTAGAGGATTAGTCAGCACAGATGCACATGCCGGAGGGGGGAATGATGAGAGCTTGTATCTACAGGCAAGTCCATGCTGAAAACTCATCTAAATATTAGGTGGGTGTGGTAAAAGAGTAAAGCAGTAGCACTGAAAGAAATATGACATTCAGATCAACCAAAAAAATGTTTTTTGAACCTTTGCTTGTTTTTTGTTTGACTTTGATCATTACTGGAAACAAGAAATTCACACTCACCATAGTAATCCTGAAGTACTGCAACATTACTCTGAGCATTTAGTAGCAGAAATTCCTTTTCCTACCACTGATATAAAAATTCCACTTCTTAGCTTTGAAAATGCCACAAGTCACTCACTCACCCACCATGGGCTGTTGGATATATGCTTAAGTGGCTAAACCACACATATACAGTACAAGTACACACAGCACACACAAAAACAAGTACACACATACATAAAAACACACCTACACAGATGTACATAACTACACACACACAAACACAACTGCATGCATGCCAAAATCCAACACACATATGCAAATAAATGTACATGCCCATGGATACACACCCAAACACACATATATGCAGAAAAGGGCACCTCATGCACCTATATAAATAAATACAACCAAACACACACACAAATACATGTACACTTTCAAATGCACGCATAGGTGAAAACAGGCACCCATACACAATACATATAGCCAAATGCATACATACAGCTTGAGAGAAAAACACATATACACGCATGCACACAAATATACAAATACACATTTATGTACTCAAACAGCACACACATACATAAACAAAGATACTTAGAGATACATACATGCCTACACATGCCCACACAAGTAAACATACCCACAAACACACAACACATAATACATACATGTATGCACATATACATAGCCAAATTCAGGCACAAACACATATCAGCACACAAATACTCATATACATGCAAGTGGCATAATACCTACATAAATACACAAATACATACACCTACCCACACATGTGTATCTGTACACACACACACAATCTCCCAGGGAAAGCCAGCAGCCTTATCACCTCCCGTAGGCTGCACCTACAGTTTCATTTCATTCCTTCCCAATGGTCTAAAATGCAAGGTGCAAACACAGGAACTGAACTCAGGTAAAATAGCATTTTAACTTATTAGATGCTGTCTCCAGGACCTGTGCTGTCTTTAACATGCTCTGGAGTGACTCTGCAAATTGAATTAAGTATTACAGGATGAGTTTGGAGCAAGCAGGTGTGATCTTGTGAAAATAAATATAATGCAGTTACTGGCATTAGCTTCTTTAACAATTATCAAATGCCCTGTTGTAGCAACAGTCTTCTGTTTTCCCCTTCTGCTTCACTAGATGACTCAATCCAAAGACCAAGAATCTGTGGCACAATTACAACATTCAAAACAGCTTGTGTGTAACGGCTCAGAGCACGTCTCCAATTGGATCCTGCCCCTCTAAGCTCAATGCAAGTTAACGGGCTCCTAAAAATACCCCCTGACATGAGTCATCCTCTTCCTGTGGCCCTGGAAAATATTTTCCACACAGAAGGTAAGGCCCGGTGTGGAGTTCCACACTCTGCGTGAGTCATGTGCATGCCTTTCATCAGGGCACTGGGAACATCTTCCCTGCAACCTGGCACCAAACTTGGGTGTTTGGAATGGCTTGTTGAATTGCTAGCCTTTGTAGCAGTTCCAACTATTCCTGCCATGCCAGTTCCCGAAACAAAACGAACCTGTGCCAAAGGAAAGATGCTTCGGGAGTGCAGGTCAATCAAGATTTGCCTTCTCCCAAATGAAGGACAGAAAACCCAAAGTCAGAAAAACAAAACAAAACAAAACAAAACATTGGAAATTTGCATTTTAAACAGGAAACCCACCATTCTTAAAGCTACCTGTTTTCCAGACTCCAGCCCTGAAAGTTTAGTAATGTCCTCTGGGGAGGAGGGGTATCCTAGCTACCCAAGATCAGCCTGATGAGGGGAGCTGAGGGGACACTGAGGCCCTGTCCTCACCCTCTGCTGTTACAGATTCTGGAGGGGAGAGTCACTGAGCCCTGAGCCCTCAGCTCATGTTTGGAGAACATAAGACTCCATTCTCTCTCACAGTCACTGCACTTTATTACAGGTCCCAGAAAGCATGAGAAACTGAAAACATTCTCTAATTGTGGGATTACAGACATATGATCACCCATTTTGGGGGAGAAGACTCTTTCCAATACCCCTGAAATTATACAGCACATAAGATCATGAAGATCAGCGTCCTCATGAGGATAACACATGCTTCAGACTCTTCTTTAAAATATGTGGGATAGATTATAAATTAGGAAAGCAAGTAAGTGCACGTCCTGACTATTATCTTGAACAATAAATCATGCACTCTTAACTTGGAAGTATAATATTCACAGGCACAAGGACTGATTAACGTTTTAATAGAATGGTTTTCTCTCTGGTTCTTACAAAACAAGTCCCTGCAATGTTGTTTTTCTCATTTAAAATATCCACTCTTGCTTCCAAGTAAGAGCTTACCAACTATATTATGGTTTTAAAATTTGGGGAGTCATGTATATGATTTAGAAATTCATCAGATTACCCTCTCAGTCTAACAAGGGGCTAGAAGGCTATCGAGACACTGTTAAGAACTTACCATTTGAAAACCTTTAGTTTAAAAAATGTGTCTTTTACTAAGTGATCTCGATTTAATGATCAAAATAATTTTTAAAAAGTAGCCAATGGATTTTGTATTGTGTTGAAATTATATACCATAAAATTCACTTCTTTAACCTTCTTAAATTCTGCAATACCCGGGAGATTTATTCTACTTGCCTGCTCTAAACAACACATTCATCTAATAATTCAGAGCATTCCCATCACCCAGAGGAAACCCAATTCCCATTAAACTGTCACTCTTCATTCCCTCTCTCCTCCCAGCAACTAAGTAGTCTGCTTTGAGTCTCTGTGGCTTTGCCTATTCTGGATGTTTCATATGAATGGAATATGTGTTTGTGTGTGTGTGTGTGTGTGTCTTAGAGACTAAACATTTAATAATGTTTTCAAGATTCATCCACATTGTAGCCTGTGTTGGAACTTTCTTCCTTTTTTATGGTTGAATAATGTTCCATTGTATGAATATATGCTTTTCACCTGTTCATCCAGTGAGGATATTTGGGCAGTTCCTGCCTTTTGACATGACTATGAAGAATGAACTACAAAGATTCACTGACACGTTTTTGTTTGAACACTTGCTTCCAATTCACCTGAGTGTACTTAGGCAGAGACTTAAGCTGGGTTATATGGTAATTCTGTATTTACTTTTCTGAGACACAACCACTCTTTTCTTCCATGTGTCATTTTATATTTCTACCTGACCACCAGTGATGGAAGTGAGTCAGCATGTATGGCCAGGGGAGATTTAGGGAAAAACATTTACATTCTGTTATTCTCATTGTTCCCTGTGGTTGGCATTTCTATGGTGTCCCTAAATGTTTGTATAAACAAATGAAAATATCTTTTAGGAATAAGAAAAGCAAGGCTTCCCATAAAATATTTACAGCCAAAAAGTATTCTGACTTAGAAAGAACTTGACTTTAGAAATGATTCATTCATTCACTCACTCATTCATTCATTCACTCCTAGAGATCTATTTGTCTCTTTCGTCTGAATGACAGAGAAATTCAATTTTAAATCACTAGACCATTGGTTCTAAGGCAACTTCTGCAAAATGGGCAGTTCCCTCACACTCTCTCAGTGGCCCTGTTTCTCCTACAAAATGAGAAGAGTCGGGTTAGAAGTAATCTAAGGTAAGAAGAAAAAAACGTTTAGGACAGATTCTTGCATGGAGGCAAGAAAAAGAGAATCCTATTAAGCAGAAAATGAATCTGTTACAAGAGTGTCTGGGAGATGATAGAAATAATATGAATTGATTCTATTACATGCATGAAATTGGGAGAATGAGCCTAAGAGTGAAAAACCAGAGGAAATTGGGTTTGGGGACACCAAAAAGGTCCCATGAGTAAGGCTGAGATGGGGATCGTGTGCAGGCTGCTCTCCCCACATTTCTTTTCATTTTGTCTCATACCCTCCCAATTTAGTCACCCTCAGGAATAATCTTGAACTCTCTTCAGGTCTCTGAATCACTTATTTAAAATTAAAGCTTAAAAAGGACCTGGTTTTAAGCATCAAACTGGCACACATTTGTCATATGCTCATGCCCTAGGAACTAGGGCCAGTGGAGGAAATTCAGTCTAAGCTTCTTGTCAGTGGGACATGGACCCTGAGGCCACAAAGACTCCCAATAGAGAAACTTAAGAAATTGTTGGCAGCTTTTGTAGAGTTTGGATGAAAGAGAAAAATATTCACTCTTGTATAAGTCATGTATTGTTTGTAAGGAGACATTCCTATTTAGATTGCATCAGAAAATGTCAAAATCTTAAGTTATTGGTGCTCCTGAGGCAGCATTGTTAGAGGAATGGAGGGCATGAACGGGAAAGTAAACAGCAGGCAAATAGGGAGAAGGACCTAACAAGAGGGAAAAAGAACTCCCCAGAAAGCCATTCACTTCTTTGTTATTCAGAGCTTGGCCAGGTTTTGCAGAGCCTAAAATTTACACAATTCTTAAAATTTTCTTTTCTAAAAAAGTAAAATCATAAAACAAAAAAATTGTTACAAAAATGAATTTTTGTTTAAGATTAGAAAGGATATCCTACGAACTTGCCACAATTTTGGAGAGTCAGCATCCTAGCTAAGATAAATCCAGACAATTACCAGACATGTGTACAAGATTCCAGTAATTTTAAACTGACTTGCTTTCCCCCTACAATACTCTATGGCTCCCAGCAACACCTTCTCTTACAGGGACACATGAAGCATACTAAGCTGCTGGGGGAACCTGCCTCCATTCCTTTTCCTACCCCCATCTTAGATATGTGACCTATTAGCTGTTAATCCAGGCATCCATTCAAAACACAGTAGTTGAGAGTGTATCCTGTATCAGTGCTATACTGGGGCAGAAATACAAAAGAGAATAAGACAAAAATGGCCATTGTCCCTGTGGCATTTAACATATCAGTAGAGGGAAAAGAACTTTAAAAAAAAAATGAAGGGCCTCTCTGGTGGCGCAAGGGGTTAAGCATAGCACTATGAAGAAATCCACAGCCTTTACAGCATGAGTTTGATCCCCAGCTGGCCAGATTGCTACCCACATGACACAGCAGACCTCTCCTGCCTCACCGGTTGCTCCCCTCAGCAGTGAATTTCAGTTAGTCTGCTTGTTCTGCTCCCCACTCAGTCTCTGGTGAATCCTCTCACCCCTCAAACCTCTGTCTAGTACCCCAGTTCTTGTATGCATAATTAAATAAATCTTAAAAAAAATAAAAATTGTGACTAGGTCTTGATGTAATAAAAAATGAAAAAACATCTTTTCGTTACATGTTAGATTAAGAGGCACTATTATATATAAAACATTCAGATTAATGAATATGATTTCTATGTTATATTGATTCTATTATATGCATGAAGTCAGAATTATAAATTAGAAGCTAACATACATGGTGCTCTCTCTTTGTGTGCTTACACAGAGAAGGTGGGAAAGCAGGAGGTGGGGGCACCAGAGGCAGCTGTGTGACATGGGTCAAAGGTCACAGCCCAACCACAGGGTGAAGATGTTCCAGGGGGGACAGCTGGGAATCCCTGACATCCCAGAGTCCCAGAGAAGTTGAAACTTCTCAGACCACTCCAAAAAAATCTATGAAGTAGATACATGCACAAAACCTCTCATCAATTACTATCCCAGTTAGAATACATAGCTTGAGAAACATGACTCAGAAAAATACCTTCATATTACTTTTAACAACTAAATCTTCTCAATAACTACCAGGTCTATAAATGATGATAAATATCACAAATTTGTATGTATTTCACAGGCTCATATACATATTCAAACACATACTGGCACACATTCCAAATGAGTTTAGTGCTAGATTATGAAGCTGATATCTTCATAATCAAAACTGTTTTGTTTCTGCTGTTTTGCAAAGAGCATGTCAGCTCTTCTCCAACATTCTTGATGCCAAAATAGGATTCTGTGGACAAAGAATTATCATTTGTTTCTGAAGCAGCCTGCTGAAAAGGATTTTATCTAAAATATCAAAGGCAATAGCAATCATTTATGCCAGGCTGAGAATGTAAGGAAGGTCAAGACCTGGAATCCTGGAATCATTCATTTAATAAAAGAGCTTACACTGAATATTAGGACAATGCAAAATTTTATGTGTTTAAAGGTCCTTCCATTCTTTCAACTTTTATTTCCATTGGACCCATCTGGACCTGACTTCGTTTTACCAGAGCCTGTCCCCTGTCCAGGTCTGTCACTGAAATGTGTCCTTTCCAGGTTTGCTGCTTCATCATTTTATTAAACCTCGTCAAGACACATTGTACTCATGATCCCTCACTTTGGCGGAGAGACCACCCTGGGGATGGGAACACTTCTTACTGGGGCTCTTCTTTAAGATGTGACCGATGCAGCTGTACCATAAACAGAATGGAAGCACAACTAATTTGTGGACACAGTTGGGGACAAATGGTGCTTTGACTGGAAAGAATTTCTTTCTTCTTAAAGCATACTACTAAGAAATATGATATTGCTGTTGACCTGGGCGGGTGGGGGGGGTTTAGAATGAGAAAGGGAAACCTTTCTTCTTTTTGTGGATTCGGTTAAACAAACTATGCAATAAACAAACTATGCAAAAAGGCAAGTTATTCAGACACAGAATTCAGACACCCGCTGCCTTTTTTCTCTCCAGCCACCACATGCATGTCAGAGTGCCAGTGGGTCTCCAAAGGCAAATCTATTTGGTTCCTGAAAATTATGATGAATTAAAAGCAATATTTTCACTTCATTCAAAAAGTTAACCTAGCACAAAATGGATTGTTTTGTATTTATGCTGAGGAATGTCTCATTTATGAATTAGTTGGAGAATGAGCTGGTCACCTCCAAGAATCTTCTATGTGAATCCATTTTCCCTCTGCTGTGCTAGAACTTACTGTAAGCTAACTCTGAGTTTTCTACTAACCCTTTAAAATATATGCTAAAGTTCTCTCTGTCTTCTGTCTTCCACACCCAATTTTTCCTCAGATGATTTCATGATCTCTGCCCTACCATGAACAATGCTAAGTTAGCTGATTAAGAGATCATAAAAATTCAAAATAAAATTCATTGAAGTTTGCTGTTTTATTAAGGCCTTCAAATGATACACCTAATGTTAAATGTCAAGTCATGTTTATGCCATCAAAGTCCAAAACTTCTCAGACATGTTTATATAATTAAGTGTAAGTGTCCTTCCTTATCATTATTTATCTCCCACTTCCATCCTGATTCTTATTGGAAACTTTACCCCTGACCTGTTTGTCTCTATTAACTTATACACAGCTGGGTCCTTAAAAGAACCCAGTGGTGAGTCAGATCAGATGCCAGAAGACCTTTGGAAATTACCTCTTAACTTGGAGAATTCTTTTCTGTGAGACTATAGTCTCCTATAAAGAATATCCCCATCACAGCTCAGAACTAACCCAGGAAGCAAAAACATCTGAGTGTATAAATTAATAATGTAAAACTTCAGTTTCTTTTTTTTTCCTTCCTTTCTAAGCAAAATGAAGTGGAAAATATCTGAATCTGCAAAAATTGGTGTGGTGCTATTGAGAATACCAGGAGTTAATACATAGCGATTTATTGATAATTTGGTTCATTGTTTTCTATGTCAGCATGTGTTGCTATAACACAAGTGTCCTTGGAGATTTGAGATGTACAGTGAGAGTTTGCACTCCGTCATGGATAGCAATAAGTTTTAGTTTGACTGGCATCGCTGACCCACTGGTGTTGCCTGTCTGGTGTGCCATATTGAGAAGGGTATTTTGGGCATATCTAGGCTTCACAAAGATAGCAGACTCTTGTTAATGATGTTTGCCCTGGGCATAGGTGGATTAATAACTTAAGTGGCATGATTTCACTATTCCTACTTTATACACAGTAAACTCCAGCTATACGATTGTTGGCCTATTCACTCTACTGTTGATCTGTCATTTCAACAAGTGTCTACCCACATCAAATCTTAAGGTTATCAATGGACCATAATCTATTAGACTCTCTCCATATATAAGTCTATTGTGAATCATTGTTTCAAAACTCCTAGGAGTAAAAACAAACAAACAGACAAAAAAAAAAAAAAAACCTCCCAGGAGTAGAAAATTAGATAATTCTAATTGTTAAAATTGTACTTATGATGGGTTGATTGATGACTAGAGGAATGAATAAGATGGGCAGATGTGGAATGAAAAAGATAACTATGAATTTTAAAATTAGGTGGCAAATACATGAATATTTGCTGCATAATTCTTTCGACTTTTTGGCATCTTGTATATTTGACTTGTAAAATATTTGGAGTAGATTGTGCTAATATATTTTTAAAAGCTTCTGAAAAATAATGTGAGACTTTTTTGTTGGTTTGCTTATTTTACTTGAGCTTTATTTTTTACTTTGATTATAGTGGGGGAGGGGATATAAAACACAAATGATTTTTTTCCCAATGCAAATGTGAGATAAACCAACATTCTCCTTGACATTGACCATGGTAGAAGGAATGATTGTGTGAACCATAAGATATTGCTCTTAAAAAAATAAAATTCATCTAATTTTGAATAAACATGGGAAAAATCACAAAATCAAAGGGTAGTATCTAGCACATATTTCATCTACTGATTGGATCATACTTTTTATAAAAAAAATACTATACTGGTGACCCATGGTAATATTGAGTCTTAAAAATCTGATGAAAGACATTCAATGATAGAATAAGGAAAAAGAAATGGGTGGTGATTTATTTTTGGAAGTGAAGGAAATAACCTCACTAAATGTAAGTGGTTGTAGGAAATATGAATATATAAAAAATACTCATCAAGTAACTAAACTGAAATCAGAAATATGTCATTTTCTGTCATCTTTTTGGATTCTGGAAGCTTCAGACTTGTGTCAGGAAGGAAAATAAATAGAACATCTACATCAGCAGAGTGAGTGGATTAAAAATTGGCCCCTGATGGGAAAGGCAAGTAGAATTTGGCATGAACTATCACAGAAGCTTACACCCAGCAATGCCCAGAGTCCTGGCAATGGTAACTGTGTGAAAAAAAGTGCCAAGAAAATTATGGGCCTTTAACTTCTTAAAATAACAGAATTCCTTTTAATAGATTATTCTGTGCAGTAGGGCAGTCAGCAGCCACAGGCTGTCTTCAGTGGCAAGTGTTCAGACCACAAAATAAATTGAAGATGCGACAAACATAATCAAGAACCCACATGGGATATTCACTGAAAATAAAGGAAAGGCCACAGACTACCAAGGTGTTGACAGTGAGCCTTGGCCCCAACTCCTATGGTTTACAGTGATATGGTGGAAATGTTGCACTGATTTCTATTAATTTTGAATAGTTAAGAAGTGAAAGTCTAGCTTCTTGAGATCCAAAAATAAATCAGCCAGAACAGTTCATATTCTGCACAGTGAAGAAGAATCTTAAAATGTGAAAACAACAGTCAACTTAAAATGGAGGTCAACTAACAACTCAGAGGACACAGAATGTCCAAAAGCTGATGTTTGTGTTCACACCTGCACTCTGTCCACCCAAACTCCACTAGGGTTGTGGAGTACTATGACAGAATCTGTGTGGCTTTTGACAGGACCCCAAAAGGCAACTAATCTCTGATTCTAGAGCTAATATTGGCAGCATGCCTTCTTAAGCTTATGGATCTGAGGCAATGCGGAGAGGTGCAAAGATGAGGGGAATAAAATCCATTTATTTTTATTTCCTAATGAAGACAATGATGAGAACTGCCATATTATTTACTGATACAGATGGCCCCGTTGGCAAGAACACAGAGCAGTGTAAGCCAAGGCAGAGCTCAGGCCTCCTTCTGCATGTATATCCACATTGGGTGCATTTCCAACCTCTAGAGTTCAAGATTTTACCTGTTGAGAAAGAATCACATTGACTTGACTCCCTAAATTGTTGACTTGTTGTGAGGGCTGATGAAATGTCCTTATAAAATGCATTGTAGTGTCTGATATATCAAGAGGAACATTTTCACTGTTTCATCACAATGTTTCAGACCATTATCTTTGCATACATTATCTCTAATCTTTAATACTTTAGGACTAATTATTATTCTACTCTTTATGCAGGAGACAATGGAAGATGTGAGAAGTTGCATTACCAAAAGTTTTTTGTCAGTAAAGGTAGTGTCTGTATTTGAGCCCACAGGTGATTGGCAGTTAGGGTGACAGGTCTCTGACACTCAAAGCCCATGGTGTGGGACACACTTCAGTCTCAGGCAGACTTGGACATTTGTCACCCTGGTGCTTCCCACTCCACCATAGCTGACATTATCATACCTAGTCTTAGCTTCTCTTCATTCAGATTTTTTTCTTTTTCATTTACATCTTTAGTTACATATGCTTAACAATGGTGAAAAAGTTACAGAAATGCTTTGGGATGAAATTGTATTAAAATATAAATTGGTGTAGATTTACTCTAATTTACAGATTTAGCAAAGGGATCAAAATAAATTATTATTTTTAACCATATGATTCAGTAATTCCACTCTAGGTATATACTCTAAGAAAACTAATTCACTTCTTTGACGGGACATATGCACCCTTATGTTCATTGCAGCAATATTTACAATAGCCAAGTTATAGAAATAACCCAAGAGCCCAATGACATAGCAGTGGATAAAGAAGATGTGGAATATATACGTAATGGAATACTACTCAGTTGTAAAAAAGATGAACTCTTGCTACTTGGAAAAACATGGATGGACATGAAGGAGATGATGCCTAATGAAATAAGTCAGGAGGAGACGACAAATACCGATGATTTCACTCATGTGAACTGAGGAGAAACAAAAAAGTAAAGGAACTGACAAGCTAAACAAACAAACCCTAATAAATATAACCACAGCACTGAAACTACTAGAAGGAGAGGAAGAGTGTGTGGAGATGAAGAGGGCAGAAAAGGCCATGGTCGATGGAAGAGGACTCTGTGTACTTTGATAGTGAATGTGGAGTGGTGACAGACATGTGAGAAGGTGTGATCCTGGTCCCCTCAATCACATACAGAGTTGTTAACCAATGTTACCTAAAAAATAATAAAAAAAAATCATCTGTTTCCATTTACATAATGAGAATGGGGAAGGAAATGAATACATATATCACATATTTTGGTGTGTGGGGGGGAGAGTTCTAAATACTGAAAAGACACTTTTAAGAAGTTGTAGTAGGAGCCTCCCCTGGTGGCGCAGTGGTTGAGCGCTGGGTTGCGAAGCTGCCGGCAATCTCGGCAGCGCCGGTTCTATCCCCGGCTACGGGCGAGGGTCCCACGTGGCATGCAGACCTCTCCTGCCCTGCCCGCTGCTCCCCTCAGCAGTGTATTTCGTCAGTCTGCCTGTTCTGTTCCCCGCTCTGGCTCTGGTGGATTCTCTCGCCCTCCCGTGCTTCTGACTGTAACCGAGTGCTTGCATAAATAAATAAACAAACAAACAAACAAATAAATAAATAAAAGAAGTTGTAGTACTGAGAGTTGAACTTGTCAGCTATCCCAAAGCTGAAATTAGGGGCATGGGTCTTCCCAAGTGGACACAAGATCAGTGCTACAATTGGGACTGCCTTTTCCCCTCCCTTGGGACCCAGGGAGAAACATTGTGTTAATTTTGCCCTAAAATTTCCATCAGGAGTCGGGAAAGGCTATTCAACATAACATGTTCCGACTATTTGCTTTCCAGGTAGGTAAAACTGCTTAAAATAGAAATTCAGGCAACTGGAAATTTCAGTAGCCTTAACATCCTCCCTGATTTCACCCTGCACATACATAGAATTACACAATGGGATGCTGATAGTTCACTTCCAGGCAAAAGGAGAATAACATCTGTAAAAACACACAAAAGTTTAATGACATTGTGCTTTCATTCCATGGAAAAAAATGTGGCATTGATTCATTCTCAAGCTGGAACATATTTCCACATTAAAATAAAATTTGCCTCCAGTTTTAGAGGGAGGTTTTATTATGAGAAAAACACATCCAAAAGGAAAAAATAAAACTTTTTGCATTTGGCAAGTGAAGGGTCATCAAACAGCATAAGAGATATTGGACAAAATGCCAGCAACTTTAATCAAGAGTTATCTTGGTAACCCAGAGTTCACTTTGACCGAGGCCATTGGGACCTGATGGTGACCTCTGTCTGCCAATGATTTAGTATGTTAAAAAACTTAGACAGATTTGGCTAGCACTTGGAAAATGTAATGTACTTCCTGTGTGTTATTATGGGAAAAAATAAACACATATATGAGTAAATTCTCAAAGAATGGGAAATTGTGATAGGGTATTTTTGCCCATCCTCTCTTGATCACATATTAGTTTGTTTGCTGAAAGCAAAGAAAGAATGTTAGCATATATTAACTGCCTCTGCTTCTTATTCTCTGTGGTTTTGATTTCACATAGTATTTCTGTTGGCTCTAAAATTCTGTGGAGCAGTGAGGATTGCCACTCTTTTTATTTATTTATTTATTTATCTATTTATTTATTTATTTATTTATTTATTCACCCGAGCCAGAGTAGGGAACAGAACAGGCAGACTGATGAAATGCACTGCTGAGGGGAGCTGTGGGTCAGACAGGAGAGGCCTGTCGCGCCATGTTGGACCCTTGCCTGACGGCGGGGCATCCAACCTGTGCTGCAGAGGCTGCAGGCAGCTTCGCATCCCAGTGCTCCACCACTGTGCCACCAGGGGAGGCCCAGAATTGCCACTCTTATCTGCAAATGAGGATCCAGCCTTAGGTAGATCAAACAGGCCTCTGGGGGCGCCGTCAGGCTTTGAGCTAGACTTCCTTATATTCAAACATAGGGAGGCAGAGGGTTCTTCACTCTTCCAGAGAGCTACATCCTGTGGGTAGGCAGCTTTCATTTCACCTGGTAATTGTTAAAATGTTCCACAGAAGGCACTACCTGATGAACTGTTCATAATCCACAAATAATGTTATATGTGGACACACACGTGTGGCTGTGCCACTCTGCTGTGGAGCTGCAGTCAACCACGATCTATGCGGGGTTTCTCAGATATCCATAGAGCCCTTGTCCAATCTTCCAACACACCTGGGGCCTGAGCATCAGTGACAGAAGCCGAATAGGTCAGCCTTTTCTGACAAGGACAACATTTTCAGTTCAAGGCACCGAGAAAATCACTTGTCTGATCCAATATCTAAGCATTGTAGGTGTCGATCAAGCACAGGGGTCCAGCCAAAATCTAGGTGAAGTTCTGAAGCTCACTGTCAAGTCAGTGAAAGTCCAACCTTACTTAGATGTGCTTCTGATATCTGGAAACACATGAAAATATTTTTCTCACATTTTTTTACTGGCCACAAGAACTTTTGACACATGGAGGGTACTGTTAGCCCTTTCAACCTACTGTGGTAGGAAGAAAAAGTGAAAGCTGGTGCATCTTTCCTAGATATACTAGTGATGGTAAGTAGGAACCATACAGCCAGCTTTTTATTTTCTTCCTCTACATCAAGTCACTCTATATTTTCTTGTTCTCAGAGCTGGGCTTTCCCTTCTTGACTACAGGACAAGGGCAGCATTAAGGCATACAAAAATTGAGTATAATTTTTAAGTAAACAATCTTCAGTAGCAGTTGAAGGTTTCCTATATTCAGACATAACTAATTTAGTGTGTGTGTAAAATGTTACTTTAATTTTTAAATGAGCTCAGTTTTAATAAATACAGCTTACCTATAATCATATTCATAGATTACATTTTAATTATCAAATTCACTAAACTTTATTCTTTACCTAGTGTTTACTTTCAAAATTGTGTTATTACTTCATTAATAACCCAAAATAACTTAATGGAATTCCCAAATGACTCTTAATTTTCTGGTCTGTTATTATAAAGATGGTTATTAATTGCTGAGGGATGAACAGTGATGAAAAGATTTAAGATACACAGATTTTTTCAAAGACTTAAATTTACAAACAGATTTTTCATACTACCTCTGAGAAACTTTTAATGACATATTAATAGTTGGCTACAAATAGTTATTAACCTTTATGAATACATAGAGTATTCGTTTGTCATAAAGAGCAACAAGTTATAAGGCCAAGATCAAGTTTAAGTGGGAGTGATGGTCTTCCCACCTTAGGCTCATGGTGTATGTAGAGGGAAAGCAATTCTTTTTGGCAAATCATGTCCTTGACTCCCATAATGGACCACTTCTCCCCTGCCACAGGAATTCACAGAGGACTTCAAAGCCTCCGTGGGGTCCCAGAGTTGTGAGCCTACAGGCTGTCAGAGCCCCAGGAGCTCCCAATCCCTTTGATCCTGTCATGTAGTCACAACTGCTTTGAAGTAAAGAGGAAGTGAATTAGAGAGTGGGTCCCTTTGTTTCCCAGACTGGGGAAGCTGCAGATGGCACCCCAGGACACTCACCAGTGGTTCTGTCCCGCTGCACTTCATAATTGCCTGGGCAGCTTTAAAGCACACTGACACCCACTGATTTAGACATAATTGGTCTAGGGTGTGGTAATTTTTTTTCCAAAAAAATTCTCCAAGTGATGCTAAATCAAAGTGCTTTAGTTTCCCATTTGGAATGACAAGCATCTTCTAGAGACCCTCCTATCTTAGGGAAAATTCAAGGAAGGAATTTATTCCAGTTCCTAATGTGGGCCCCCACCACAAAAACAAAACAAAACAAAACAAAACAAAACAAAAAAACAGAGAGAAAGAGAGAGAGATTGCATACAACAGACACTGACTCGTATTGTTATTGAGCAGCCCCGGTAACAGTATGATTTAAATTTAAGGTGGAAACTCTGGCATGTTAGTGATATTAGTAAGTAGACATCAAGTGGGCAAATGGAGAGAGTTTATCCTGGGACTTGTTACTGCTAGGGATGATTGCTCAAAAAGAGAAGACATGGATCTTTAGGGAATGAATATTCAAACATTTGCAGATGGAAACAAGGAGAATGGGCATAATCAAGTCTTAATAAACACTAATTATTCTAAAGAAATATCTAGAAGAAAACAGTAAGTGGAGACTATGTTTATGTCATTTTTTTATGCATACATCACAGTTTGATATTTAGTTTGATATTTAGGAATGTGCGTGACATTCGCTTGATTTATTTACTAGAAATGATGACTTTGTTTCTAACTTTCCAATAGAAGAGCCCTATCCCACAACACTTGAAAGGATACATTATCCCAGGTAAATTTCAGTGATGTTTAAGTCATTCCTAAGATTATCCAGAGGCAGTAACTCAAGTGGCATCCCCCCAAGAGAGTGGTTAGACATACTATACCTAAAAAGATATTACAAAATCAAAAATACAAACTCAACAATATCCCACAGATTGGTGCATGTATTATTCTTCAGGCACAGAACAGCACACATATCAGTATGCCCTGCATTCATTCCTTTACTATTTCTAGATAAGCCACGCAGAGAACCTCCTCTCTTAATTCCTTGGTGCTGTATCATCCTTAAATTCCATCTTGCAGGGTCGCTCCTTATTACCCCATTGATTGACACAATGGACCGATGTAGAAGTGATTTTTGTGATTCAAATTTATAAGAAGCTAGGTTAGCAGAACTATTTTTGAACGCCTGATGTCAACAGGTACAACAGAAGACAGATCACAAAACAAAAGCTAAAATATATATTTTCATTTTCTTTGTTTACCATCTACCTTACTTCATCTACTTCTATTTGATTAGGACAGTCATGGTTTCTTCTTACATGTTCTTTGATCTTTAAAGACTTAGCAAGCCAATAAAGAATACCTCATGTCTTTCATAGTACACTGATATATATATATATATATATATATATAACAGGTAGGAATAATTTACTGAAGTGTGTAATGAGTTCTTTTGATTTAAGGAAGAGGAACTTAATTCAAGAAACCAAGGTGTGGAGCACACAGCTTGTTTCCCCATGCCTTCTTAGAGGGTTTCCCCACTGGCCACCAAAGCTCTGTCTCCTTGAGCTCTCTGAATGCCTAACAGTTACCTCATCTGGGGCTCCTGCCTTTTATTATTGGGTCCCACTTTCAGCAAGATAAGCCAGAATCTGTCAAGAAAATGAGTCAGTACTGGGGGTTGTGTCTTGAGTTAGCAAATTCATCTTGGGTTAATTTGATCTCTATACCTAATGAACATATTTGTGGCAAGTTTCACATTAGAGATAACTTGACACTTAGTCTAACCAGTCATGTGGGAGAGGGCTTTCTCAGTCTCACATTCATTTCATTTTCCCCTTCTCTTTTTTTCATATTTAAACTGTGAACTTAACAAAGGAAGCCTCAACTAAAATTAAGGTCAGGAAAACCTGTAGAGGAAGTTTTCATGCATATACTACATGCATATACTACATTTCATGCATATACTTTGCATATACTACAATAAGTATCACTTACTTTCATTTGGGTGTGCCTGCCTTCATTTGCATATACCTATCTTCATTTGCATGCTTGCTCTGACAGGAGGAAGCATACCTTACCCAAAGGAAGATTCACCTTCCCAGCAACAGCTCCACTAATGAGAAGTGCTGCAATCCAGTTGATGAGAAGTTTTTTTTTTTTAAAATAAATTTTATTTTTATATTCCCCATACAATTGCAACCCCCCCCATTCTGACCCCAATCCCTCCCCTCCCGCCCGCCACCCCCCAAAAAGTGTCTCTGTTCATAGTTTTTTGTTGATTTTGATTTTCACTTTCTTATAGTTATTCATTTTCCTGGTCCCTTATTTAAGTTTTCTAGATTCCTGCTATGAGTGAGACCATCCGGTATTTTTCTTTTTCTTTCTGGCTTATTTCGCTGAGCATGATCCCTTCCAGCGTCATCCATGTTGCTGCAAATTGCATGTGTTTATCTTTTTTGAATGCTGAGTAATATTCCATGGTACAGAAGTTGACATCAACTTGGACTCTCTTGCCAATGGACTTTCATTTAGAACAGACTTTCCCAATTGCCCCCTTTCCTCTATAAAAGCAAACCTCGGGGCTCCCCTGGTGGCGCAGTAGTTGAGCGCTGGGCTGTAAGGCTGCCCGCAGCCTCTGTACCTCCGGTTCATTTCCCGGCCACCGGCGAGTGTCCCACAAAAAAAAAAAAAAAAAAAAAAAAGCAAACCTCTCTATCTTGTGCTCTGGATTTGCCTATGGTCTGCCATACCATGCATCTCCCTAGCTGTAATTCGTCTGGCTGTTTATTTTTAATTTTTATTGCAGTAATATTGGTGTGTAACATGTATGTGTCAGGTGTACATTATTATAAATCAGTCTTTGCATATACTACAATAAGTTCATCACTAAAGGTCTAATTCCACCCTTTGCCATACAGTTGATCCCTTTCACTTCTGGTTATTCTTGAATAATCTCATTTTCAATGGTAAATAGCTGGTTACTTTGACTTAAAGTTGACAAAATCTATAAATAACTTGGGATGCTTTTCAAAGCCAGAATAAAAAAAATTAAAATTCCCAAATTTGAGTTATAATATTAGTCAATTTAGTGAAATAATGAGAAGAGAAAATATTTTGGGTTCAAAATTCAAAATAGATATCATCTGGTCTTGAATTCCTGTGAAATGCCAAATAAATAACAAATGCTAAAAATAAAAGACATGAGGGAAAACCCCATTCTACTATTAAATGTGAATACTATATTCCTTTAATTCATACAGAAAGGATACACATTTTTGTGTCTTTGTTTTCAGATAATATTTCAAGCTGTTGTCTCTGGTTCTATCACTATCCCATTTCTTCACCAATCTAGCCAAATTGGACCATTCTCTGCAGGCTGACTACAAGTTCAAACTTCTCTGGAAAGCTATTATTAACCATTCTGGGCATTTTAGACATACCAACAGCTGCTTTCTTCAATGTTTTGTGTTATTTGCTTTCTAACATAATCATATACTACTTGTATTACTGTTTAAATAAATGTTAGGGTGAATTTTGTAAATTACTTGGTGACAACACTTTATCATACTTTATTTAACACATCACAGGACTCACAAATTACTTAATAAACATGTGTTAAATTCATATTTGCAGTTAAAATATATGTGTGTGACAAATAAAAATAAATCTGACTTAAGTGAAGAGAGATTTTATTAGAAAAGACTGCTGTAATAAGGAAACCACACTAACCTCAATATCTGCAAACACCTCACAGCAAACAGGGATCAGTTTTTTAGGAAGTGGTAAGTAGGACAACTGGATTTGGGGGGGGGGGGTGGCAGGGTGTACGGAGACATTTGCAAGGGGCCAGCAGGGAGCATAATTGGGAAATCTTTCTCTGGGTAGTCAGCTGATTTTTATTATTAGGGTGCCAATAAAAGGGGAGTTTTCTGACCCTTAGTATTTGCTCAAACTTGCCAGCTCTCCAAAGTCCAGGCCATGTGGGGAGAAGAGACACTGGCTATATTTCCGCCAAGTTAATTCACTAAGTTATGGGTTATTGTGAATACTTGACCAAACTGCTGTTTATGTTCAAACAAAGCTCTGGTAAACACTGATGGTGCTGCTGGTGCCAATGAAACAAATGCTGTGTTCAAAATATAATAACAAAGCAATGGGATGGGCAGATGATCTGTATTTCTATCTATTAATTTGTTATTCAACCGAAGCATGCCACAATTACTTAACTTTAATTATTGCTTGTGGTCAATTTTCAATATGCTAGGTTTTCTAAATTCTTATTAATATTGCTATCATCTAGTTTGTATTTATGTATAAAATACATATAGTCAATTTTAGTATTGTAGTTATAATTAATATTTTTTGGAGGCATTAGCAAAATTTTTAGTATTAAGTTAAAGGTAAGCAAATCTTTTAAAGAAGGCTTCAGTGTCTGTACAGAAGATCATTTGAATTGTTTTAATAACTCACTATAATAGAATCAGTTGCATGAAAATATGTTATAGAAAACACTGTTATTTGTGTGACTTATCAGCCCCTTTGCCCCTCTCTTGGGAAGTCAGCTGACCTTTTAAAGAACAGATTTTTCCTTTGACGTTACCTAATGTTTGTAGCTATACTTTTAGCCTGAAAGAAAAAATCAGAAGATTTAATATGTAAAACTGTGTGTTAGTGCACATATTTGTATATTTACCCCAGGGAGAATATCAGCCTTGGAAGACAATTATTCCTGAAAGTCACGCGAATGTGTTTAGCAAACACTGGATTTTCTGTCTCTCAGATATAGGAGGTATTGTCTTTACTATAAAGATAGAATAGTCATAGTAGTGCTTCTTAAACTGTGTTTCAAATCAGCTAAATGTTAAAAGTAGTGTTAGTAAAATATTTTAAATAGTTTTAAAAATTATTATTATTTATTATATTAATTATTTCACAAAATAAGAAGCCCATGGCCAAATATGCATTTATTTCTAAGGTGCAATAGTATTCTGTGCCTAACTTACACTAACAAATCTTAAGAAGCTCTGGTCTAGGTCCGTATCATACAATTGTTTCAAAAATTATTTGACAATGCAGAATGCAGTTAAGTGTGAAAACTTTATCACTTTTTATAATGAGGCTGAATTGTTACATTTGAAAAAGTTAAAGAAAACACAAAATATTATTAAAAGTAATGTTAGCTTATAAAAATAACTTCTTAGTGGAAGAAGAAAAATTCGATTTTCAAAAATTCTGATTATTTCTTACCAATAATGTCCAAATTAAAGTTAGTAGCTCATGCTAGAGGAACAAGGAATTCTCAAGGAATGGAGTCATTACCCAAGTGTTAAAACCTAGATGCCTCTGTGGCCTTAAAAGAAAAGCTTTCTGGATGTGTGTCCTGTCTTAGCAAGGAGGATGTCTCCTTCCTTCCAGAGGTCACATTACTCCATGCTTTCTTCTGGCCCTCTTTCCCACTGCTACCACCATGCTGATCCCCAAGATACTTTCCAATTTCTTTTATCATAAAACTTGCTTTTGAAAAGAGAACCCAGTGTCTTTGCTGGGAACATAAAAATCTGTAGCTTACTTTAGACTTGTGAGCATAAATTTGAAGAGGGACTCCTGAATATTCACCAAACTCTTTGTCACATAAAATAATACTGCATTGGACTTTTCTAGCTCCTTCAGTTTTGATGGCTATGACCTAAAATTGGAGGACCCAGAAGCATCAAGAGTGTGTCACCATACAGACCTCCATAAATGGAGCCATAACATCATTCAAGAATGAACAAGTCCTTCTAATCCCAGCCATCACCTTTAGTTCCCTTTCCCACCCCCATTTTATAAAAGAATAAAGAACAGAGAAGGAGAAATTATAGGTCTTTTTGCCAAAACAGTTAAGGGGAAGAAGATGCTTCTTTTTCTTTCTTAAAGTAAGGGCATGGGATTATTAGATTTTTCCAGAAAAAAAAGATGTATTGCTTATCCTCTTTCTGGAGAACCAAGAGCCAGCAGCCTGGCCAACCTACTATTGCCTGCCAATGATACCGAGGAAACAGTAGCTGGGTGGATACCCTTTCTAATATGAAGGACTCATAAGATTCCTTTCTGATCAAGAAACCCCTTAGAACCAGCTTGCATTTTCTTGTTGGTTTTTTGTATCTAAGTGGTCTTGAGATGTGATGGGGTCTAAAGCCACTGAGCAGAAAAGAACAGAAAGTGGTGGAAAGGAAAATGCCAGAATTGGTTTTAGGGAACACTGTGATGGGAATGGTCCCTGGGGCCTGCAACAGATCCACCAAAGGATCCCTAGTGGCCCTTCAGTATCAGAGCAATGGGGAGGATGCTGTGATAGGCAGATGCATAGAGATGTTTGCTTATCCTCTTCTGAACCCCTTCCAGGTCGCAGTGTAAATTTATTGGGTCATACAAAAGGAGATGGGCTGATGAGTGAGTAAAGAAAATGTGGTCTAACCACACAAAGTAATGCTCTGTAACCTGACCAAAGAAGGAAAGTCTGTCATTTATGAAAACATAGATAAACCTTAAGAACACTATGCTGGGCCTCCCCGGTGGTGCAGCGGTTGAGTGCTGGGTTGCGAAGCTGCCTGCAGCCTCTGCTGAGCTGGTTCGATCCCTGGTTGCTCCCCGGCCACCAGAGGAGGGTCCCACATGGCGCTCAGACCTCTCCTGCCGCCCGCTGCTCCCCTCAGCAGTGTACTTCGGTCCTTCTGCCTGCTCTGCTCCCTGCTCTGGCTCTGGTGAATGCTCTCACCCTCCGGCGCTTCTGACTATACCCAGTGCTTGTACAAATAAATAAATAAATCTTTAAAAAAAAAAAAAGAGCACTATGCTAAGTGAAATGAGCCAGACAGATATTGCATAATTTCGCTAATGTGAGATATCCAAAATAGTCAAATTTATTAAATCAAAGAGTGGAATTGGGCTAAATTGTGTCCCCAACACACAAATTCAAGTCAAATTTCCTCAAAATGTCATTGTATTTAGAGATAAGGTCCAAAGGAGCCCACCACATGCCACACAAAATATGTCACTTTAGTGTATTATTTTGGGTGAAGTCACTTGGAAAATAGAAGAAGCAGGAGACATTCACTGACTCTCCCAAACTACCTCAAAGACAGGTCCTCAAAAAGGGACTCAGGAGTCATCAGTCTCTCCCCAGGAGTTTCATCTTTGGGGTATTCACTTTTTTTTTTTCATTCTGTGATGCCCTCAATTATGTCATACTCAAAATGAACACATTACTCCACCTTTTCTCTTGTTAATTTGCTTCTGGAGGGCAGAAGGAAACATTTCTTCTCTTAAGGTCTTTGTGGAGACAATCAAGTAAAAAAAAAAAAAAAGCCATGATGGTGAACTCTAGCCCAATATTAAACTATTGAACTATTAAGAAGAAGAACTATATATAGACAGAAGACAATGTGAAGTCATAGGGAGAAGACAGCCTCTGAAAACCAAGGATAGTGACCTCTTATGAAGTAATCCTGCTGACACCCTGATCTTGGACTCCTGGCTTCCAGAACTCATAGACAATACCTTTCTGTTGTTTGAGCAACTCAGTCTGTGGAACTTTGTTATGGAAGTCCTAGGAAAGTAAAACACACATTATCCCACGACAGTCTCTGCTGTCAAGGTAATTGAGGGAGTGAGAGGCAATGTACAAGCCCCTGGGTCCCAAAACCCTAGAGCTAAAGATTCCCCTATGTTAGGGGGAAAGTGGGAAGAACAGCAACAAATTAGATGAAAATCATCTATGAGCTGGAAGCTTGCAAGTGAAAATAAAATATAAAATCATATAGCAAAAGAAAAAAAAAAAAAAGAATGACCAGAACATTGTTAAAAGATGATAAAAATATATATAGCAAAATACAGTGGAAACCTATCACTGGAAAATTTATTTTATTACCTAAATCATTTCAATACCTTTTATGATTTGAGAGCACAAAATGGACTGTAACAAGAAGTTATGGTAATATATGAAATAATAAATGTATGAGTGTTATGCTTGTATGACATGATGTGCCCCTTTGGTCTGTAACTACCAGAAGGGCAGATGTGAGCACAGCCCTTACCCAATCCTGGGATACCTCAGGCCCATCCCACTGCAATTCTTACTTTTTTTTTTTTTTAAAAGAAAGGTTAATTTATTTATGCATACAAGCAGAGAGGTACAGGCCAGAGGTGTGGGGCGTGAGAGGATTCACTAGAGACAGAGTGGGGAGCAGAACAGGCAGATGTACTGAAATACACTGCTGAGGGGAGCAGCGTGCAAGACAGGAGAGGTCTGCCGTGCCCTGTGGGTAGCTCCCTGGCAGGGAATTGAACTCATGCTGCAGCGGCTGTGGACAGCTTCATAGGATGCATCTTAACCCCTTGTGAAACCAGGGAGGGCCTGCAATTCTTACTTTAAGGCTTTCAACACACACTGAGATTGAATTAGTTTAGTTTGGGGTTTTGTTATTTGTTTACTATGTGTAGAATGTGGGGATGTTCACTCCTTTACTTTGTGCTCACATTTCAACCATGAATAAGAAGTTCCAGAAGCAAAAATTTGGTGGCCTGGGTGGTAGGGAATGCTGAAATTTGTGTCAGAGAACCCTAAACTCTCTCCTCACTTTCACTACTTTCCATATGCCCATCATTAGCTTTTGGGAGATCTTCTTCCTGGGGGCACCCCTCTCTGCTCAGTTTATGCATTGACTTTTCTTGATTAAGTGCTAATGTAATACAAAAATGTAATTCTATACTGTCTTCTCTGCTCTTACATATTGAGGTGCCCTTTCAACAACCTGTTGGCTTTTTGTTGTTGTTATTGTTTTATTTTTTAAACATTCCATAGAATTAGTCGACAGTTTTGTTTGTTCCATTACTTGTCTGTGGAACAAAGACAAGAGATTTTTTTTTCTGGTTGGCAAATTTTTATTTTTATTTTTGTCATTTTTTTATTATTTTATTACCTATTTTTACATCATTCTTGTTCTTGTTCTTCTTCTTCTTTTTTTTTTTTTTAAAGATTTATTTATTTATTTATACAAGCACTGGGTACAGTCAGAAGCGCGGGAGGGTTAATCCACCAGAGCCAGTGCGGGGAGCAGAACAGGCAGAAGGACCGAAGTACACTGCTGAGGGGGGCAGCGGGCGGCAGGAGAGGTCTGCGTGCCATGTGGGATCCTCCTTCAGTGGCCGGGGAGCAGCCGGGGATGGAATCAGTGCTGCAGAGGCTGCGGTCAGCTTCACAACCCAGGACTCAACCGCTGTGCCACCAGGGAGGCCCTTTTCTTCTTCTTCTTCTTTTTTTTTTTAACAATGTATTCTTTCTCACCTCTGTTACTGTCCCCAAGAAATTCGGTCCCCTGTGTTCTTCCCATCCATTTTGATCCTACTCCCTTCTCCTCCCTCACCCCCTGCAGAATGTCTCTGGTTGATAGTTGGCTTGTTGATTTTGATTTTCACTTTATTAGAAGGGATTAGCATAGCCATTATGCCAGCTATAGAAACCATGATCTTTAGGCACCAATGCCTAGATTACAAAGCTTAAGATCCAAGCAGGTATCAGACTGCTGTAGGGAGTGTCTAGAGCACAGGCCCAAGGGTAAAGATATGGAGATTGAGCCCATTGTGGAATCTCTGGTTCCTTTCAGATTCTGCATAGTTATCCCAAATCAGCAACTAATCTGGAGGCTCACAAGGAGTGGGCACTCCCAAAGAGAGGACTCTATCAGTGCAGTCTCTGCACTGGCTTGGGGCAGCATTTCTGCCCACCTGTGACTATGCAGGTGCTTCTTTTCACCAACTCTCTCCCTCTGCAGGGCAACAGCTTTCTGCCTGCCCATGACCTGCACCATGCCAGGACTTCTCTTCACTGACCTCCCTCAGCGGAGGCAGCTCTCCTCAAGGCCACCAGCCTGCAATCACGGAGGTCTCTCTTACCAAACCTGTCCCTTTCGGGGCAGCTCTTTCTGCCTGCTTGTGTCTATGCAAGTGTCCTTTACTCTTCTGTTCCTTTCCTAATAAACCTGTTTTTTAAATATAACCACCATCTCTGTCTAATGGAGAAACTCGCTTGGGAAACTCGCTGTGTGCCACTGAAAGGGAAGTTCTGGTGAAACCTTTCCCAGCGTGAACCCAAGGACCTAGCACTCCAAACCCACAGCCTCCAAAATCGACATCATAATCAAATTGGCTAGTGGCTCTTGGTAGAAGTACATGTATTCCATCCTAGATATGTTACTTAGAGTATACAAAAATATGTGCTTGATACTGTGGATAATTCATGCAGTGTACACTGTTACTCCACCATAGACTCTTCAATGGAGCCTGCACATTTATTTTCCTGAAATGTTGATGACAGGGATAATGTCAGTGGCTGGTAGGGCAACTTGTATTCTTTCACATGGAAACAGTGTATATCTTTCTGGTTGTGTTTTTGAGCAGGGATGTCTGCTTTAACTTTTTAATAGAATTTCTGCCAAATCCAACTTGTTGGAAGAAGTGATTTACTATTCTCAGCATAAATGTTAGCAAATTGTGGAGCGAAGCTACACTTTCATACCATTTGCCAAGAATATGTTTATAACATGAACTCTCTCTCTTCATTTCCACCCATAAAGACCTCTAGGGAAAAACTACATTTTCTATCTGGAACCAATTTAGAATTAAATATTGGGACTGGAACTCTTATCTCTTAGTTTAGCCAGTTATTTCTTTTTTTTTCTAATAACATAAATCCATAATTATCCCAATTTAAGAACAAAATGAATTCTCAGGTGGTATCTGATGACTCCCAATTCCCAAATATATAATTCTATTCTAGCCAAATTTAACCCAAAGACATAAAAAGACTGTGCTAACAATTAAAAGAAACAAAGTAGTAGGGGAAGTCTGTAATTGGACTGAGTTCAAGGAACTTCTAAACCAGTTTTCACGTTCATGGGGAAAAAAACTATAACATATCGGGGAAAATATATAAGGTAAAGGGCAATTATTGAATTTTGTTGATAATAAGGAAGAAAAAATATTCTTGTTATAAAGCATTTTAAAATAATCTGATGCACTAAGTTTTTACTTGGTGTTTCTTATAGAAGAGAGACTTAATATAATCTATTTCTATAATAATGTAATATTTTATATTTAATAAAAAAGCAAAAAATCTCAGATTTTATATATTATTTTCTTTTGAAGTATTTCCTAAAATATAAAAAAATTAATTCTTGTCTTTCCCCTTTTGATTTTTTCCCTTTTACATTTTAATGTGATTACCTACTATACAAGTTTATTTTGTCAAGGAATAAAATATTACACATAGCTATGCTCTTCCTGTTAATAGCTGAAAGTTAGCTGTTCTCCCTTTTTAAACACAAATGTGAATTTTGAGAATGAGAACTGATTTAGTTATTGGTAATAACTAAAGGATACCTTATTATTAAAGCTTGAAATATAAAATATCCCCTTTATACACAGATATCAAATAATTTGCTTTTTAGCAATTTAATAATCAGCTTTTCAATTGCTCTTATCATTCAGTTTGTCTTTTTGACTCGAACACTAAGTCAGAATAATACAATAACACTTTGTTCGAGCATTCTGCTAATGATCCCCAGATTGTATCTTACCCTCTACAATAATCAAGAATGGGGAATTTGGTGGGAGTCATTCTAAAGCTTCACAAGTTGAACACTGAAGAAGAAAGTCATTTCTTTGATGTTTCATTAGCAAGGGGCATTTCTAGGGTATGTTTCACCATGTCAGGGAATGGGGGATTTTTAAAAGGTCAAGCAAGGAAGAGGTCTGTGCTTGGGTCATTTGTTTTGAAACTACTTGATTGGTCTAAAATTCATTTATGTTTTTATGATTGGTTGACAAAGCTTTTCAGATTGAAGTCTACAGTGTAGGATATATGGTAATAACTAGCATGTGGTCACCTCTGCCTTTCATAGTCCCCTACAAGGAAAGAAGAAAGGACTGATGAGTCAGATTGCACTCAAGTCACTTAACCAGAATTCTTGACATAGCTATTAGAGACAAGATGGAATTTGATTTAAAGTATGTTCAATAGACCTTAACGTTCCACTCCTAGGTATAAATCCAGCAGAAATGTGTGCATTTGTTTACAAAAATACATGTATAAGCGTGTTCATAGCGATACTATTTGTAATATCCAAATACTAGGAACAGCCCAAATGTGTAATATTCATATAATAGAACATTTCCAGAGCTGTGAGGCTGAACAAACTGGCTACAACACAGGCACATCCTTTAGTCATACTTTTGAGTAAGGGAAATCAGGTTCAAAAGGATACAGAATATAATTCTCTTCATGTGAAGTTCAAAATCAAGCAAAACTAGGGTGATTTGCTGGCAATACATGATGGGGAGGATCCTAATGTTACCACAATTAAAAGAATAAATTTTTTATTTAAAAAAATCAAGCAGAACTAGTTCCTTAAGATTAAGTCAGTATAGATCCTGGGTGTTAATGATTGAAAAGAGGACAAAAGTTGCTTTGAAGGTGGTATTTACCTTTTGTTTCCAGATGTGGGTACTAGTTATACATTGTCTTTACTTTGCAAAATTCTATCCAATTACAACTTAGGATGATTTTCTGTTTAGGGTGTATGTGATACCACAATGAAATTTCTGAATTAAGGTAGATTTTTTTTTTTAAATGTTATAACCAAACTCTGTATTGTGTAGAATAACTCTGAGGAACTTGAGGTTTGATATATAAACTAGGGAAGCTTTGCAAAAATATGTGTATTCTCCAAAGGACAATGTTCAGTAAGATACACTGCCACAGATGTGTCTCTGAGAATCCACCAGTTAGGGAAGTAGTATTTTTTAAGGGGCAATGAGTAGGCTCTAAAAATAAATGTGATCACATCCTGAGCTCATCTCCCTGGGCAAAGACCGTTTCCCCACCTAAATCTTATTCAGAATTTCTATATTCACAGCAAAATGGTGTCACTTTCCATTTATACTTACTTTCTATGCTAATAGCAGCCAAGAAAAATAAAAGGAAAACATTCTTAGCATTAGGGTTCTTTATTAAAAAACAAAACAAAACACAAAAGAAACCAAGTGTTCCCTAAAGGTGTCATCCTACCCACCCTGCTTATTATTCTGATGTGATTCTTTTTAAAGCCTTGAAACAAACTGCCCAATTTTGAGGCTCCAGCTGGAAATCCAACAAATCTTTTGGCCTGGCCACCCACTGGCCCATTGCTTTCCTTCAGGTTTGCCGAGAATGATGTCATCTGGACGCATGGAAACTTATTGTTCCAATCAGACTCTCTGAAGAGCCCTTTGTTGGGGTGCCCCGACCCATGATTCATGAGCTAAGGGAGATGGAGTGGCGAGGGTATTCTGTGGTTGTGTCACTTCCCCTAGTTAAACGTGTTTGGCAAAATATTTCCATGGGACCTTGCCATCCCAAAGCCCTCAAGAACACTCTGCTACTGGGTTTTGTTTGGTTTCATATTCATAAATGTTACACCAACCAATATGACCACAAATACCTCATTTTTTTCCCCCTCCCTCGACCACCCACCCTTGCCAACCTGCCCACACTGGTTATAATGGGCAGACATTTTAGTCCTCAAAGGACAGAGAGAGTCCATGACAGAGACACTCCCCTTCCACCACAAAATTCACCAGATGCTTTGTAGTTGCTGCTCTAGATCAACAGTTTAAAGTGTTTTTTGAATAATATAATCTGTTTCTCACAAAATTCTCAGATGAAGCCTCGCTTTTAGCAAGGACCACAGGAAGGGAAGAACCAACAGATTCTAAGTGTGATAACTTCAAATGAAAATACTTTTTATTTCTAAGGAACATGAGAAACAATGACAGACCTTGAGAGATAGGTGTTAACATCCCTCAATGGGGTATAAAGAGGTTAAGTGGCCCACAGAGATTAAAGTCTCCTCTAGCTAACCCAGAGCTCAAAACACCCAAATGATAAAATAACTAACAAAATCTTCAGATGTTAAAAGGATTTTTATTGTTTCTCATTATGATTGGTTTTGTTTTTATTCTTTCAACTGGAAAATTATTCCCATTGAAAATTTTCAATCATTACACATAAAAAGATGTTTAGCCAGGACCATTCAGTACTTGGAAGCTGTGAAAATCTACTTTCACTCTCAAAACATCTGTAACCCCCAGTGGAGCTTTGGCTCTCTCTACTATACTTGCCTTCCAGTAAAAACACAGGAGAATGGCAATTTCCCATCGACACTGTGGTGCAAAGCTATAATCTAGGGAAGAAATGAGTAAACACATTACTGAACAGCAGCATGAAAGAACAGACACAATTGCATGGTTGTTTCAGTGAAAAACATTGGGAATTAGTTGATTGTGTTCATGTAAATTTGGTTTTAGGAATCTCCTACATACATATACTCACAGACACTCTCAAACATGCATTCACACATTCTCTCTCACACACATATACAAACACACATTCACACACTTACATGCAAACACCACATGTGCTATTTAGGCCAAAACTATAGTGTCTCTAACCATCTGATCCATAGATATAAATGGAGAAATATACAAAAATATACAAAAACTTCTCATAATTATGGTCAATACATGATTACAAAATAAACTTCCTATTAATTTATTGGAAGTAATGGAACTAAAGAGAAAACAATTTTCATTGAGTTTGTTATGTGTCAGGCAGAATATTTCCTCTAATCTTTTAGTTACTCCCCACTGACCACACAAAAATATCTTTAAGAATAAAATCACCATCTCTATTGTTATAGAAGAAAAATGTTAAGCACAAAAAAATGAGTAACTTGTTTAACTTCACATGGATTTATGTACATATGCATTTATATTATGTTGGTGTAGCTCCATATCGCACACATAGATGGGATGAACAGTGAATGATCTGAATGTTTTATACAGCATAGGACTGATTATATTTGTTATAATCAGTTATAATGGTTACTCTAAGCTTCCATTCTTTAAAATTTACCAATTCAGTACATTAAATAGAAAAAAAAATCAACTTAAGAAAGGTTGTTATATTTAAAATACAGTATTTTCCAGATATTTTACTATAATCTTGTATTAATTTTATAATTTAAGATATTTTGAAATATCTGAAGATTGAAATCATATCAAGCATCCTCTCTAACCACTTTTATATGAATCCAGAAATCAATCACAAACAGGTAAACCAGAAAAATCTCAAATATGTGTAGATTAAACAATATACTTTTGAATAACTTCTGAGTCAATGGAAAAAATAAAATAAGAAAGAAAAAATTACCTGGAGACTAATTTTGAAAATACCCCATTTGGTAAAGTGAACATTGATTTTATCAGAAAAGTCTTTGAGTACTGGGAATTCTCTAGTTCATAGTCGCATGTACACATTTTTCGGTTTCACATAAAAACTCTAATTATATCATTGACCACAAATACTGTAAGTTTTCTTTTTTGAAACGATAGGCTCATGTCATTCACTTTCAAGAAAATGTCTATCAAATACCCAAGTTGCATGATCTATGCTTTTGTCTGTGAATCTGTGAGTCACTCTTCAGTAAAACTGATGATGCATTGGAAAAGTACATTAAATAGATAGTTGAATCTGTAGTTCAGTTGGACAAGTGCTTGTCCTCAAGACATCCATTATATTTTGATATAGAAGTGTTTTGTGTGTTCTTTCTTATATTGATATTTCAAAATAATGAAAAGACATGGACTCAATGATTAAATTATAAAATTAATATTTTTTTCTGCTTCATCAGGTACATTCTTAAAACATTTTTTTTGTGTGGCAATGGAGAATATAATACAATACAATACAATGCAATGCAATACAATATAATATAATACAATACAATACAATCAATAAAGCTTGGTGAATTGTCTTCATTTTATTCACCATGGCTTTTGAATTTTAGTGAAAATTTATCAAATCACTGTGGCAGGTGTTCTTTTTTTTTGTAATGAATGAATGGAGAACAAAAACTTAGGCATACTCTCATTCATCTCTTAGAGTTGCTATAAGACATTGAGTAAATGATTTATTTATAAATGACAACAAAATACACAAATGTAAAAATACTTGAAAGTTGTTATGTCTTGGCATTCTACATTTTTTTCAAATGTATTTAGGAAATATCTAGAATCAAAACTATCATATTTGACTTTTTTTTTTGCTTTACCTGTGTTCCTTTACTTTAACTCCATTCCATAATTATCTTGCCTCTGCAGACTGAGGTACTGGTCCTACTTACTCCATGATTCGTTTTCATCATTGTGTGAATTCAGAACCGCTGAAGGCATTCTTGCAATGTTGTTTTGGATTCATTTGTTCAATGCAAAATATCATGTGATATTAAACCATGGTGGTAAATATGAATGAAACTAAAGTTACAGAGTTAGGGGACAAGATTCATTAAGGTAAGGAATTTGAAGTGAAATTTAAGAAATGACACTAGCAAGGTTAAAGAGTTAAGATCCTATTGAATGTTGATTAGCTCTGCAGGACAGATTTTTTTGAATGATTACACCTAAGAGGTGTCAGTCAGGAAAGAATTAAATAGAGGCAATCTAGGCAGAATTTTTTTGGCATTTGATGTGGAACTATCAAGGAAAAACAGCAATATGATCCAACCTCTGTTTCTTGATGCTTAGTTGGGTGATATTGTAGATGATGGATTAGAGACATTTGACGAGATGATTAAAGAAAATAGTTTGTATATGTAAGAAGATGAAGGCCAGAGTAAATGGGAAAAAAAAGATATTAAGGTAATTTAGCTTAGGCAGAAAATTATGTTTTATAGACCAATGGGGGAAAATGCTACTGTAATATCCTTCCCAGTTGGAATTATAAATACATTATAAATAAGTATTTGACTTATGAGCCTGTTCTATACACATCTGGACAGTTTCTTTTTGGTAGGGATATAGAGGAAACAGAAGTAACTGTTACTGATCACAGAGGACAGATTCTCTCAGAAGATAAATGATCTGGAATCTTGTATCTTTTTCAGCAAATGCCTCAGTTTGTTCACTAGCAAGTGAGAAATGCGTTCAACCCTGCTCTTAGCTCCTGCAAATAACAGCACTGATAATTTCAAGATGTGAGGCTTCATACTGTGGGATCTTAATGCATGCTTGTTGTTAGACTAATGTGCTCTCTCCCTGAATTGAGAGTTCTCCTGATTAGCATAACACTTCACAGCATGTCTTTAGCTTCAGATCACTGTCAGGTTCAGAATAATTGTAGCAGCTATTTTTAAAATGCTGTAATTAAAAATAGTCTTGCAATAGGACTGCTGATTGTCCTAAAGCTTTTCCCTTTCAGACATTCATCAATATTGCTATTTAAACTGTATACATAGCACATTCATGATTATGATATTTAAAATATTTATTTAAAATATTTTTGGTATGCATTTATTATTTGGTATGCTTTAGGCACTGAAGACTTCTAAGTCATCATCTTATAAAAATTTGATGTTCACGCAAATCCTGTTGGTTGTAATGAGAAAAATTGATATGTAGATGTTGGATAACTTACCTGACCTATTACAGGGCAAGTGATGGAGAGGGAACTATACTCAGGTTTTGATTCTAGTGACCATGTATGCCCTTGAATGGATGCCTCTACTGTTAAAGACTAAATATGTGTGCAAAATACAGATGAGTTAGTGTTTAAATCTCAAGAATATGCCATTCATACTTTGACAGAATTTTATTTTAAATAAAGCAAATGCTGACTCTTGCCTTTATTCAATGAGTTAGATCAGCATCATTAATTATTTTAAAAAGCACTAGAAAGTTGTTGAGGACATTCTATGTAATGGGCATTATGGGAAGTGACTGTTGCCTCTTTCATCTCACTTAATGTACAGTAGAAAACATCTGTCAGTGTTTTATAAACAAGAAAATCTAAGCTTAATTGCTTACAACAGAGAGCCAAGATTTGAACTGTCTTTATATCTAATTTCTGCAATGAAAATGATGTCAGTATTAGCCATTTTAAGACGTGATTTCACACTAGTGAACTTGAAAAGAGGGTACCTTAACATATTAATAAGATTCAGCATCTAGTAATTATAAAAACCCTCAAAAACTTGGAGACAGATGAAACACACCACAACATAATAAAGGTCATATATGATAAACACACAGTCTATATCAGACTTGATGATGAAAGACTGAAATTTTTCTCTAAGATCTGGTACAAGACAATGAAGTCCACTTTCACCACCTCTAAATTCCATATACAAGTGAAGTCATCTGATATTTATTTTTTTCCTTCTGATTAATTTCACTTAGCATAACCCCTCTGTAGGGTAAATGGTTTTCAGGCTTTTTTGTCCTCCCACCATTAGGATTGCCCTGCCTTATGGGGCACTGCAGTTGTTACATTGTTGGAAACTGTCTTATTCTGTGGGCCATGGGAGGGGTATTGAGACAGTCACCAAGAGAAGCGGAAGTAGGAGGGAGGCAGGAGAGAGAAGGGGTGATAGAAGCCAGAGTGAAGGCCTCCTGGCCTCCTAGCTCCAGACTCCCCAGGCACACCTGCTTGCCGTGTACCTGTTTGCTGGTCTATATGTAACAGTTCAATAAAAGCCTGAGAAATCCACTGAGGGCTCCAAGACTCTCCTTTACTGGTTTGCCGGGTCATAGATAACTTGCTCAGCGGCCATCCTACCCCTACACTCTCCCAGCTCCATCCATATTGCCACAAATGGCATGTGTTTAACTTTACTGACCAGAATAGTTTTCCATTGTATGCATACACTACATTTCTTGATCCATTCTTCTGTTTTCGGGCATTTAGTTCATGTCCATGTCTTGGCTATTGTAAATAGTGCTGCAATAAATATGGGGCTACAGTTTTCCTTTTAAATTAGTACTTTTGTGTTCTTTGGGTAGATTCCTAGATTGTAGGGGACATCCATTTTTAGTGTTTTGAGGAAATGCCACATAGCTTTTCACAGTGGGTGGACTAAGTTACATTCCCACCAGCAGTGTATGCATGTTGCTTTTTCTCCACACCCTCATCAATATTTATTGTTTATAGTTTTTTAATATGAGCCATTCTCACAGGTAGTATCTCAATGTAGTTTTGATTTGTAATGTCCCTGATGGTAACTGATAATGAAAATTTTTTCAGAGACCCATTGGCCATTTGCATTTCTTCTTTGGAGCAGTGTCTATTTAACTCATCTGCCCATTTTTTGATTGCGTTATTTAATCTGTTTTTGTTAAGTTGTGTGAGTGCTTTGTATATCTTCAGTTTCAGTCCCTTATCAGATGTATGTATAAAAATATTTTTTCCCATTCAGTAGGGCTTCTCTTTATTTATGGTTACTTGCTGTACAGAAGCTTAAGAAAAAAGTACTTCATTTAAAAATTAAAAATGTATATATAAAAATAAAAGACTTAACTAGTTTAAAAAGCTATAATAATCAAAATAGTGTGGTACTGGAGAAAGTACGGACGCACAGACCAATGGAATAAAATTGAAAGCCCAGAAATAAATGTGTACATCTATGGAAAGTTAATCTACAACCAAAGAGCCAAGAGACTATACTGAAGCAGAGTCTCTTCAACAAATGATGTTGTGACTACCGGGCAGTCAGATGCAAAAAAAACAAAACATGATTGCTATTCCACACTATACACAATAACTAATTCAAAATAGATTAAAGACATGGATGCAAGAGCTGAAACCATAAAATATATTGAAGAAAACATTGGTAAGATATTCCACAATATAAGCTTTAGAGATGTCTTTGTGGATTCATCACCAACAACAAAACAAATGAGAATACAAACAGTTGGGATTATATCAAACTAAAAACCTTCCATAGAACAAAAAGAATGGCCAACATAACAAAAAGACCCTTGCTGAATGGGAGAAAATGTTTGTATATCTTATATCTGAGGAAGGCCTGAGATCCAAGATACATATAGAACTTGTGCAACTCAAAAGACAAAAACAAATAATCCAATCAAAAAGGCAGAAAAGTTAAATAAACACTTTTCCAAAGAAGTACAAATGACCAACAGGCACAAGAAGAAATGCTTATTAACGTTTCATCAGGGAAGTGCAAATCAAAGACAAGATGAAACACCATCTCACATGAGTGAGAATGACCCATACCAAAAAGACCAGAAACAACAAATATTGGCGAGGATGTGAAGAAAAAGAACCTTTATACACTATTGGTATAAATGCAGACTGGTCCAGCCCCTGTGGAAACAGCGTGGAGGTTTCTCAAAATATTAAAAATAGATCTAACTTATGATCCAATAATTCTTCTCCTAGGTATCTACTCAAATAACACAAAAATACAAATTAAAAGGTAAATATGCATGTCTAAGTTCATTGCAACCCTATTTATAAGAGTCAATTTATGAAAACAACCTTAGTGCCAAAGGACAGAATAGTGAATTGGGAAAATGCGGTCTCCATGTGCAGTGGAATAGTACTCAGCTATAAAAAAAGATGAGCTCTTACCATTTTCAACAACATGGATGGAACTGGAGGGTATAATGCTAAGTGAAATAAGTCAGAGGAAAAAAAAACTGAGTACTACATAGTATAATTTACATGTGGGATATAAAGACATAAAACAAAGGGTTAGACAAAACCATAGAGGATCTTTTTAATACCCAAAGTTTCAGTCCAATACAACTTGTTGCTATGTGGTTATTTAGACTAATTATTATGCTGATTTCTCAAGTACTTGATTCCAAAACATGGGAGCCTGGGAACAGGCCAGTATATGTCTCTTGTATGAATTGGAGTCTTTTTTGCTGTCTCCTTACAATAAGACTGTAGATTTCAATGAAAGAATAAATGTTAGAAGCTGGAGGTTTATATCAGTGTCCTGAAATTCTTGTCTTATAAATTTTGCATTATAATCCATTAAACTCTTGAGTCCTACAGTTTGTACAACACATACAAATTCTCAGCAGTTTGGTCCTCCTCTGCAATAAACATAATTATTTTCATAAATTTTTACTAAAATTGATGGTCTTGAGCAAAGTGTCTTTTTATTCTGTGGATTAATAATTCCTGCTCTACCTCTTTACATCCCTAGGAAGAATGTTGTCCCAGTAGGGAACACGTCAAAACAGAACTTTGTAGGCACTGTTCAGAGAGCTGGGGTATGGGCATGAATAAGCATCGAGGTCCTGCCCTTCAGGAAATTACCACGTGGCAGGTGTTTTCAGTTCTACTTCACAGAAGAAGAGATGGCCCCAGGAAATGTTACCATATTTGCTGAAGGTCATAGTTGATACAAAATCAAGAAAAATTGGTTGGGTGAAGCTCTTAACCTCATTTTTTTTCTGATCTCAAAGGACTTTCAGAATCAGTCTCAGAGGATTATCAGAAGAAATCACCTTTTTTCCTGCAAAAAAAAAGGTTTAGGCAGCATTTGGGAATTTTATAAAGATGTGTGTTCTTATGTTCAGAATTAAGCAAGGGAATAGATTCGTACTTTCAAAGATGCTTGTTATTCTCAAATACTTCATGTATACAAACCATTATCCTTGTTTTCTCTTCTGATACATTTGGGGTAAAACATGAACTTAGTAACTTCAGAGAGGAGCTGAATCCATCCATGTCCTTTCCATAGCACAGTCACCACTGGTGCTCTTTTAGCAGTGCAATTTGACCTCATTTCTAGAACTATCTCCAACACCCTTAAAAAACACAATTATGTGGAGTTGGCTGTTCACACTATCAGCAATAAAGTACTTACTTCCTAAATATAGAGTGGATATATTGGAAATATAGATTGGAAAGCCAACATGAAAGATTTGATGTTTTTAGGGTCAAGATACAGAGTGAAAATTCACTTATGGATTTATCCAAATGACTTTGCCAAAATGCTGCAAATGATCCATGGTTCTTGGGAGAAAATGGAAAAAGAGAGATTAATGAATAAATTTAATGATCACTACATATCTGGAGTAAGTGCTCCTTACACTAATCTTTGAAGCATAAAAAGCAATTCTGTCCAATTTACAATAAGGAAAATTAAACAAATTAAAATTAAGAAACTCACTGGATACCTGGGAATTGGGGAATCATGGTGAAATATATAAGATAGATCATGGCTTTTTTTAAGGTAGAATTTGCCTGTTATTCACTAGAACATTAAAGTTATTATCAAATATTTAAAATAATAAATTGAAGTATATCAAAGCTTGCACAAAATAAACAAATATATTTCTTCCCATGGATTAAAATGATGAATTTTGATACTCATTTAGAGTTTGGTGTCTTGTTTATCTATGGAACAACTTCTTTATCTCTAGAAGAAGTGGAGTGGTTAAGCGATTGGAGAGAATACTGCATAAATAGACTTTAGCTTAGCTCTGAGTTTCCAAAAAAATAATCAGCTAAAATCGGGGTGGTAGGATCCACAAAGGCCTTTCCAGGCTTACTCATGGGGCCATCCATCCTTTTGACATTGTTTTATACCACACATCCATTCTATTGTTAACATTCCCCTGAATTCCAAGCAGATTAGAGAAGTATATTATGTACAGTTTTATTTCATATACTCAATACATTATTTATACTTCTATTTTCAGAACATAAATTATTTGCATTTTGTTACACTTTTATCTACATTAGAAATACTTGCAGATTCAAGTGCACTCTCAAACAACAAGAATGCTTGTTAAAGGTTTAAAGGAACATTAAGATTCACTCTACCCCACTCTGGATATCTGCACAGACATCTTCTCTTACACTGTATTGAATACACACACACACACACACACACATACATACTATCTCTCTCTCTAACTGGCTCTTTAGGATCATGGATTTCTTTAAATCTTTGTGCAATCCTGTAGTGTCTGCAACTGACCATAAAGTCTACACTGCAGAAGAGGAAGTAAAAACCAGGGACAAGAGAGCGGTGTGTTTCCAAGTGGGGAAATAGATTGAATGCTCCTAGGAAGGTGAGAAAGTGCTTTCAAAGAAAAGAAAATACGATTGGAGAGCTGCTGTGGACTAGATATCTGTGTCTTCCAAAATTTGAATGTTGAGGGGCCTTCCTGGTGACACAAGGGTTTAAGTCTCAGGACTATGAAGCTGTTGCTAGCCTCTGCAGCATGGTTTCCATCCCCAGCCAGGGAGCTATCCCGCATGGTGTAGCAGACCTTTCCTGTTTTGCCCTCTGCTCCCCTCAGCAGTGTATTTCTGTGGATCTGCCTGTTCTGTTTCCCACTCTGTCTCTGGAGAATCCTCTCACCCCCACCCCTAGCACCTCTGTCCTATACATCTCAGCTCTTGTATGCAAAAATAAATAAAATTAATCTTTTTAAAAAACATGAAAAAAATCAATGGCCTTATATATATATATAAAAAAAAAAGCGCACCAAAATGTATATGTTGAAATCTACCCTTCAATGTGATAGTTTTGGGTGGAGGGGAGCTTTGAGGGCAATTTTGTTATGAAGGTGGAGTTTCACCACCAGATTAGTAACTTCATAAAATAGACCCAGAGAACTCATTATGAAGACATAATGAAAATACAGCAGCCATGACCCAGGAAGAGAGCACACATCACCAAATTTGCTGACACCTTGATTTGAGACTTCCAGCCTCCAAATCTGTGAGAAATGTATGTCTATTATTTAGTTCCCTTAGTCTGTGGTAAGTTTTTATAGCAGTCTGAAAGAACTTAGACAAGATCAGAAACACAGGGGGAAAAACAATGGGGAGAGAGTACAATAGGTCTAGAGCATCCAATTTATGGATTGCTTACCTTATTTAGCTAGGAATGAATATTTATTCAGTTATCTCAACTAGAGAAGGACATGATTTATTTTTTCTTTCCTTTATTTTTTAAATTTAATTTGCCTGGCATTTATTTTATTTGTTTTATTTAATTTGTATATATTTTACATCTTTTTTTGTTTTTGTGCAATGTATGCATTTTTGGCTTGGTTATAGTCCCTGTAAAATTACCACCACCCTTGTTTTGATCGTTCTCCCTAATGTTCAGCGTGGTTAATTGAGAAATGGATTAATGGGAGGTAAGAGTTGATAGAGGGATAAATGTTATTGTAGAAAGTGATTGAGGGAGTGCTGATGAAACAGAACTTAAATGATGGTGGGCAGATTTAGAAATTACTTATGAGATAAAAGTGATTGGTTAAAAAATATAACAAGAATGTGAGACTCTTCAGGAATAACTCACATATATTTGGATTGTTAGATTGAATTGGATGAGTATTAGAATATTGGTATCAATCATTTGAAAAGAACTAGAAAGCTTATTTCAGGAAAAGTGTATGGAAGATGATCTTGCCTAATGATCTTTATGAAAGCTGAGTCTGATGTGCTTAGGAAAATATTTCAGGAAAAACAAGTTCAGAACAGTAGATACAGAATAGTCAATATTGTGTTTTTAAGAGTAAAGTACTTTGAAGTCTTGATATCAACCAAACCTGAGGATATTTTAGATTCACAAACTCCTACCAATGAATCATTCTAGTCTTGTCTTTTCAATAAAAAAATTAAGCCTGGGGGTAAGCCCGATAATTTTCAATATCCCTTCTTTATTAAGGGAGTGGGAATGGCCAAGTTACTTGTTTTCAAACAACTCTCCTAAATGTAAATTATTATATTTAAATGAAAATCATTAACATGTCAATTTCATAAATTGTCATTTGACGGAGTAGAATCCTCTTATGGATTGAGTGGCATTCACAAAAAGAGATATGTTGAAATCCTAATTCCATGTACCTGTACATATGGCCTTGTTTGGAAAATAACCTTTTCAGATTTAATCAAGTTAAGATGAGGTCATCAGGGTAGGTCCTAACCCACTTTGACCTGATAAAAAAGGAAAATGCATAGACCATAGATACACAGGTGGGTTGACATGCAAAGATGGAGGCAGAGATTGAAGCTAGACTGTTTTAAACTAACAATTGGGACCCCACCAGAAGCCAAGAATGGATTCTTGGCTTATCTGGAGTTTCAGAGAAAACACAACCCTACCCAAGCCTTGATTTTGGATTTCTGACATCCAGCACAGTGAAAGCCTATATTTTTGTTTTAAACAATCCAGGTTATGATAATTTGTTACTGCAGCCTGAGAGGCTACAAACTATCAGTGTTACAAGAGATTTTAGCTATCAGGCTTTCAAAGTACTTGAAAAGATACAAGAAAGAAAGGGGTAAAAGTTTTAACTCAATAAAGGCTCAAACCAGAAATCCTGGAAAACAACAACGACAAAAAAATTGCACAGTTGTTCCATTCCTGCAATTTTGTTAGCAAGGTTGAAAACTTTGAAGCAAACTGATTTCTGTGAAGCTTCTTCTCCTTCTTCCCTCTATGTCAGGGAAATCTTCAGAAAAAGAGGATATTTTAAATATTGTGATGGCCTTAATTGGCATTCCTTGGAAATTGCATCTGAAGATTACAAAGCATATAAGGAATGAATAAAGACCAAAACAACTATTTAACTCAATTGATTGCCCTTCTCAAGAAAAATATCACTGATAAGGGAGTTGTATCGATTTAGTAGAATAATTAAACATCTTTGATAGAATCAGTGTCATTTCAACAAAATTGTATTTTTCACTTAAGTAGAAAATACACTTTAAAAAATGTGTAGAACTAAAGCTAACCTTTAGAAGAATGATGTCTTGTTTCTCCTTAAGATATTCACACTTAAAATTATTAACTAAACATAATGAACTGTTAAAATAGCCAACTGTTTCTCTTGAACTAAAAGCAAGTCTATGAGTGAAAAAAAAAATCATGAGACTGCTGTGTTCTGATTCCAGAGGCATTAGACAGCGTGCTTTATATTAGGTGTTAAAGCACTCCATTTAAAATGAACTAAATATAACTTTACTAAAAAGTAAATAACACTGGGCACATTTATTATCCAAATAATTCCCTAAACCCAATCAGAGTTTTTCTTATTATTGTGTTTTTGATTCCTAGGCAACACACGAAACTTCCAGCAAAAGATGTTTCCTAGGAGGGAAGGGCTCGCTCTTTACTTTTTTTTCATTCTACTACCTTCATCTATTTTTTATTAAGTGTAAAAGTTAACAGGGCAACCTAGGCCAAAATGTGCAATTCATTTGCATAAAAGTAGGCATCTTTATAACTTTATTCCTTCTGAGAAAATTATGGGAGGCAAAAAAAAATCTCTTAGAAATGAAGTAGCTGACACATCATATTTATTAAAACTGTGAAGACTTCAGAGTAGATGACTTATGATTTTTCATCTTCAACAATGGTTTTTGCCAGAATCCTGCCAGATTAACAGAGCAGACACTCATGTTTAATGGCAGTACACTACTAATTTATTCCAAAATACATTCAGACTTGCTAGTAAGAGGAAAAGAATACAACAAGGAGACATTTTTCAAGTCATCTTTTTTTCTGAAATCATTCATTTCAATATAAGTCCAAAAGCCCCTACAAGTACTAAATAATTCCCAAAATTTCTCTAAGTACAAAGACTGACATATTATAATGAAATATAAATGTTTTGCCATTAGAACATTCAAATGTAGGACTCTGCAGTCTCATCCAATTTGTTACAATTGATAAGTCAAAACAAGTAAGTGTATTTAGTTACTCATTTTAATACATTGCTTTTAGCTTATAGTTTAAAAGAAGAAAAAGTAGAAAATAATTAAAACTGCAACAATTGAGTTAATATGCAACCATTGAAATACTATCAGTGCTGGCTTGCTGATATTCTATTTAAAACACAGACCATGATTAATAGGACAAATTATGTTAATGATAATGCTGAAAATGGCTCTATTGATCTCAGTTAAGAAAAAAACAACAAAACATTTAATGACAATGTCAAACAAGTGAGACTACTCTAAGATCAATTCTAGAGGAAGAAAGTCAGCAAAAAGTAATGTGGGGAATGTCCTAAAATGTAAATATAGTCTATTTCTCAACCAAATGGACTTGGAGAATGTAGACTTCCACTTGACAGGAATAAATATTTTCTTTAAAATCTCATACATGGTACATGAAGAAATGAGAAGGAGTGCAAATAAATAATCTTACCTCTCACTTAATGGAACAAGAAAAAGATGAACAAACAAAACCAAAATCCAGTATGAGGAAGAAATTAATAAAAACTGGAGCAGAAATAAATGAAATAGAAATCACAAACATAGTCCAAAAAATTAATGCAACCAAAAGCTGGTGCTTTGAAAAAATAGATAAAAACAGACACACCACTTGTTAGTATCACAAAGAAAAGAGAAAATTCAAATAAATAGAATCAAAAGTGAAAGAAGAGATTTTACAACAAAAGCTCAGAAAGTCAGAGAATCATAAGAGATTGCTACGAACATTTGTGTGCTAGTAATTTAAATAATCTATAAGTGATGGAAAAATTCTTAGAAATATACAACCATCTGAGACTGAATTAGGAAGAAATACAAAACCTGAACACACAAAGGAACAAGCAAAGAAATTGAGGCAGCAATCAAAATCTTCCTAAAAAGCAAGTGTAGGACCAGATGTTTTCAATAGTGAATTCAACTACAAACATTAGACTTATATAATAAAAACCTGTAAGATATTGTCAAAAGAAATAGAAGGTGATACAATGAAATGGAAAGCTACTCCCTGCCCATGGATTGGAAGAATTAACATTGTCGAAATGGCCATCTTACCAAAAGCAATATACAGATTCAATGCAATCCCCTTCAAAATCTCAATGGCATTTTTCAAAGATATGAAACAACACTACTGAAATTTGTATGGAAGTGCAAAAGACTCTAAATAGCCAAAGTTATCCTTACAAAAAAGAGGAAGAGAAGTGATATCACACTCTCAGACTTCAAGCTAAACTACAAAGCTACATTAATAAAAACAGTATGATTTAAAGACCTAGAACAGACAAAATAACTTTGAAAGGGAACAAGATAAATGAAGGACTTATATATTATCTGACTTTAAAAGCTATTATGTAGCTATAGTAATCCAGATAATGTAGTTTTGGCATCAGGATAGGATAATTGATTAATGAGTTGGAAAACAGAGTCCAAAAAGCGACCCAAGCATACACAGCTAATTGGATTTTGATAAAGGTACAAGGAAGATTCAGTTGACAAAAAGATAATCTTTGCAGCAGTTGGTATTAGGGAAATTGGACATTCATATAGGGAAGAAAAGAAAAATATAGTCAAAGATGAATTCAAAGTATGTCTAGTTCTACATGTAAACATACAACTAAATTTTCTAGGCTATCACAAAGGAGAAAATCTTCATTTCCTTGGGTTAGACAGATTTCTTAGTTTGAGAGAAGAACACAGTTCACAAAAAGAAAAAAATATACTTGATGTTATAGTTCATCAAAGATAAGAATTGATACTTTTATCATTTGAAACACATTGAGTCAGAATTTTAAAAAAGTAAAATGAGGGTCATTCTGAAATTTAAATCCACTTTGACTGTTGGCTTCAAATTGGTTATCTCTCCCTTGGCTATTAAAAATGCAATGTCATTGGCAGGATAACAAAATCACCTTCATGAGTTGCTTTCCCCAATGACTAAGTGATGAGCAAGTGGAGCTTACAGAGGATTTTTGGTACTTGTTTTTATTTTTGAGGCTGGAGAAATAATAGTAGCTCAATTTCTAAAGAAATGGAATAATTGTTTTTTGTTTTTAGAAATGGAATAATTGTTGCAGAAGAGAATTACTGGAGCAAAAATCTTGAATAGATTGGAATGGAATCTAATCTATAAGAGGAAAGATTGTCTTTGGATACGCAATAGAAGAAAAGTAACAAAGAAGACAGGCATAGATAAAATCTCGGTAGTTGGGTATATATGGTGGTCAGGACTTCTGGATGTCCACTTTCGTGGCTTAATTTTAATCTATTTTATTTCCTTGAAGTAGCAAACAAGATAAAACTTGCAATGGGAAAAGAGGTTCTAGATGTTTGGATAGAGAGAAAAAAATGAATAAAATGGTTATTTCAGAGAGAGGGTTATTGAATGGGATACGAAATACAGTAGAATAATCAGTTTCACGGGAGACCAGTGTTGATATAAACATTTTCACAGCCATATTCAGAGGCAACAGTAGGAGAATGGGTTTTAAGCAGATGTGGTTTTCACCAAGCAAAAAAGCAACAGCAGAGCTAGAATTGTATGTGGGGATTGATTCCAAGGATGTAGCATTGTAAAAAAGGAAGGACTTGAGCTTAGGGACGGGAGGAAGAGCAGAGAGCAGTGACAGGAATGAGGTCTCTGTGGTTGGAAGGGCACCTGAGGAATCATTGTTGCCATGGAGGCAATAAAAGTGATGAGCTGACAAAGAAGATAAAAAATGGGATGTTTCAGATGAAGATTACTGAAGAGCTGTGGTTATTGTAGAGACAAAGTCTTTGACAGGAACTTATTGGTGAATGGCCCGGGTGGGCTGAGATTAAGACCACTGAGAAGAGGAGTTTAAAATATGAGAAGCTGAAAATTTGTTAAGATTATTTTATGGAGCCTGCATGGTGGCTCAAGGGGTTATGCACCTCGCTGTGAAGCAAGAGTTCGCAAGTTCCATCCCCGGCCCCCCAGGGAGCAACCCACATGGTGCAGCAGACCTGTCCTTTTCTCGCCCACTGCTCCCTTCAGCAGTGTATTTCAGTCAGTCTGCCTGTTCTGCTCCACACTCTGTCTCTGGTGAATCCTCTCAGAGGATGCAGAGGATTCAGGCATCTCTGGCCTGTACCCCAGCTCTTGTATGCATAAATAAATAAATCTTTTTTAAAAAAGAAAAAATTATGGGGTCCCCACTGGTGGGCACAGGGGATTAAGTCACAGCACTATGTAGCTATCTGCAACCACTACAGCACAAGTTCAATCCCCAGCAAGGGAGGTGACCCACTTGGCGCAGCAGACCTCTCTTGTCTCACCTGCTGCTCCCCTCAGCAGTGTATTTCAGTCAATCTGCCTGTTCTGTTCCCTATTCTGTCTCTGGCAAATCCTCTCACCCCCCAAACCTCTGTCTTGTACCCCAGTTCTTGTATGCATAAACAAATAAAATCTTTTAAAAATTATTTTTATGTACACCAAAATCAATAATAATTAGGACCAGAATAGTATTGAAGAGAGTTATAGAAAGATCCTAAAAATATACAGATTTGAAAATGAGCAAACCACAAGCTGATGGGTAGTAGGAGATAGGTGATTGACTCACGTAGGGGTAAGGTGTAATGGTGGTGGTAGTGGTGTGGTGGTGGTGTGTGTGTGTGTGTGCACATGCACAGGTGTATCTATAAGGACTGTTGGAAGTACTGGGGTAAAGTAGAGAATATTACAGAAAAAAATAGAGCCCCTATGAATTTGCAAGCATGATTGAAAAAGGCAAGATACAAATAAAAATGCAAATAAGTAACCATTTTAATTTATACATACACAATTATTATTTTTAACCTTATGGGTTTAAGACATCAGGTCAATATGTAATTATCCCAAATCTGGGAAAATAACCAATGAAGTTCTTGAAATTTTACACAGTCAACCTGGTAAAGAAAATCACAAAGGTGGTATCCTCATCAATGGAATTAGTGCCACTTTAGGAGTAAATGCTCTCCCTCTTTCTCCCCTCCAGGTGGGACATAGCAAGATAGTCACTATTTGCAAAGTAGGGGGAAACCTCTCTCTCGCCAGGAAGCAGATGTGCAGGAGCTTTGATGTTGGACTTCCCAACCTCTCAAACCAAAGTAAAGGTCAATTACTTAATTGACTGCCCCTGTTGTTACAGAAGCCTAAGCTCCCTAAGACACACTGTCCTAATGCACACACTGTAGATGTCCAGGTCACAGGAGACAGCACTTTGGAATTGTGAACTCTGCCACCCAAGAATTAATCTGAAACTGCATCATCCCCCAAATTATCTCTGCAATTTCACTATAATTTTGAAACCAAAATTTTGAAGTTTGACTTCTTGCTCAAGAACGATAGATCTTCAATCCTGTCAGCTGCAGACTTGCTCATGCTGACATGCTTTTCACATTTGCAACACCAAACAGAGGCTCAGTTCCAACTGGCACATTTATTGATATTATGAGCCTTTTGGTGCACAGCTGAATATAATTCAGGGGAAAGATTTTAAGAAGCATTTTTTCTAGAAGGAAATTTGTGCTGAGGATTTACAGCTTGGACAATTATAAAACATGCTTTATCTTTAACTACTGAACAAGATTCAGTGTCCATTGCAATAACTTAAAATTTATTTCATAAACTACAAGATATTTTCATCTTATAATGATTATAAATGCTGCGTTTAGAATAAAAAACTGACTGGTAGAGTAAAGCATATTCCTTTTCCTCCATCATTTTTCTCTCTATATTTTATAAATGATATTCTTGCTATGTCTTTTCAAGGTTGATATTATGTGGATAGTATACAAATTTGGGGATTTTTCCTCATTGGAAAAATTTGATGAGGAACAGATGATACGTTTTTAACTCATCCTCATAAAATGAAAGTATTCCCTAAGGGCCTTTTTTTTGGGAGCAATTCATGTGTAAGTAATCAAATTTAATACTATTTTTAAAGGTTATTTTGTTTTTACTCTAAATTCCAATGTTTTGAAGACTTCTATAATTGTTATAATTATAATTTAACCAAATCTCTAATAACTTAGTTTGTATTATTAATTTAATTAAAATATTTGATTTAAACAATATAACTCAGAGAGTTATAATGGTCTGACTAATGGAATATTCAAAAGATTCATGTTACTGTCATTTATTTATTTATTTTTAAAATTTATTTATTTATTTTTAAAGATTTATTTATTTATTTATACAAGCACTGGGTACAGTCAGAAGCACAGGAGGGTGAGAGAATTCACCAGAGCCAGAGCAGGGAACAGAACAGGCAGACTGACGTAGTACACTGCTGAGGGGAGCAGTGGGTGGCAGGAGAGGTCTGCGCACCATGTGGGACCCTCGCCCAGTGGCTGGGGATCAAACTGGTGCTGCAGAGGCTGTGGGCAGCTTCGCAACCCAGCACTCAACCGCTACACCACAGGGGAGGCCCAATCATTTATTTTTAATATAATAGTAATCAAATATCTAAAAGTTGTTCAAATTGTAGAATTAATAATTTTCACAAGCACTGTTATAAGTACATGTTTTCAAATATTGGTAATAAATACCTTTTTTGGTCTCCTCTTCTTCTACAGACATCATCATCACACTCTAGTATGACCTCACTCACTTAATTATATCTGCAAAGACTTATTTCCAAATAAAATCACATTTACTGGTGCCAGTGGTGAGGATTTCAATACCTCTTTTTGGGGACAAAATTTGTTTTAGTCCCTTCAGAGTGCTATATCAAAATTCTTAGACTGAGTGACTTATAAACAACAGAAAATTATTTCTCACAATCATGGAGGCCAGACTTATAAGATCTAGGCATCAGCAGATTCTGTGTCCGGTGAGGGTCAACTTTCTGGTTCATAGATATCCTCTTCTTACTGAGTTCTCAAATATTGGGAAGGAAAGGAAGCTCTTTGGGGGTGGGGGGTGTCTCATATAAAAGCACTCATTCCATCATAAGCATTCTCCATCATGTCCTAATAGCCTTACTTCCAACTATCTTAGCAAGTGTTAGAATTTCAATTTATGAATTTGGAAGGAACACAGACATGCAGTCAAAAGCAAAATTCAACTGATCATAATCCAATCAAGCCATAGATCATTATGTGTGATATTGGATAAAGCACTCATTGAAATTCACAGTTCAGAGTAGAGCATAGCAAGCAAACCACCTAAGATCAAAGATGACCCCTTTAGTCATGAAGATGAGCATGGCAAGTATTTTGTAAGAACACAGTATCTAAAACATAAGCAGTGTGCAAGGATTTCACCCATTCAAATCATAGTCATATTTTAGGTAGCAAGCAGACCAATCAAATTCACCTAATTTTATTTGTATATTTCTAGTCCAGAAGTGATAAGATTAGTTCTTTGCTTGGGTACTATTGATAAGAACTTGATAAAAAGTCTGAAGTATTTCAAAAGCATGCCATAATCTAGAGGTTTATGCATAGAGAATTATGAATGAATCATTTGTGCTACCACTTAATGTGTGAAAACAATGATATTGAAGAATCAATTTCTCTTTATTCTAGGGCATAGTGAAGCATGGAGTGCCTTTCATCAGATAAATTAATGGCTGAACTCATTTAGAGTCAAGTTGTGGAGCTGCTTGGAAACCTTTTGTTCAAGCGAGGAATTATATGTCAGAAGATAATTGTTTTAGTTAACCAATTGTTCTTCAGCAATATTTCTAGTGAAAGAATCTTTTTTATTTTTTTGACTCTATATTTTTCTTGCCAAAATTTGAAGATAACCATCCTAAACATTTTGAAAGTGACATTTTTTAAACGGTGTGAAAATTTTAGTTTAGTGATTTTGTTTCAGAAAAAATGATAATCTAGGAAATGAATATATCCTACTACAAAACAGTGAGTTGCACTGGCAAAAGTTAACTATATCATTTTCATTAGTATTTTGGCTTTCATTGTTGACTCTCCTTTTCTCAATAGGCTCAGATCAGATTCCTGAGAGAATCCCATGGTCTAATTCATCTTTAAACCCTGAATATTGTAGATGACAGACCGGCCCAGACCTTCTTGACCTTCAGTCAGATGCTCATACTTAATCCCAAAACCATATATAAATGGTTGTGTGTAGCAAAAATGATTCCCCGTGGATTTCCCTTTTAGTAGAAGCATGCAGGTACCTTGATTGACACATCTAGGACAGGAAGAATGATGTTCCTGTTTGTTTCAGAAGGATGTTTTAAAAGATTTATTCACTTCCTAAATCTCTGGGGAGGAATATAGATTCATACTTATTTTATTCATGAAAAATATGCATCCCAAGTGCTCTAGACATATCAGATGTCACCATTAATTTATCGTGGGGAGGGCAAGGGACAGTAATCAAAGGATTTAAAAAATATATCTCACATAATGCATGTGATGAAATCCAGTAATAGGGTCATCCCAGCCATTTCCCTGTGTTAGAATGGGGTAAGAAACAGCATTTTCTCAATAAGCTTAAGAGGAACAAAGTAGAAAACAGAAAGAAAGCATTTTTATGCATTAGTTAGTTAATAATGACCTTTTTTGATAGAAATGCATTCTGATATAATGTTAGAGTGACCACACTCTAATTGGTAAATTTGGGGAAAGGAGGGATCATCATGCCCATCTTTCTGTCAGCTTCCCTCCCCTCAGAGAGAGTGAGGTGGGGGGAGGGTGAGAGAGAGAGAGAGAGAGAAAGAGAGAGAGACAGAGAGAGAGAGAGAGAGAGAGAGAGAGAGAGTGTTCTCCCTACATTGGCACTGCCTAAATTTGAAACAAGACATGCCTAGGAATAGACCTGGTCATGCCATGGGATGAAGAGGGACCAAAACCACCAGGTGTGGAGGGAGGCAGTGGCGCAGGCCTGTGGGAGAAGAACACAAGGCAGGCAAGGAGGGACAGTCTGTCATGGTGTGGAGAGATCAAAAGTGCCAAAAAAGAGCTCAGGACAGAGGAAAGGTTACTATTGAACATCTACCTATGAAACTGAGTGTTTCCTAGCGATGACGCAAGTCTCTTGCAAAGGGGAGAAACTTCACTGAATGCTCAGGAAGCAGGAGGGCAGGATGCCTGAAAGGAGACCCCAAACAAATGTGAGCCAAGTGGACTGTTCTCGCGCTGATGTGGAGAGTGGAGCAGAAGGAGAAATCATTTATACATGAACTAGGTTTCCATGTCCTTTTTTTTTTTTTTTTTTATAATTTTCTGACATTACCATTCTGACTATCGCTTTGACATGGATCAACCCTTTGCTGGTTGTCAGTGTTTAGAATCCTCTGTGCTGATTGCTAAATTGTTAAATTGAGGATGGGGTGAAGGAAAGAAAATCCTGTTGTCTGTTTATATTGGAATGCTTCCCAGTCTAGCGGTGGCATAATTAAAACCATAATCCTTTCTATTGAAAGTTTTATATCCTTCCTTATTCTAAAAGGGATGGTGTTAGTGTACATGTTAAAATGTAATGTAAAATATTTAATGTGTAAAGAATCATTTAAAAGTAGCTAAAGGACGAGATTCTTACCTGTGATGAGAGAATATTAGATGATACAACTGTGCCTTCAATTTTATTTGAAGAGTTTTGGTAGCTGGGAAAAAAGTGCTATACCCCAAATCCATATATTTTTAAGGAGAGATAATATCTTAGTCACTTGCAGGTATACCTGCTTTTTTTCTGGGATATGAAGTTAATCAGGAATGTATTACATGGATTTAAGGAAAACTCACAGTGTTAGAGTTAGCAAAAGTCAAAGGGGACACCAAAACTGATACCCACACAGCTCTGCTCATCACTCAGCAGAAGCCACACTTTCCCTTGGACCATGTTGACAAAAGAAACACTTTTTGTAAACTTTAGCATCTTAAGTCTTTCTTTTTTATATGGCCATAAACACAACATCTGTGAGATAATTTTGTTGATTAACAGGTGTGCAGAGTGAAGGTGTCAGTAAATTCATGGCGGTGATTTGGAGAGAATTAGGTTTGTATTCACTTCTGTGTAAGCTGAGAGATCTTTGAGGGATTATTATGCCTCATGGCATCCCCGAGCAAGACCATAGCAGAAAGGGCTGAGAATCCTCTGCTACACAATTATCAGAAAGACTGCAAACTCTCTTTTTAAATGTATTAATGATCATTATTCTGTATGCCCCTAGCAAAGCAGAGGGGATTTCTTAGATGTCAGTTATGTGCAAAATGTTTTATATGCACCATTAAAAAGTGGGTGGAAATGCTATGGAAACTACACCTGAGACAAGAAAGCAAACATTGAAAAAAAAATAGAACAATACTGTAAAAAATATAAAAAATATAAATAAATAAATAATTATATGATTAAAAAAAGAAGTGGGTTTAGAGAGAAGAAAATATAAAACATGAAGATGAATGCTAAAACCTGAGTTTTATATTTTTCTGTTAACCCAATCCTGATTAGAAGGAGAACATGGAAGAGCAGAAAATATTATCTAGACTTTCAGGAAACTTATGTTTATTCTGAGGCTGTCATTTGAGAAGCAAGCATATTTGGTTACCCTTGGGGCCATGTCCACTGCTTGTCTAATACCACAGAATTGAGAAATGCCTGCCCCAGTGAGAATGCCCTAGTATTTTGGGTAAATGCAGTTTACAATGACTTTCTAGTTTCTATATCTTAATTTGGTGATAAAGATTGCTTTCCCCTGGACAATCTCAGCCTGGTTAATATGCTCTTTGTTGCATATCTGTTTTCCTACAGACAATACAGCCAGCCCTGGAATCTCCATCCCTGAGCTGGACTCTGGCTGTGACTCAATGCTGTAATTGCTGACCAGCCCAAGGAAACAAGAATGACCATGTTCAAGTCTGTTGGTCATGGGCCATGAGCAGGATACAGTAATTAGAAACACTTATTCCCTTGGTGCAGCAGGGTCAAGGGCAGAGTTCTCACAAGCTATTTATATTGCTGCAGGAATTCTCTGTTCTCAACATTACTGAGGTTTATATAAATGGTCATTAGGAAAAATTGACAGCACTAAAGAAAAGTACATTCTGTACTTAGAAGTGTTTTGCACGTATTCCGAGAGGGTTGAGAGGGAGGGGAAAAGAAGGGAGGGAGAATCTCACATTTTTGGAAAATCTCACATACATAAGGCTTTCATTAAAGTAAAAAAAAAATCCTGACTGTAATTAATATTTCAAAGCTGTGTGCATCGCACATAGTCACCAAGGCCCTCCTACCCCAACATGAGAATGTGCAAACTTGGATTTCACAGGAGGGAATTTCACCTATCTGGAGTTTTAAAGAAAGGATTCTTTGTACCCACATTCACTTTCTTGACAATCTTACATATATTTTTTTCTGTTTATGACCGTGTGTGCAGTTTTAACAATACCTAAATCAAAATACAGTAAAAAATTCACTCTATAGTCCAAGGCCAAAATATACGTTTAATACAAGGATGGTTTCAGTTTGATTTACATTAAATGTCATATAAGCTATGATAAAAAATCTATTTGGCCCTTGAACTTTTCAAAAGTACCTTTGTGGAATTATATTCTAAAGCCACTTATGTTCTTATTAGAAGAGCTGATGATAATTTGTGTGTGTGTTTGTACGTGTTTTTGTGTGTTTTAAGCTTTTAGTAATTAAACCCCTTTGGATAGCAGTTTAAAGAAATCTTATTCTTTGTAATGAATTATACATATAACTTGAAATATTTGGTACTTCATGAGTTTTAATGAGTTTAATAATGCCAATATACTACTTAATAATTACTTGCTTCCCTAGAAGCTAATAAAAAAACAAATCATAGATATGCCCTCGAAAACTAAAAGGCGTTGAAGAGAACAGTTGTAATATATATTGAAATATCATTCTTTTTATTGTTGCAAAAGTATAAGCGTTTTACGCAGGCCTCCCAGGGTCTCCTGATGAGAGGAACCCTGCCCTTGGGGCTTGAGAACAATATCATCTTGAAATCCTTCCCAATATTTTCTTTGAATTTGTCATCCTGGAGCACCATCTATACCCTCTGCCCTGAGAGGCCCCCATCTTGCCCCTGAATCCTCCTACACCCTTCCCTGCCTGGTGCTTTCCTGCCCTGGGCACCCCCCATCTTCCTTCTGCACCCCTGCCCTGGGTCCAGGTATGAGGCATACATAGAAGTGGTGCCCCACCTTCTAGCTGTGGTCGATGTCATTCCATCGCCTGTGTCAAACGTCAGTGTCCCTGGTTGGTGAAACTTCCTCCCAGGGAGGGAATGGTTACCTCTGTGCTCCTTTCAGTGGATCTGTCTTTAGGCAGATGAGTGCAATCAGGGAAAATAGCTGAGGAGCTGAAGGTGCCAGGCAATGGTGGCTCCCCTAGGTGGGAGGCACGGGAGGATGAGGACAGCCATTTCTCAGGGTGTAACTACATTCTCAAGCTGGGAAAGTGAGGAAGATGGTATGATGTTCAGTCAAGACAGAGTCAAGTAGAAAAGTGAGAGAATGCAATTTACATTTTCGATAGCATGCGCTGCTTGAGAAGATGAAATAAACCTAGAGGCACACAATTCATGAGAGAAAGAACCTACCTGTTGTTATTGGGCATTTGGATACTATTTGAGGAGAAGCTCAACAGTGACAGGAAGAAAGAAAAGGGGTGAAAGAATGTAAAGAGTCAGAACTGTGAGAAATCTAAATATTATGGAAAAGGGCTGGACGAGGAATAAGGAAGGAAGTGAGGCCAACCTCCACAGGTCTGACTTGGAGATTCTGTGGTTTCCTTTGTTACGGCAGGAGGAACTGGGGGAAGAGCAGGTGTGAGTGTGAGTGGGGTGGGGCTGCCCTCAGGACAGGAGCAGCACTTCTGCTGTGAATTCACTGCTCTGAAGAGCACTGGGTAGAGTTAAAAACCTGGGCAGCGAGAAGAACAACACAGCAGAATTAGAGAGCAGAGAGCTGGAGGTGAAACATTAGGGAAAACCTCAATTCAAAGGAAGAGAGCTAAAAGAAACAGCAAAGGAAGTAGAGCAGGCAAAAACAGAATACTAGGAGAAAACCCTGGAGGGAAGTAGAAGGAACACCTGAAGAAGAATACATAGTCTCAGTAAGTGTTCCTTTTATTGAGGACTTATTGTGGATCTATGGATAAGGTCACCATTGGGAGGATTCACAAGAACTGATCCCAGTGGGTTCACAGAGAAATGGAGGAGCCATTCAAAGACTCTGAATTGTGGCTGAATAGGCCACCCCAACTACGTAGCCATAGATTATTTTGAGCTGAAGGCAATGGAGAAGAAGCGGGTTGAAGAAAAACTCTTTACCCTCCCACCATCTGACAAAAGTTAAAGATAAGTTGTAGAAATGCCCCCTCCCCTTCCACCTGGAAAGGCAGAGGCCATCACCATAGAAACACTAGATCTTTATCAGTCCAACAACAGCACCGGCAATATCTAGGCTTGGTGGACTTCTGAATGTGATGAAGCTGTGAATCTCAGAGAATCCATAGAAAGCTGGTCAGTTAATGTTAGATTCTATGCATAAAAGCTGACTTTAATCATGACAAAATTCTCTTTGGCATAGCTAACACAATTGTTGATCACCAATGAAGAACCCTATCCCTATTCCAATGAACCCATTCACCTTCCTGTCACTCTCAAAGCTTTTCAGCTGTCCTGGCAATGCTCCTGGCGCAGAGAAGTTACTTAGAGCAAACACTTGTACAAGACATCAAATGCCAAAGTTCCTCATTACTGTTTAAGTGCTCTGGTTATTTATAGATACAACTATTTCTTTGTTGTGAATATTATCCCAGTATTTAAAAATGTTTTATATGCCTTAGTAGAGTACGATGGAGTGTGGTAGAGGACTGTGGATACTTAGGTGGTGGAAAAATTATGGTGATTGCACCTGCAGGGAGGAATCCTATACTGTGAAAAAATAAACAGGGATGTTTTAAAAATAAATGAAAAGAAAGACACTACAGAGTGAAAACCTTAATTGTTATTTTTGCTATTAATATTATTATTAAAGTATTTGCAGAATTATCACATGAAAAAGCAGTTTATTATAAGTTAATTGTCATGTATTTCTCTATTTTAGTCCTTCCAGTGCTCTTGTTCTCATAATCTTTTAGTTATTCTCACTAATAAAAATGAATTTATTAGAAGCATGTTCATAGAACATAAAGACATTTATATTGAGTAACCCCTTTTATTTCTTATTTACAACTGAATGAGAGTATGTAACTAATTTTCAATCTAAATTTCTATCTAAGTCAAGTGATGTGTATTGAGTATCCTCATTAGTTAAAAAATGGGATATTCAAAGACACACAGAAAAGTAATTCTAAGTAATTGATCGTAGTGTTATATATTTGACATATTGTTTGTACCTTTCACTATCAGCTTGTGCAGATATTAGAAACTGATATCAGCAGTTAATTTTAGGTGAGTTAAATATTTTAAGATATGAACCCCTGTCTCAAATATTTTTGGCACACAATTTCAAGAATTTTCAATAGTCCTTTGAAGTCTTCACATGGAACTTCAAGTATCCTTGGACTCTAATTTCAGAATATTAATTTCCCAGCCCAAAGAAATGTTTCACCTTTTCAAATTTGAAAACTTTTTGTTGTTAATCGTGTCCTATTCAAACATGATATTATTGGGGATTTTCAGGAAAATTCAGTTTTAATCCATCAGTGATAACTCAAAAGTTAAGATGAGGTTACAGCAAATCAGTACATCCATCATTAACTTTTATGAAGCTGTTAAATCCTGCAAAGTGGATAAATAAAACAAAGTTAAATTAAAGAAAAGATAAGATATTAGAGAAAATGTTGGACCAATTGTTTACATACAAAGAAGTAGAAACATTTGGATTTTTTTTTCTATAAGAACTAGACATGAATAGAATTTAGTTTAGGATTTGAGATGTAATCCTTTTTGCTTGCATGCCATATGTGTAATTGCATTGGAGGACTAACCTCCCAGTCTCAGCCAATGGGTGGAGTGGGAGGGCTCAGCAGCTGCTCAGCAGCTCCTTGGGGGTGGGGGTGGGGCAACATGCACTTTGATCTTTCCTAGGAGGCCAGTCTTCTGCTGGGGGTTGTGGGGCAGACATTGGACAGAAAGTTTCAGAGCTGGGAGGAAGGGGCCCTACTACTCTCAACTCTACGCTCTGATATTCTGATCCGAAAGATGATGGCAAATAGGAGCAGAGTGGAGCTGCCATGGGGATTTTAAAACGATTACTGTGCAGCGTACATAATCTTTTGAGTCTCAGTATCCTCCCTTATAAAATGGGAGTGACAAGTAGGTGCTTCATGGGATTACTGCATTGATAAAATGAGGATGCATGAAAACAACCTAGAGGGTGGTAAATGACCCATAAAAATTGCTCATTGAATGTTTTTGGTCCACCTTTTGCAACTTTTAGTGATAAAATTATAGAACTCACTTTCCTTGTGAGTTGCATCATTTACTCAGTTTATTTCTTTTACTTAGAAGCAAGCAGAAGGTGCTCTGCAGGGCAGGTGAGTAAATGGTAAAGACAGGGATGCCTACGTGTCCTTTATGAACATTTTGGTCTGCTTTATATAAATTAGGTGCTGAGCAGTTATTCCTAACCTTATTATTTTAGTGCTGTTTTGTCATAAAATTGAATGAGATAAGTCATGTGAATAAAAATTTTCATTTCTCAAAATATCACAAAGTAAAATATTTCAAGATTTTTAAAGAGTTAATAATTATTACATATTAGAATTTTGCAAATCATATTTGATCTCAGTCTCTGTTTTCCTAAATAGAGTAATAACCACCATTAGTTTGTCAAGAAAGTAAGCTGAGTCAATTGAAAGCAATTATCACAGAAATCCTGATGAGTAGGGAGGGTTAAAATTATATTCTCTCAAATCACCAGTTCTGATGATATTCAGCCAGTTCTCTTATTGTAATGTATTAATATTTTTTGTTAGAAAATATCTAAATGGAAGTCATTGAAAGAGAAAAGGGGAAATTATTCATTTTTAAAATTGCTTTAGATACACATTTTTGCAAGTCAGTTTCTAACTAGCTCCTCTTTTAAAAATTTTCCTTCCATAATAACAGAGTAAAAACCCTGTTATGTACTAAGAGGAGTCAATAATTTTGTTCTCATCTTATCTCAACCTCTCCTTGGACAATTAAAACGTGCATAATCTGCATCCTCAAGATATTAATATTATATGATTCTTGTATTACAGTTCTCCAGAGAAATGGAACCAACGGAATGCATTGGCTAGGAATCATTTATTGTGAGGGATTGTTCAAGCTATAAAGGAGGCTGAGAAGTCCCACAATCTCCCTTTCTGCAAGCTAGAGACCCAAGGGAGCAATGGCATAATTCCCAGGCTGAGGGCAGAAGACCAATGCCCCAGGTCAACAATCAGACAGAAAGAGCAAATTCAACTTTCCTCCACCTTTTTGTTCTTAAGGGATTAGATGATGTTCTCCTGCACTGGGAAGGGTGATCTATTTTAATTAGTTCATTAACTCAACTACTGGTCTCATCTGAAAACATGCTCACAGACATCCTCAGAAACAATGCCCAACCAAGTATCTGGGCACTTTATGGCCAAGTCAAGTCAGCACATGAAATGAACACCATAGCTCTGGAGAAAGCTTCTGTCTAGACAAGCAAATGCAGGTATCACTATGACACCATCAAGGGAATTCCTTTTTCTCATCAGTTCACGGTGGAGCAAACAGCATTACTCATTAGAATTTCTCTTTCCCAGTATGCACATTTTATGAAAAGCAAAAATGTCTTCTGAAGTTAATAGTCTTGAAGAAACAACCTCCAGTTTCATTGCAACAAAAATGTCTGTTAATTATATAAGCATATAGTTTTTAAGGTAGTCAATAAAATTTATTTCCAAAAACCTTCAAACAAAAAGAATTGACAAAATATCATTTTTCTTCTGTAATTTTCTTTCATAATTACCCAATATAAATGTGTTTCTTTATTTCACCTTTAGTTGATACATAATAAATAGCATAAGTAAAAAAAAAATATATGTAGATAAATTAGTTAATAAAAACGAAAGTCATTTTGTAATTGCCATCTTACCTGATGAAAAAGATACTCCATTTGGGTCATTAATTGTTAGTCTCTAATGGAATAGTTTTGGCATGTATTTGAGTCCATATGTCTCAGAGCAAAGGAATAATGATAAATGTGTTTCCGATTTGGTGTAATTGAAAAATCTAGATTAAAAATCAATCACCTTATACTTTAGAATAACACAAATTCTTCCATCATCTTTCAACATTAACCATTGAAGATTTTTCTCAAGGAAGTTGAATGAATTCATCTTATTAATTAGTTGTAGTCACTCAAATATGTACACTAGTCCTGCAAAGTTATTCTTTCAGAAAACTGCCCTTTAAAAATGACCAATAAAAGTATTCCTGCCTCTTTCCCATCAGAATAGTTTTTAGGATAGATCTTACAATATATAAGAATGAAAGCCACCAGCATTGTAGATTGAAATAAATTTTTTATGCCACCCAACTTTCTCAGTTATATTATTGGATAATAAGTCTACCCAGAGTCTAAATATGAAAAGAATAAAGCTCTTTTCTAGAGCACACCCATGGATTTCTTTTTAAAAGAAAAATCTAAAGATCTAAAAGTATAATTTCTATTTAAATTATTTTTAAATATTCTATTTAAATTGTTAATCCAATATGCAGTTCATACTTGCTAGATTAAAAAAAAATGAAAACATAGGCATGCAGGTTTTGAATTAGTGTTTTTGTGTTCTTTGGATAGATTCCTAAGAGTAGAATCACTGGTAGGTCTGTTTTTAGTGTTTTAAGGAAGCTCCACACAGGTTTCCATAATGACCAGTTTACATTCCCACCAGCAGTGCAAGAGAGTTAGTTCCTTTTTCTCCACACCCTTGCCAGCACTTGTTGTTTCTAGTTTTTTTAATATGGACCATTCTTACCAGTGTGAGGTGGTATCTCATTGTGGTTTTGATTTGCATTTCCCTTAGAAGGGTCAAAACAGGGGAGGGAAGAGCACAAGGGATTATGGTGATGGATCACAGGTGTTAAAACATTGGGAAAACTACACCTGAGGGGAGAAACCAATTACTGTAGAAAAATGAAGATGAGGCAAGAAAATAAATAAATTTAGAGGAAGAATTCTGAAAAATATTTCTGTGAACAAAATTCAAGAAAAAATTTATCAGTTTCAGATTTATCCAAAATACCCCAATAAACATACATATATATATATATATATATATATATATCAATGCTCTAATAATGTAAGCAGTTTAGGAGGGGATTTCAATACTAAGGAACATTAGATAAGACCTGCATGAAACATGGGACAGGACCGTCCTTGACAGGACCGTCCTTGAGGAGGAGCAGTAATGTCAGGGTTACCTTCCTTGAGACTTGGGAGTATTAGGACCAAGGTGTGGGTGTGCCTTTCCAATGAATCTTGGTTACCATGTATTAAAAACCCAGTGACCAGAGTGTGGTCACAGGATACCCTCTCTCCGCTGGTGACACTGAATCAGTGCAGTGTCCTGGAGCAACTGGACAGCCTCCAAAAAAGTTGAAGAGGGACATACAGATTTGCTGAGTAATCACACTTCTAGATATGAGGACAGAAGCAAATGACTCTCATAAAAGAGTATAAATAGAGGAACTGTAAAAATAGGAGACACCAGGAAACAGAAACTTAAAAGTAACAGAAAAAAAATCTTGTTTACAGAAAAACTGTAATAGCCATAAAAACAGGATAAAGTGTTGCTTCTGAAAAAAGGACATAATGCAAGATAAAAGGAACAGTCAGATCAAACAGAAAGAGCTTTTTGATACGAAATATGAGTACAGAAATTTAACAAAAAAAATCAGCATTGAAGGGTTAGAAAACTAGCATGAAATAAGCCTGACTGTAGAATGAAAGAAACTGGGGGACACACCGAGAAGGGCCAGCTGGCCTCTGGGAACAGGTGACCAGCAGCGTGACTGGGTGGTGGTTCTGGGAAGGCACAAGACCAAATCCAGACAGAAGTGGGAACAAGAACCACAGAGGAAGCCCAGTCTAAAACCACTGTCATTGACACCCCCTTGTAGAGAACATATTGTTTCCCTTTGGGAACATCTAATCCTTCCTTTAATTCTTACTGATGATATTAAAATATCATCAGCTAGTCAAATATAATGGTAATCTAAAATCTTAATGGAGCATAAGCTTAGTTGCTTCCTAAAGGAAAATCACACTTTTCAAGATCTTACATGTACAAAATTGTCAACTGTCTCTTCATTTTTGATTCTTTGATGGGAAGGTGCAGCAAGAATCCCACCATTATGGGGAGTCCTGCTGGGGTCTGCTCTCTGCTCAGTGATCCCTGACTTGTCCCCTGAGACCCAGGCTGCAGAAGTAGCATCGGGCATGTGCGCTCTTGATGGAGTATGGCTGAACTCGCACGTGCCTGAGGCTTGGGCTGGAAGGAAGATTGCAAACAAGCCCATGAATCCTAGACATGTGTTCTTTAAAACATCTGGCATGTAAAATGATCCTCACTGCAAGATTGAAATCTAAATGTGATGAGATCTAAAATGTGATCATGCACATAATAGGAGAAAGGAAAAAAAGTAATTATGGAACATTTATATAATAAAATATTATACAGCAGCTTAAAAGATGATTCATAGAACAGATTCTCTAGAACACTGTGAAAAAACTAGTGAATATATTAAATGCACAGCATGATAACAAATTTAAAAATAGGCAAAACACCTCAATATAAAATTTATGGAAACACATATATCAAAGTAGCATAAAATATGAATGGGATGACAAATTCAGGGGATAGGTCATCTCTAAAGGGTATTTCAGGGCTCGACAAGGGACTTCAAACTTACAGGAATATTAAAAAAAAATATGAAACATAGAGGTTACGCTGTGAAGAGTTGAGGAAGTTGGGTGTTTATTATATTATTTCCCATACCTTTCATATGCTTCATAATGAATACCTAACATTTCAATCCTATATAAAACATCAAGTGGCTGCATTATTATTATTATTACCACTGATATGATTTGTGCAGCCTGCCTGGGCAGCTTTATCTTCTGAATACCTAGAGGAGAGGCTAATGAGGCTAATGTGCCTTCATCTATTGGCACAAAATGCTCTCAAGGGGCACTTTTTAAATTGAATGGAAATCCTGACTTCAGTAAAATTGGAAATTAAAATTTACATGCTTTCTCAAAACCTCCAATTCCATCTACTAACAAATCGACAAGTCCACTCATGTACACACATTAGTTTATTTTATATTGGGCTCCAGGACTCACCTCCTGCAACTGTTTGTGTCCCTCAGCAGGACAATCATTGAGTAGGGAGCAGCAAGTTCCAATCAATAGTTCCGACTCCTTTGCCAGGGCTAAACTCGCACTGATTCCACAAGTGTATGACAAAAGGAACTCAAAGAAAACAAAAACATTGCATAGCCTCCTGCTGTCTTCCACAATCCTGTCTAGACTTTTTAAGTTTTATAAAATACAGTTGACATGAAAGATTAAGTTCTACTCCCAAAGGTAGGATGCCCACTATACAATTCTCTCAAGGCTAAGGGAGAAAAAAAAAAAAATATGTCTGTTTGTCTTGGGTGATATCAGAACCATCACCGATTGATTTGTCAAAAAAAAAAAAAAAGCAATAATTTCATTCCCAAGAAAATCACATGCTCATTATAATCAGAGATCATTAGCAATTGTGATTATAGTGTCAAATCTGTGTTGGTGATTTTTAGATATTTTACTTTCTGAAAGAGAAGTATTCAACTAATTGAATTTTTAAAAATTCTATATATTCATATTACACTCTTGAACCATCAGTTTCATGGCATTCTGGCTTGCTGTGATCAGATTTTGGAGGCATGGAGGTTCATGTGGACACAAGTAGAGTTACTGTGATGCTTGTAATGCCCTCCCACAAAGAACCTGAAATCTGATGACCTTGTCTCTAAATCTTGGACCAGCTTTCGTCTGGGCTTTGAATGATTGTCTTCCTCATTGGTAGAGTTTAACGCTACTGCATCATTCGTGTCTGAGACTATTTTCTTTTTTTTTTTAGATTTACTTATTTATGCATCCAAGAGCTGGGGTATAGGCCAGAGGTGTGGTGGATGAGAGGATTCACGAGACAGAGTGGGGAACAGAACAGGCAGATTGACTGAAGTACAGTGCTGAGGGGAGCAGCAGGTGAGACAGGAGAGGTCTGCTGCGCCATGGGTTGCTCCCTGGCTGGCCGGGGGGATCGAACTTGTGCTGCAGTGGCTATAGACAGCTTCATAGGTTGCAACTTAACCACTTGCACCATCAGGGAGGCCCGAGACTAGTTATTTTCAAGCGAAGGAGTGAAATAATCTGTGGTTCTTAAGATTTTCTATAACTGTTTTTCAAGCATGAATCAGAATCATATTCAACTAAAGAAATGGAATTTTCTATTCTGCTTTTTGCCACAGAAGATCTTTTGATTCCGAGTCTCCTAAATTTACTTTTTAAAAACAACTTCTCAGAGCTGCAAGGTTGAAATACCAGTCACTTTTCTTATTCCCCTCTCCAAGCAGGTTGCTGCTTTTCCTAGTCTTTCTAGTTTTAGCTCTTGTTCATTGCCCAGGCACCTTTGCAGGGCTTGTGGCAAAACAGAGGTAGGCAGAAATAAATGACATGGAGTGGCTTGGGATGGAGAGGCAGACAATATTAGGCAAAAGTCATGAGGTACAACTGTGATGGTCATTATGTTGCTGTCACTTTTAAGACTATATCTACCATTTTAAACTGAACCCCCAGGACCCCATCTCAGCCTATATTCCTCAGGTAAAGCTGAGTTGTCCTGCCTTTGGGATCACTCTAAATTTCCAAATGCATTAAGCGATAGCACATCCTCACAAGGCTTAAGAAATTAGAGTCTATCCAGTCAGGACACTTTAATCACACACACACAGGATTTCAGGAATGATATCTGTCTATATGTGTGTATATACATATATGCTATATGTATAAACATCTCTATGTAGTATACATACTATATAGTGTATGGTACACACACACATTTCAGGAAAGCTGTCTTTCTACACACACACACACACACACACACACAAAGAAATTAGAGTCTACATCTTTAAACTTCACCTCCAACTCCTTGAGTCTCTCGCACATACAGCTTTCATGTTTCAATAAAGCAGAACCCAACATCTCTGTGTGTTCTGGTAAAGGTTTCCGGGAAGCCCTAATAAAACATCATGCTTTTGATCCTATATTCTTAGACTCCACTGGATTTTTCCCAATGTCTCACTTTATTTGGTTTAATTCTTTTATTTCTTTTTATTCTCCTTATACACCAATCAGACAATTGTCTGAAATCCCATCTGAGGGATACAACAACTTTCTCCAAAAGTGGAATTTCCTTTCCCTGGTATGTAATACAGCTTTTTAGGAAAGACTACTCATTCATCACTCACAGTATTGAACAGCTTATTTTTCAATCCCTACTCTTAAGGACAGAGCTCTTATTCTTATATTTTCCTTTCTTAAGTTCCCTGAAACTGCTAAATGGAACAAGATCCACTTATTTAACTGGCACAGAAAACAGAATCTACTCATCATAACACCAGGGGCCTCTGCCACTGACAGAGCGTGTGGCATGAGGCAGAGTCCATGGAAGTGTTTATAGCGCTCAAAGTGCTGGAAACTTGCGGGCAAAGAGCCCCCAGCATGTGCAGCTCTCCCACATTGCCTGCACAGGACTTCTCCTCCATTTCATTTTTTTTAAAAAAATTTTTAGTCACATCCATTACAGCAAGATTTAAAGAGAGAGATCTAGTCAGATGGGCTATGCCAAATGCTGACCTGCATATTTTTCTGAGGCATAAGATGAAGAAATTTCAGGAAGACTCTGTCAAATATGCATGCCACCCTAGTAGTACATGCAGAGCCGTGCTCATGGAGAATTTCCAGAAGCTTCTCCCTCTCCTTTGCCCGTACACCACAACCAGGGTGCAGTTGAAGGTGAACCAGAAGAAATCTGCTAACACACACATGCACACACACACATCCCAGGAAGGCTGGGATGTGTTCATTTTAATGTAGCATTTATAGTTTAAATATAAGACACAACCCACTAATCCACAAAAAATGCTAAGTCCCACTTTAAAAAAAAAAAACAAAAAAACAACTGGGTAACAATTCCAGAAATAATGAGTAAGCTCTTTCTACTCAACACCCAGATTTGTCATCAACCTAATTGTTGTCCTCAGCACACAATTACTAAATGGCCGCATCTGCAGGACGCCGTGCCAGAAACTCTTGAAAGCAAGTTCCTCTGTCCCTGCAGGACTGAGCCTTGAATACAGATGCACCAGGGGGGCGTTCCATGCACAGTGGCACACACACTCACACTCACACACATACACATTCTCAGACAACACACTTTCTCTCACACACACACTTGTACATAGTTACACATTCATGCACATTCACACACTCACATATTCACACACATTCACATACATTTACACACATTCACATGCCAGACCTATGTCCTCAATTATAGGGCCAACTGGTGGTCAGGAGGGGCAGCGATGCAGCTGGTACGAATACAGACAACAGCACGCAGGTGAAGGAGGTGTACCTTCCTCCGCTTCTAGGCTTTCTTTCTATTCTCCCAGCCCAGGCTCAGAGCTTCCATGGAGTAGGACATTCTCATGATCAGAAGATGTCACAGGAAAGGGGCCAAACCTGCTGTTTTCTCAGAGAATATAACATATTGGAGGAAGAACGATATTCAGTTAAATGAGGCACAGTTGGAGACAGTGGTGTCATAAAGTGAACAAAGTCCCTGGTGATATTAATCCCACGGTTCTGAGGTTGCCATCCCTGGATTAATAGGGCCCCTGGGCTTGGGAGATGCAGTCCTTGAATGGGAGCTTTGAGGTAAAGAGTGAGGAGGTGGCATGGAAGTTGCCATGGCAATTATCTTAGCTCAGGCTCCCCACAGGACACCTGCAGCTGAGGATACCTGTGAAAATTACTCTTTAAAGACTCCTTTCCAGGAGAAGCCAATCTGGAGCTAGACTCCTCGCTGAGGTAGGTTTCAGGGGTGTCCCACCAGCCTGCTTTCTCAGGGTGCTCTGAAGACCGTATTACCCCCACAGTTCGCTCTAAGGAAGGAAAAGGAAAGTCAGGCTTCCACGCAATCTTTGGGCAGTCACTGAACTTTTTTTTTGTAATTTCATATAATTTTATTTTAATTAAGATGATTTTTAATAGCAGACATTAGGAGAAGCCCAGGAGTGCAGATGGTCCCTGAGCCAAGCTGGCTTGCAGATGAGCAGGGCCAGTTCATCTCCAGAGCAGGGAAAGAGGTGTGGATGTCCTCTAGCCCCAAGAAAGCAGGAGTGCATGGTCAGCCAGGAGCTCAGAGAGCTGAAGAGTCCTACCTGCCCTGGGATGTGGGAGAAACAGCGTGGCCAAAGATTTAAATTAAGTCAAAGTATGATGGGATGCCTTTGGAAGCTGGACATAGTCAGGCTTCATTTTTAAATTATTTTATAAACTAAAAAGAAGATCATTCCCGAAGGGATAAAGGTGAGCACTGGGAAATACCACACCCATACACATACCCTCATGTACACAAGCACACGCTCACACTCATGCACACACACAGAGGATTTAAAGTAGTTCAAACCTTTTAATTTGATAGGATTTTAGATTTAAACAGGAATCAAGACTTGAAAATATTTGACAATTGATGTACTTTGTCTGTTTATGGTATTTATCATCTCTCTGTCTATCATTCTACACACCCCCACACACAGATATTTCCACTGGCACACAGATGATTTTATTCTGATAATTTCTCCCAGAATCCCATTTTATGCCAAACTAGATTTATATTTCAAATTACAGAAGGCGAATAAGACAATCTTCTTTTCTCAAACGCTAAACATCTCAGGCATATCACCAGAGAATATCTTTTATGAATAAAAAATAAATTACCTATTATGAATGTTTTGATTTGATATCACTTGCAATAAATATGCCAAAAGATGATACAATAAAATGGGTGTGATCAGATAATATATTCTCTAAATTTTTAAAAAAATGGTTCACTGAAGCTCCATAAAAGATTAAGCTAAATTATTAAAGCTGGCTAGTTTCCATTATAGCTTAATATTTGAAAGTAAAGATATATATAACTACACATTATCTGTTCTTCTGAACAGAAATTAGTGTGTGTGTGTGTGTGTGTGTGTGTGTATTCATAGAAATGAATACCTTTGGTTAGCGGCTGCGGTTTCTTGCCTGCCATGTATCAGACCTTTGTGATTTGAATCTATGCCTTTCTCTAGGCCTGCCAGTACCCATTATTTGAGAAAGGTCAGAAGGCATTTCCATGGCAGCTTCTGCATAATGGCTATCTATACAAGCTGAATTTCACTCTGCTGTGTCTATTGCACATAATATGAAACATCAAATATTTACAACTAAGTAATATTCACTTTAATTAGTACTGAATAATATACAGATATTTTAAACATGACTTAACATTATAACTTTGTCTTAATCTTTGTATTAAGATTTTCTCAACAGAATTTTGTCTTCTAATGAATTAAGTTGATTTTCTTAAGGGACTGACATGAAAATACCTAATTCCCCCCTCCCATCTTTTCAATGAGTTGATGAAAACTACACTTAGTATGTTTATATCCTTAGCTTCAAATAAAATAAAAATACTATAGGCACACAAAAATATTGTTCCGGTAACTGTCTTATAATCAACAAGTCTTTGTTTCATCTGACATATTTAAAGCTGCATCTTTATGCTATGATAGATTTACAACCTTCTTCTGAACTTGAAGCGCGCCTGTTGAATATGAAAACAGGAATGCAAAGAAACATTTAAATCTCCCACAGTAGCTCTGATCACTTGAATACTTATTGTGGCTGCTAGATTGTACTTCTCCTGTACAGATAAAAATGAACAACATTTCCAAGGTCTGAGAATCACAGCCCCAAAAGGTAGATGTGGGGAACTCAATCCCACATTCCAGATACAGCAGCCATTTCTATCCTCTGCCTACACCTCCTCTTTTTTTGGTCAGCAATTTTTTTGTCTTTAAAAATTATACTACAGTGAAATATTCTATTTTTATTCCCTTAATTATCTCTTTCTTCTTATAGTTTACATTTTTAAAATGTAGTTTTGTCGAAAAGTATTTAATTGAAACTTTTTAGAAAGCACACTTGTTATTGAGAAATTAATCAGCAAAATCAGTGAGCTAATTTTAATGATGATTACTATTTTAATGGGTGAATATTTTTAGCTCTATCTGAAATGCAAAAACGTTCTCTGACTTGGTGAGATTTAAAGTGAGTTCAAACTGCGTTATGCCATATCTAACAAGCACAGAGAGCACATTATCTTAACTCAAATTAGAAAGATATTTATAGAATAGACTAAAGCTGCAGTCCAGGTAATGAATAAATGATGCAGGCAGAGACCAGATTCTGAGAACTGGGGAATGAGATCGTCCCTGTAGTGGCTGCAGTCAGTAAGTGTCCTACTGAGAATGACAGTGCTTTCATTCACTCCCATTTTTCTTGTTTTATGAAGAAAAAATATATGTGTCAATTTAGGTGAAATCTGTAAAGTACTGTATTATACCTGTTGGGGCATGTTTATGACGCTCGTTAATCAAAAGTGAGCACTGTGTGTCTAGCACTTAGTCTGAGCAGAGAATGGAATTTTCCATAGAACATCATGTTATGAATTGCTATGACTCATAATATGTTCCCATAAATAAGCCTTTATGAAAAGTGTATTGTAACATCGTCGTGTGGAATATCTACGCCAATAGATTCTGACCTCCGTATCTGTTATGTGAACTACATTTTCTGTCATTTGTTTTCTCAGTTGAAGCATTAGATGAAACCATAATATTTACTACTGCACATTTGTTCTGTGTCGGTGGAATATATTTCGAGGCGGCGTCCTGCTAGAATGGCCAGGGGCAGGGACCATGCAGGAAGCAGGAGTTCAAGCTTTACTCCCATCAGCTGAAAAGGCAAACATGTGGCTGGCTTGCTTCTAGACTACCTGGTGAGGAAAATTAACTACATTGCAAGATCTTTTTTAAAAAAATGAAACTACTGCTCTAGAGGAGAGAACAACTTTATAGAATTGGAGTCAATAATAATGCGAATCAAGATAACAAAAACAGTAAAACCAGGTAGCTGTGTTTTATCTACACCAGGTATCTCCCCAGAGCTGCCATTCTGTCACTTTTGGGTCTATGCCATGTTTGAGGACAATAGCCTCCGGGGTCTAAAGGCGTCTCTGCCCATTTGATCTTTTCCTCATCTAGAAGACTGAGGATAAATGAACAATTAGGGCTTTTGACTTTAGTTGCTACTGGTCTGAAACTAACAATAATTCACCTCTGGCAAGTAGCATCCATCATGGAGTAAAGAGATGTATCCACTATTGACTTACCCAGAAACTGTCCCAGAAATGAATCTCCTGTGACAAAAATGGGAAAAAAAATTAATGGGATGATTTTCCTTTTCCTGAGAGATTTTTTTTGTTAGAACCTCCACTATTGAAAACATTTATTTAACTTTACGTAGTAAGTGAAATAGCTGCCTTATTAAAGAATTGCACACATTCATTCTCAGAGCTATGTTTTTGAATATGTCAGAGGGATCTTATTATTTGCAGAAATTATCATCTCCCAAACTGCTCTTCAAGAGTTGTTTTTGTAATCCTAGGATCACAGTGTAGGTACTTGTGGAATATTGGATACATCACCCACAAGCATATGCTCAAATTTCCTGCCTGGACCTACCCCACCCTCAGGAGAGAGAAAACATTTGCATACCATGAAAGAGAGATGTTATTCTTTCTAGACATAGACCTATTAGCAAATGGTTGTATTTTGTATGTCAGAATGGAAGCTTGGTTTGAAATTAGAGGTGTTTTTCCAAGCTTGTGAGACAGAACAAAGAAGGCAATCATTTTTCTATCCTCACCTCTGTATAACAAATGATAATGTTTCTCAGAGCAATGGGAAAAAAATATTGAATTATCCACAGTTTCTATAACTATTCTTATTAAGCTCTTATGTCAACTTTTTTGTTTCATTTTTATATGTAAGATGTGTGAACACAAAAGAACTATTTGAATATATCATAAAACATCATCTTACCTTAGAAAAATCTATAATGAAAAAATATAAATAGCCCTCCTACCTTGACATCTTTGGTGATGCATCATTTGATCCTCTTTATTTTCCTATTCACTCATGAGATTTTCACTTCAGGAGTTCAAAATTTGCCTAAACCCACTTGTGATTTTAAACATCTTCCCAAGGGAATTTTTGCACTGGGCTCTATTGGATACTTTTCATAAAATCAGTTAACAAATTCAAGCCTCTCGTCACACCAATTCCACATCTAACACACAGAATATGGTATGATGTGGAAGTTTGAATAAAGATTTCTAGACTTTTCTCTGCCCTATATTAGTGAATCCCTTCAGTTTCTCTTCTTTTTAGTTGCATGAATTTTCTGTTCTTCACGTACTTATTGCCTTTTAATTTCTTGGGGTGTTCTCACCTTCGGTTGAGTTGTATCAGAGCAGACTTTGAGGTAAAGGCTGGCTGCAAGTATCTCTTACAGAAATTCTGTCGGGAGAACCCAACCGGTAAAGAATTGAGGAAACCAAATAAAAAGTTTCTTCTTGGTGATCCCCACAGGGAGATCTGGGTGGGACCCACCAGGGAGAGTGTTCCTGTTAGAGAGAGAAAAGGAACTTCTGTATCTGGGAGGTGGGAGATGTGGCAGAAGGGACGACAGAGATGTGGAGCTATTAGCACAAACCTCTGAAGAAGGTCCTTAAACAGCAGAGCATATAACCTGCTGTTGATGAGGACCTGAGGGTCTAATGGGAGGCACAAAGCTATGTCTGCAACAAGTCTGTTGTTTCAGATGGCCAAGGAGCAACTCACATAGCACAGCAGACCTCTCCTGTCTCATCTGGTGCTCCCCTCAGCAGTGTACTTCAGGAGATCTGCCTGTTCTGCTTCCCACTCACTCTGGTGAATATTCTCACCCCCCACACCTCTGGCCTACACCCCAGTTCTTGTATGCATAAATAAACCTTTAAAAAAAAGAAATCATTTGCTTACTGCTCCTTCTTTACCATACAAGTGCATTTGTGGTGCTATATTTTACTTCATATGGCAGTGAAGTGCTAGAATCTCTCTGGGTATCTCACATAAGCGTACACTGTTCATCAGTCATTCTGGTGTTTATAACATTTTTAAAATGAAAATCTGCTTCCTGGCATGTGTCAGAAAAAATTTAGAAAAAAGGAAGAGGAAAAACTAAAAAGTATTCCTGTTTACATATTCTCAGCACTCTCCTCTGATCATGCTAATGAATTAAATTTAAAGTTGAAGTCATGTAGTTTCTTTGAAAGTAAAGAAAAGGAAAATGAACATAAATAGTAAATTATAGATCTTTTAATAATATGTGTGATAAATCAAAAACTTTTATTAAGGTGGTGGAATAAAATGACAAGAAATGAACATCTACTGTGAATTTCTTAAGTGAATTAGTATATAAAAACCACCTCATTTATTTCCACAAGTATCATTATGGTTGGATTATATGCCTTAGTATTGATGAACAAACTAAGGATTAAATATTTCTTCAAAGTCACACAGCCTGTGAGATTAAGGCTGAGATGCAAATCTGGAGTTTCCAAACTTAAAAAGTGGGAGTTGAGCTTTGTAATTTGTACCATTTTCCCCATAAATAACAAATGGGAAGAAAATAGAATCAAATGACAGAAAAATTACTTGGGAGGCAAGTATATGAAATCTGTTGTTACCCAAACTAAAAAAAAAAACACCAAAAAAAAAAAACAAAAACAAAAAACTATAGACCTAAAACTACCTTTACGCTGTCCAATATTTAACTGATATTACACTACATGATTAAAATCATGTGTTTTTACTATAAAATGTGACAATTACTAAACTGTTATTGAAAATTATACTACACCGGGCCTCCCCTGTGGCGCAGCGGTTGAGCGCTGGGTTCCGAAGCTGCCTGCGGCCTCTGCGACGCCGGTTCCATCCCCGGCTGCTCCCCGGCCACCGGAGGAGGGTCCCACATGGCGCGCAGACCTCTCCTGCCGCCCGCTGCTCCCCTCAGCAGTGTAGTTCGGTCCTTCTGCCTGCTCTGCTCCCCGCTCTGGCTCTGGTGAATTCTCTCACCCTCCGGCGCTTCTGACTGTACCCAGTGCATGTGTAAACAAAACAAACAAACAAATAAAATAAATAAAACATGCCTCTATAAAAATTAAAAAAAAAAAGAAAAAAAAGAAAATTATACTACACCATTTCAAGTTGCATGCAATTTTGTTCACTTATTAATACAATCATGCAAGGAAGAATTGTGCAGCATGTGCTATGTTGTTTCAGGGTTGGGGATAAAAAGATGGCTAAGCATAATCTCTGCCATCAAAAGAGGTGGCAACTGGAGTCAAATAGTTTACTAAAGTACTATAGGATGAGATAGATGATGTGCTTTGTATGATAAGAGTATGTACTACAGAATGGTCAATTTTATTTATTTATTTATTTATTTATTTTTAAAAAAGTTTTATTTGTTTATACAAGAACTGGGGTACAGGCCAGATGTGCAAGGTGTGAGAGGATTCAGCAGAGACAGAGTGGGGAACAGAACAGGCAGATTGACGAAATACACTACTGAGGGGAGCAGCCGGCAAGACAGGAGAGGTCTGCCACGCCATGTGGGACCCTCGCCCTAACCGGCGCTGCAGAGGCTGCGGATAGCTTCATAGCACTGAGCTGAACCGCCTGTGCCACCAGGGGAGGCCCAAGAATGGTTAATTTTAGATGGAATTTTTATAATTACATTTAACAAAGTATTTAAAATGTATAGGAATTTACCAATTTATTAAAGGGGACGAAAGGAAATTCTAAAAAGAAGAAACAAAAGAAAAGCAATAGCACCTAACTATGTGAAACAAACAGCATGAATTGTAACCAAAATAGAAGCAGGAACTCGTGAGACCGAGGATATCTGTGACATATATTCGAAGCAGTGACAGTTGCTAAACATCCTGCTTGAAATACAATTTAAAGACTTAGCTGTAAAACATTTCAGAAACTGTCAGAATTTAAGGAGCCTATGTGCTTTTTTGTACATATTTGTTTATGAAACTTTTTACTGAATAAAAAAATGTCTTTCAGAAAGGAATCAAGTTACATGAACAACTTTCTTTTGCTACGCTGTCACTCAGAATAAAAAGGCTAGAACTTCAACATTGAATTTATACTTTCGAACAGTGGCTACATGTTCAGTTTTTTAAAAATGCTATGTATCTTTATTTCAAGAAATAATGCACATACAATAAAATATTTTACATGTTGATGTAAGTAGCCGGCATCGTTGTCTATCATCCTATGTAAACGGAGATAGTCTGTGATGGGCAAAATGCACATCTGCAATGGAATATTTTTTTAAATTATACAACCAGAGAAAAATTTTGACATATATAGTCTACAAATACTCATAGCTAGTGATGCTAAAAAGCTTTCCTTTTTTACAGTTACCGAAACAAAGGAAAAGAAAGTTTGAATGACTTAACCATGAACTTTCTAGTACTGAGAAGCTAGTGATGACATAATTCTTAAGATTCAGGACACTCCTTGTTGTGGGATCAAGCTCCGGACTCTGCCAAGCAAGACTCACCATTGGAGTCTGAATTTCTCTCAGCTTCCCGACATTGGAAAGACAAGTCCAGTGGAGAATGAGCCAGCCGTCTTGTCCTATACCTATAAGTTACTCCAGCATCAAATCCCCAGATACTAATCCAGGCAGATATTTTCCCTTTATAATTGCTGCTCCAGTCCAAGAACTGGGCAACATATAAAATGTGCAACAGAAAGATGTGCGTGGGAATAGCTCTACCTGTTGCATTCCCTCCATGTGCACTGCTTGCAGTGGAGGTTGACAGTTTGTGCCCTGGTATCATCAGACCCAGGAAGTGACATGATGGATCACAGAGGAACCATCCTTTCCTGGGCTGGGTTACAGGTCTCTGCATGGAACCAGTGACAAGGTTACTGCAAGAAGGTTACTGCAAGATTACTGCAAGAAGGAGGACCTGAAACAAGCAGGAGCCTTGTCACCATGATTCCTCAGGTGTTTAGCAAGGGTACGGGAAACTCTTGAGAGAATCAGAACAGGCTCTCAGCCTCTGTACTTAAGCTACTTTGGGGTCCAATGCTGCTTTCTTGTGGGGCTGTGCAGGTACCATAGAATGATTAGCAGCATTTCTGGCCCTACTAGATGCCAGTAGTTGCCCCTGTTGAGTGGAGACAGACAGAAATGCTTCCAGACATGGTCAAATGTGCCCTCAATCGGAGGCAAAATTATCTTCATTTGAGAACCATTGTTTGCCCCTAAACAGACAGAGGTTTATTTCAGAAAGAAAACATTTCTTACCTTCCTTTTTTTCACTTTTTAATTAGTTGGTACTTTGCATAGCTCAAAGGAACCATCAACTGGAATCTTAATTCTGTGAATTCACCCTCGATTTGCAATGAATGGGGCTGAATGTTGACTCTTCCTCCTCCAGCCAACAGGGAGCAGATGAGTTTGAGTTTTAACAAAGCTGAACGATCTTCTCAAATTTCTAAATCCAAAACTGAGGGGTTGGATCTAATAGACTTTACATCTGTGTGGGGAAAATTGCATCAGAATAGTTCAAATAAAAAGGCCAAACTGCATGATTCACTTTGGAAGAGTAGTTCAAAAAGTGAGCCCTATTTTAAAAATTCACATTTTTATTTTTATCCTGGACTCTGATAGTTCTACTAGAGATAAATGATTCCTTCTCAGAGGGGAAATAAGAAGCAGTTTAATCTTGGCCTTCTACTGCTTGAAACTATTCCACCTCTGTGAACTCATTTCATATTTTAAACTCCCAGAAAAGGATGGAAGAATTTAGCAAACTCCCTTGAGACCACATATTGCTAATAGAACAACTCATAATTTGAAAAATTTCCACCTTTCTGAGAAGACACTCGGCATCATCTAACAAAGGATGGATTTCAGTGCAGCTTAGTTCCAATTTTGATCTGGTCCAAAAACACTATTTTTTTAATTCATTTATTCAAAATACTTTTGTTAACACCACTTTTTTTCTAGACATTATCCTAAGTACTTGGAATAATTCTTTGTGCAAAAGATGACGTAGCTCCACGTGGCTGACAGTTCCACTGGAGACACTTGGTCACTCAAATGTTATGTGGCAAGGACAGATGGAGAAGTCAAGGGGGGGCATGCAGTTCAGTGCTGGGCAGGACTCTGAGCTTAGGCACAAGGAGTAGAACCTAGCAAGGCACAAGTGGGGAGGAATGTTCTGAGTAGAGACTATGTCCCAAAGTTTTCCTCATAAAAATGTGTCTCATATATAACTGTCAGAGTTTGGAACTTGGGTACTCCAACTGTATCAGCCTGGACGTTTCCTTCTTCCCTGGGGAAATACTGATGCCAGAAGAGAGAGACACTGGAGTTCATGATGGTGAATGGCACTGTATAGGTGGGGTCCCCCACCCCTGTGCATAGTCAGCAATCCCTCAGGTCTAATGGAGTTTCCCCTCCTCCTAGAAACTCTGCAAGGCCACTCTAGTGTCTCTTGACCTTTTCTCCCAATCACACCAACACTCAGACTTTGTAAAGTTTTTGATTAGACTAGGAGTCTCTCAAAGCCTAACAGTCAGGCCTATCCAAATAAGATCTTAATTATATACTTTATCACATATGTGCATCTTGCACACACTTTTTTTTCAAGTGATGTTTTACATTTTGTTTTGTATGTATTTCCCAATGAGCCTTACCCACTTCTACAAATATGGAAAGTTCAGATGTACAAAAAAGTGATATAAACAAGTGTACAATGAAAAGCAAATAAGTGCACATGAGTATGGTGAAGGACAATTTACTGTAAGAAAGTGAGCTTCACATGCCTTGGTTCACATATATGTAGAATGCAGAAGGAAAAAAAGAAAAGGAAGAGACAAAACTAAATCAAAACAGATCCTAGAAATATAACCACAGAGTTGAGGCTACTAAAGGGGAAGGGGGAGTGGAAATGGGAGCAAAGGGAACAGAAGCCCCATGGCCTCGGGGAAAGGACTATGGGCGTTTTGGTGGTGAATGTGTTGTGGTGACATCCATCCGAGAAGGTGTGAACTTGTTCCCTAAATCATACACAATGTTGTAAACCAACTCGGTTACCATAATAATAATAATAATAATAATAATAATAATAATAATAATAAATGCTTCTGTGCAGGAAAAGAAGCTATCAACAAAATGAAAAGACACCTACACGTTTCTCTAACAAGGCAATACAAATGGCCAACAAACACAATAAAAAATGTCCATCATCATTAGTCATCGAGGAATTGCAAATGAAAACCACAGTGAGATACCACCTCACACCCACCAAGATAACTACAATCAAGAAAAATAAAAGCAACCAAAAACCTAGAATGTAACAAGAGTTGGAGAAATCATAACTCTTGTGAATTGTTTATGGAAATGTAAAATGGTAAAGATGCTATAGAAAACAGTTTGGGATTTTCTCAAAGAGTTAAAAATAAAATTGCCATATGATCCAGAAATTCTGCTTCTGAGTATGTATCCAAAATAAACAAAATTTGAGGACATGAAGAGATAGTTTTATTTCTGTGTTTAAAGCATTGTTCACAGTAGCCAAAATGTGGAAGCAACCCAAATGTCCACTGGCAGGTAAATGGATAAACAAATGTGGTGTATGGTACACACCATAATTTTATTCTGTCTCTAATAGGAAGGTCATTTTGACACATACTCTTACTTGCATGCAGGAACCTTGAGGACAGTATGCTAAATGAAATAAACCAGTTACAAGTGGACAAGAACTATATGAATGGCCTATATCATATTCTTAGAGCAGAGTAGTCAGGTGCATAATGCCAAAATATAGAATGGTGCTTGCCAGGGGCTGGAAGAAAGGAGGAAAGAGTTGTTGTTTAGACATAAAATTTTCAGATATAAAATTGTCCTTAACACTATTGAACTCTACCTTTAGAAATAGTTAAGATGCTCTATTTTTTATTACATGTTTTATTTAACAATGATTAAAATTTAAAAAAATTATTGCAACAGGAATAAGTGAAAATAATATGGAGAAATCAAAACATTTGGTTGAGCAAATATGATTTTGCTTTAGGTAATATCAGAAGGTTTTGGTCATTTTTTTTACTATAACAAATGATTTTTAGTTCATTCACTTATTCTTTGTGATATCTGTGCATTCATTCAAAAGACAACTCATTGAGTGGCTGTCTTAGAGCACTGCACCAGACTAGGGAGATAATAATTAACAGAACAGTCATGTTTCCAAACCCAACAGGGATTACCTTCACATGCAGGGAAAAGGCTAATATATAGGATCCCTTGAAAGCATTGTTTTCCAATGTGTGGTTCCTGAATCAGCAGCAGTAGCCTTAATGGAAAATTTGTTTGAAAAGCACATTTTTGACTCCAAACGAGACATGTTGAATTGGAAACTGTTAGGGTAAGACCCCATAATCTGTGTTTAAACCAGGCTTGCAAAAGAGTGAATGTGTGCTCATGTCTGAGAACCACTTCATCAGGGAGGGGTAATCAAAAACTAAGGAGTTACTCATGCTATAAAAGAGCTCAAGCAGGACCAGTGAATGTGGCTGGTATTCCTTGAGGAGCCAACATTTGAGTTGAGACCTGAAAGATGACTAGCAATTGACTAGATAAAGGGCATTTTTGCTGAAGTAAGAATGGGGTGAGACAGAGAGATCCAATGTTCAAAAGTCTTTGACCAGATGAAAACTGGCACATTGGGGCTTCCCTGGAGGCACAAGGGGTTAAGACGTAGCACTATGAAGCTATCTGCAGCCACTGCATCATGAATTTGATCCCTGGCCAAGGAGCTACCCACATGGCACAGCAGACCTCTCCTGTCTGGCTCTCTGCTCCCCTCAGCAGTGTATTTCAGTAGATCCACCTCTTCTATTCCCCACTCTGTCTCTGGTGAATCATCTCAATCCCCATGCCTCTGGCTTGTACCCCAGTTTTTGTATGCATAAATAAATAAATCTTTAAAAAAAGAAAATTGGCACATTGATGGAACTATAAAAAAGTCAATATATGTGAAACACAGAAAAGGTGAAGAGCTCAAAGATACAGTCACATAAGACATAGAAAGGTTTTGGACCATAATCAGTCTTAAGAGTAAAGAAAAATAACAGAAGGATTTTAACATGAAGGTGATAGAATGACAACTCCATCTTGCAAAAACCTTCTAGCAACTGTGTGGAAGAGTTATTATTTTTTTTTTAAGATTTATTTATGCATACAAGAACTGGGTTACAGGTGGTGAAAGGATTCACCAGAGACAGTGTGTGGAGCAGAACAGGTGGATTGATTGAAATACACTGCTGAGGAGAGCGGCGGGCAAGACAGGAGAGGTCTACTGCGCCATGTGTTTCACCTCCCTGGCTGAGCTTCAGACTCACACTGCAGTAGCTGTGGATTGCTTCATAGTGCTGCTGCTTAACCTCTTGCACCACCAGGGAGGACCCTTAAAGGACCATTAGAATGATGCGAAGATAGCAGTTAATAGTTGTTAGGGTATTTGAGTCAAGAGATGAAGGTGATAGAGATACAAAGTCACTCAGGAAAACAGCACCAGGTGCCTGTGGTGGGATGGGTACATATGAATCTAGAAGAACTGTTTGAATTAATTCAATTATTATGGAGTCATTGATGTTCAGCTGAAAATTGAAATCACATGAGTGACTAGGAAGAGAGCCTATAATCAGGACATTACTGGAGTGAAATGGGATTCTAAGTTTGCCTTGGGTTTACATAAGCAAAAATCCAACAAAATTAGGGATTTTGACCTTTCGGTTCTGGTGGTCTTCATTCCTTCTTTGCTCGTAGAAATAGCCCCCACCCCTAACCTAAGGAGGCTTGTCTGCTGTCTCAAGATAAACCTTGATATGCCCCATTCCACGTACTTGCCTTGTGAAACCTGCTAAACTCCTGTAAGTTCTACTCCCAATACTTCTTCATCCTTCTAGACCTATAATTAGACTCAAGCCTCTAATCTATGATGGGGTGTAAGAAACACCTAACAAAAAGCATGATCAACCAATTAATATCAACAGCAATCTGGGTTATAAGATTGGTGATGTAGCTTAAGTTTATAGGATTATGACCTGAAGAACAGAAAATTAGATCACTCAGAGTCTGATAGCAGTGCACTGATTCAATGCTTTAATTGATAGCTAGGAATGACCCCAATAATGAATTGACAAATTGGAAGAATCGTGGATCCAAAGGTGACCTCTACTAAATGAAATAAAAATGGCAAGATTTCCTTGGAAACCTATAAAGAAAAGCAAGCAAAGGTACAGGGAGATTGGGATGCAAGAATGGATTCATCTTAGGAGATCTGCTCTTTCACCTGCACCATCGCTTCACTGGACTGTGGTAGAGACCCAAACTCGATTCTGAGCCATGAACTTGCCAACCTGCACTGGGTGAGCTAGGTCCTGTTTGACCCATCCCATACTATTTCCCTGTGTTTCCAGAGATGTTCAACTGTGTTGTGGTAACTCAAGAAGATAGGCAACACTGGTTCTATTCCTAATTTTCTGAATTGAGAAAACCAAATTCACTTAAAATAATTCATTGTCCTATTGATAAAAATAGTTGACATGTCTACACTCCAGACAGTAAAAAAAAAAAAAAAACAAGATAACAATAGATCACTAATAAATTCAACTGCAATGAAGTTAACCACATCTAAAGTTAAATATTAAATAAGAACAACTTAAGTTACTAACTGAAAATATTCTAAGTCAGGTTATACCAAACCAAATTAAAAATATATTTGTGGGAAAAATATATCATAGCCTATATTACATAGAATAAGTGAGATGTGTGGGAAATGACTTGCCCTTTTCTTCCATTAAAGGGCAGAGAATTTTGAAAAAAGATGGTTCAATTTCCTCCCTCCAAGCTGCTTTTTTAAAAATAACATAACATAACACATATTTTGACACAACTCCACATGACTCAGAGGCCCTTCTTAAAATAAGACCAGACCACATTCATGGAGACTGAATCACCTCTAACCTTGCGAACTTGGTAGGATTACTAGTCAGGGTCTGTTTTCATTCCTAGGATAGTATGGGAAAGTTCTAATTTTCACAGTTAACTGAACTTTCAATCACTTTTATTATCGCTGGAGCTCTAAACATGTTTAGTGTTTTTTCTTTTGTCATTGTCTCACCAAGAATAAGACACCTAACATTAAAAACTGTGTTTACCAATATAAATAAAGATGACCCACTCCCAGAAAATAAACAATGATTTCTGAGATTAAAAGAAATTTCAGTTTTGAGAGACACATAGATCTTCTGAGTTAATTATGCCAGAAGACATTTCCTTCTCTGTGCCAGATAAAATTTTTTGGTTAGACTCAAACACATTTGATATTTTCTTCTGAGAGATAGAAATAGATACTGCTAACTTGGAGATTTAGGTCTATGCTGTGTTGCACAGCACGACTACCTAACATTTCAAGATTCTACATGAAAGCTTAAAGATCGGTGTGTATGCAAAATAGCTCCAGTAGGGTAGAAAGACAATGAAACTGGACTGGAGTTTTTTTTTTCCCTTCCAAACGATAACTCTCCTTTTTTTTTTTTTTTAAACTTGAAAATTGAAGATGAATAATATTTACTTCAAATGCGAATAAAATAAACACATGCCTCTGGACATGGTTTCTAGGTCCTAAGGACTATCCACTGCATAAATGTGATTGCTGTTCACAGCAGCAAATGCAGGGTTATCATGACTAACTAGCCTGCAATCCAAAGGGACTGATTTCATTCCCTTAATCAGTGTTTCCTTAGTGATGGGGGCCCAGAAGATAAAGAGTTGCAATCACTTCCTGTGAGTGATGCCTTTCCCTCAATTGTACAATGAGTAACATTTATGTCATTCATTTTTAAGCATTAGCCTATTTGAGAACCATATTTCCCTTGGGCACATCATTTATCAGCCTAAGAATGGTGATAGCTTTGGGGCTCAGCGCCTGCTCTTCCCCCAACCGCACTTGAAAACATTAAAATTGTAAGGGCAAATATTCTCTCTAAGCCTCTCCTGGACATCCAATTGATTAAGCCATAGAACAGAGGAAACAATTCTTGCCTGAAATGGTCATCCTCCAGATGAACCGACATTCAGGGTTGGTCCCTTGTCACATCCTGGTGGAAATGACTGTGTGTGTTTTGTTCATACTCAAGGTCCTGTTGACAAAAGCAAATGCTGCAGGTGTTCCCCCTGAACTTATCAGAGTGATCATTTTTAGTCAAAAAGAAACATAAATATTATCGTGAGTCTCCTGTGCACATCTGAAAATCTCTACCTTTTTGAAGAATTTAATGTTCTGTTTCATTGAAATTTTTCAAAAAGTCAAACTGTAGGTGCAAAATTTAATTGTAGCAATAATAATAGCAATCTTTCTTTTGCTACCCAACTTCTCCACCCGGATTTCTGGGAGTTTCAGTGGAGAGGCACATATCTGGCAACCCCAGAAGCAAATTGATTTCCATTTATTTCTCTTCTCCCTGCCCTCCCCCAACTCCCTCTGGCCCTCATTTATGCAATCAAAGGAATCAGTGGGCAGCTAGGCTCTCTTTTCCTGGAGGCAAGCTTTTTTCACAGTTTTGACTTACTCAGAGGAAGATTAAAAAAAAGCTGAAGCCCAGCAAGCAAATAAATAAGTAAATGCACAAAAGCCCACTGTGGTTGGCGACTGGGGTATTGGAGAGCAGCCTCATGCAACAAATGTCTGGCTGTTGAAACAGCAAGATAGAGCTAAACCCTGGGCCACATCTGGGAGTGTGAGTGTGTGAATGGGGCTTAGCTGGCCTCCCACACAACAGGAATTCCACCAAAACTATGTGCTCCGTATGGGAGGACAGAAAAAAAATGTGTTTAGAATATCACTAGGGAAACCCAGATACATTCTCTTTGCCAGAGTACAAAAGACAGTTCAGTTTTTACTCAAAATGACTAAAACAGAGAACATGCCTTTAATGATGTTGACGAAGCAGGGAAATAGAAAGAGTGGAAATATTTTTTATGCCCTAACAAGAACGGGATGCCTCCCTTTTCACAACCCTGGGGAAGATTTTCACTGCTCTTTTTCACTTCTGTGGCTGTTTGTGGACTGAGAATAATTAAAAATAAAGGTGATTCACTCTTACTACTCAAAGTTTTTGATTGCCATACATTTATTTTTCAAATATCAAGAGTTGTCCCCGTTTTCATATCTTTAAAAAAAATTCTCCTCCAATATGCAGTACGCGATTGTGTGGGTTGCCCCAAGCGTTGCACCTGACCTCAGAATTTTAAAAGTGTGTTTTGACTTCCAAAGTCTTACTCCAAGACTTATGTGTGCACTGATGTGTGCGGGGGGTAGGTGGGGGTAGGTTTGTAGGGGGTACGTGTTGTGTTTATAGAGCTCTGAATTTTATTCAGCAGCTTGGTTGCATTTCAATGCTAGTTCATTTTTAGCATTTACAATAGCAACAAATTTTTTTCTCTAAAGATAAGTTAAAATATGCATATATTTGTGAATTTTAGGAACACTAAAGCCATCTGCAATATCTTTTAACAGGTTAGCAACTAGAAAAAGGTAATTGCTATTTCAGTGGGGGTCAATCTGACTTCAAGCCACCTGTGTTTTATGGGGTCTGCTCCTCAATTTCTTCTTTGTGCTATTGCTATGTATGGTGCTGCTGCTACAGTTTGATCACATAGTTATATATTCAGGCGATTTAAATAATGAGGATAATTTTTTTAACAGATGTGAGATTTATTTATTTATTTATTAATTATTTTTATTTATTTATACAAGTACTGGGCACAGTTAGAAGCGCGGGAGGGTGAGAGAATTCACCAGAGCCAGAGCGGGGAGCAGAGCAGGCAGAAAGACCAAAGCACACTGCTGAGGGGAGCAGCGGGCGGCAGGAGAGGTCTGCGCGCCATGTGGGACCCTCCTCTGGTGGCCGGGGAGCAGCCGGGGATAGAACCGGCGCTGCAGAGGCTGCGGGCAGCTTCGCAACACATCGCGCAACTGCTGCGCCAGCGGGGAGGCCCTCCCAGGATTATTATTTTTTTAGCTTGCCATTGGCAATCTAATTTTTTTTTTAGTCTACCATTGGCTACTAATTCTAGTGACAAAATGACTTAAATCATCTAAACAAGGATCCCTCTATATAAAGGAGGATTTGATTTTTGCTAAATGTGTTAGTTAGAAATGTTGGGGAATATTTCTACTGTATTTTAAAACAAAAATGAAAAATTGGCAATTTTTACACACATGTGTACATGAATTACAATCATACATTTTTATTTGATAAGTTTCTTTTTCCTCTTTGGCTGACAGCTTGAAACAGATGTGGTTCTAGGAAACCAGCATATAACCCCTGGGACTCAGCATCAAGTGTACAACCCAAACCTCAAAATCATGTTCAGGAGAAATATTTGGCTCTTAAAATTCAGACACCTGGAAGTTAATCTAAACTACATGTGTGAATTATCTATAGAAGGGAGTATAAAAGAAACCAACACCCAAAAGTTTGTAAGTTAGGCATAGAATTAATGCAAACAACTTAACTTGACGGCAAAAGAATAAACTAGTAATTTTTAAGAAAATAAATAAATCATGATAATAAGTCAGACTTTGTAGATAATAGCAGTTGCAATTTATGGATTCCAAGATGCAAGCTTCTGCTATTTAATATTAGGAAATAAAGGCTTACTTCTCTTTAAAAAAATGTTTATGCAAAGAAACTATGTTCATTAACCCACTTATTTTAAAGCATATATTTATATATATATATGCTATAACAATTACAATACAGTTGTGAAATATACTATATATGGCTACATAAATACACATTTTTATATGCAGCTACAACATAATTGATATACAAACACAAATAACATGTCATTTAGGGGCCAGAATCGGAAGTGATAATTTTGACACTTTAGTTAAAGTCTAAATTCAATGTGGGTAAAGTAAAACTTCAGACTTTTAAAAATGACCTTTGGTGTATAACAATAACTAATGGTGTATAAAGTGGTAGTTCCAAAGAGAAATGCATATTGTATATCACTAGAGAGATGAGACATCATCTGACATGAAGAGAAGACTGAACACAAAGCTCAAGGAAGCACCCTTCAAAGGACATTCACATTTCTCAGCAATTATTGTCTAAACACATTTGAAATAAACTTAAAACAACACATTCAAATTAAAGACTATGCAAAATAGAGCATTTTATTACCAATATGCATCCATTGCCATCATATAATTGCACAATTGAACATTTGTACAAAAGCATGTAAAAATAGCACTGGTTATACTGTATTCTCTATAAGAAAACAAATCACACCTTCTTAGAGACAAGATTTTTAGCTCTGGAAATAAGAGTGCATAGATCTCTTCAAATTAGTGCTTTTGTATTCTTTGGAGAGATGTGGTATAGATACACAATGGAATATTATTCAGTTACAAAAAAGGAAATCTTGCTATTTGCTACCACATGGATGAAACAAGTGGGGATTATGCTAAGTGAAAGAAGTCAGAAGAAAGACATATTTTGGATGATATCACTCGTGTGAAATATAAAGAAATAAAGCAGAGGAAACTAAACCAAAATAAACCCTAGAAATCTGCCTAAATTGAGGCTCCCAGAGTGGGAAGGTAAGGTAGGGAGCAAAGGAGGGAGGGGGCCAATGGCCTGTGGTGGAGGATTATGGATACTTTGGTGGTGGGAGTGGGCTAGTAACATGCATGTGAAGACTTGTGAACCTGTACCCCTAAATCATACACAGTGTTGTAAATGTTACCCAAAAGAAAAAGTTGCACGAAAAAAATTCTTCAGCTCAAATCCTGACAATATCTTTTCCTCTATTAGAACACAAAGAATCCAGGGATGTAAAAGCACTATAACATAAGTATTAACAAAATTTTAAAATATCATAATTCAACTGTATTATTCTACTTACGGCAAAACAATATAGAAAACTTTGAGAATAAAATAGGTTTTTCCTCATCTAACTTTTTTCCTCCTACCCAAGTCACTGATATTTGAAGTGCACCAATGGCATAGGGTGATTATTCTGAGCTTTTATTCAGGTAAAATAAAAATAATAATGAATAAAGTAATCTAAATGAGTTAATTGTCCCTTTTGATATGAAATGGCTTTAACCAATATAAATATATTCAACCTAATTTACATGGGCAATAAAGGCTTGTTGCTGTTAACTTGCAGGGTAAAGCATTTCTACTCTGAGGATTCATTTTCTAATATGCTTGCATTAGGATGGATGGAAAATACATATGTGCTATTTAATTGCAGGCAAAGAATATAGACTATCTTGGAGGGGGTTGTTAATCCTGTGGGTGATAAATAATTTGAAATACATTTTATATGTAATAATATAAAATTAATTTTTGAAGATTGGATTAAAAATACAAACATAGCTCACGGTTTTCTCCATCAACCTTAATAATAGTCCTCTAACCCAGAGTGCATAGCTATAACCATGATGTCCTATTTCTCTCAGTCTGAATAAACATACATCAGAAAAGCATGTACTTGTAATTCTCATTTAATTCACATCTCATTTTGATTCCTAATTTAAAAGTTATGCAACATAGTCTACAATAATATCAAGACTAATTAACAGTCACAATGGCAGAGGCAATGATACTTCAGCAAAAGCTTTGTGGAAATCATCAGAAAGGACACTCAGGTGTGACCTGGAGGGTATTACCCCGTGTGCCACCGTATTAGTACTTAAGCAACATCTCTTGCTACCTGCCTTCCTCAGGAATGGGGTGTTGGGAAAAGCAAGGAATTGTGGCTGGGATATCTGAATTCCAGACCTACCACAATTGTTCTCTGCTACTTCTAGAAATGGCAAATCTCTTAGACTCATAGAGTAGATGTCTTCACAGGGTGGATAGGGCATAATCCATCCCCCCTAAAGTGACAAAAGATGAGTGCAGTATTGACAATTACATTACCTGATATCATGTTTACCTATACTAAGTGGCAGGAAGGTAAAGTCAGCAGAAACAAAACAAAACAAAACAAAACAAAACAAATACTGAAAACATGAAAAAATAGAAAACATCAGATTTAGCTCTTGACTATATCCTCCACTCACATCCTCCACTCTCCCCACACATCCTGGCACACATGACATCCCGTACAACAACCTGTTGGCAGGACTGAATGAATGGGGTCAAGGAGCACAAGCTGTTTTTAAAAAACGGAGTGGATGGGCTTGCTTGACTAGGATTGTCATAAACCTTCAATTTCTAACAAATGCAGTACGTGAGAAGTGCAATTGAATAAGGCGTGACTGCATACTTGGTGTGAAAACAAAAGGCCCTCCATACCAGTATAAATTCAAACATAAACTCTGCCCACCACCCAAAACAATCCATTTCCCATACCTAGGTTATTGTAGACTATTTGAGTTTTGTCCTTCCAGACTCTGCTCACATGTGTGAGTTCATTGATATAAAAATGAGATAATAATACAATACTGTTTCTTTTTAAAGATTTATTTATTTATTCATACAAGAGCTGGGGCACAGGCCAGAGATGCTGGGGGGTGAGAGGATTCATTAGAGACAGAGTGGGGAACAGAACAGGCAGATTGACCAAAGTACACTGCTGAGGGGAGCAGCAGGCGAGTCAGGAGAGGTCTGCTGCACCATGTGGGTTGCTCCCTGGCTGGCCAGGGATCAAACTCACGCTGCAGAAGCTGTGGATTGCTTCATAGTGTGGTGTTTAACCACTTGTGCCACCAGGGAGGCCCCACAATACTGTTTGAAACCTATTTTGCTTTCTACTACATTGTGGTGATTATATATATATCTATATATATATATATATATATATATATATGCATTCACCTAATTCACTTATCTGTATTTTTTGTGTACTATTTATTATACCCTATTAAGTTGAAAAATTTTAAAATGAGAAGCAAAACACTATATATATTTAAACTACAAATCTGGTAACAATGTATACAGATCTAATTCATATTGTAGTGACTACCATAAACACTAAATCATATCCAGCTTTAATAGAATTCATTTTTACCAATGACTCATGATGGGTTTTTAGATATTGTGTTATGTATATTGAATTAAAAGTAGCTCAGAAGTAAGATACTGATTCATTTTTTGTGGCTCTGCGATCACCATGCTAGTGTACTCTGGGTAAATTTCCTCTGTCTGGATTTCACCATCAACTCAAATAGGCACATATTTTTACACTGTAACTTGTTTGAAGTCAGGATGCCTCTAGTAATCTATAGCAATTTAGATTAAGTGAAATGTGGTACTTTCCTTCCTTAAACCATCAATAAATAGCCTCACTTGTCAATATGGAAATGTCTTGCTGAGACATAAATGTAAATATACATGTGCTCATGGAAAACTGAGGTCTTTGACAATAATTTAACTTGATGGACCAGGTACTTTGTCACCTCTCACCCCTCCCCAAAAGTCTAGATGTGTATACATCTCTTTCACAAAAAACCACATTTATCACCTGGGCAGTGAAATCCTGTGCAGATGAGAATAAACAGGGATCCTATAAAATAAGACATTAAAGAGAGCCTGCAGGGGTGAACTAGGAGACATAACCTAATTTCTTCTGTCATTTGGTTTGTTTCTCTGTTCTGATTGGATTTGGCACAGTAATCTGTTAGGTGGGGTGTTCTATGCCACCCAGTGTCAACCTACTTCTCCTTGGGTTTGCTTTGCATTTTAAGGCTAACACAATTGTTCAGGCTGTTCCAAAGGAGAATTATCAGTCTGTGAGGTCCGCTGAGATAATATTTATCAAACTGTCAGCCCAAATACAACCTATAAGCCAAGGTCCAAATGGTGTGCTGTGAAATCAGCTTCTTCTTAAAAACAATTAAATAAGGCAAATGGCAAATAGAGTATATTTGCACAGTAAAGTTGAGTTTCAATTAGTGAAATCATATTTTCTGTTACTGTATTAGAGTGGTAGTACACAGCAGTATTAAAAGATGTTTCTTCCTGAGGCTTACACTCCAATGCCCATGAACTATTGTCTCTGTTGAGCACTGTCCATGCCTCTCCTGGTCCTCACTGCCCCTGCCCTTTCCAGCCTCAATACCCAGCAGTGAAGGAGGTGAATCACCCTGTCCCCACCCCTTCTGGATAATTCTGGGGACACTGTATCCCTTGCCCATTTCTCTAATTACTTCTTTCCAAACTAATCTCTTTTACACCTACAGAGCTCGGTGAATGAAAACTTCTGGGTTTTTGAAGTTGAAATTTGAAATTGCTGCTGATGAAAAGAAAATCCCTTTCCTTAATTTTTAAATCTCATATTCTTTACTTTCCTCAAAAATTTACCACAATGGTGCCTAAACAAGAGGTAAAACTCTAGCAAAATATACAAAAAGAGAAAATACTCATAAATTACATGTAGTTTAAGACTCTGATAATAGACCAACTCTAGGAATCCATGGGATTCTGATATTAAGAACTTCAGATGGTTGAATTAACTATGTATCCAATATATAATATAGTTGGGGGTAATACATATAAAAAGAAGTCACACTCCAATGGTGCCATTTTTTTCTTGTCTGCTCACCCTGAATACCATTATTTTGATTGCAATTTTCAAGTTGAATTCTGCTTGATCCAGCATAAGACTAAAGCAAATTCTTGAATTTGGGGTATTAAAGTTGATAAAAGATTGATTCATTGAGATTTTCTGAACTCACATTGCAAAAGAACTTTACCCAGAACTTAATTTAATCATGTTTTTATGTCAGTGCACTGACTGCAAGGATGTGTGGCAAGTATCTGATACTAACTTTATTCTCTACTTATTAAAGAATTGATGAAGCAAATATATGCGATGTTGATGGAAACATCTCTAACCTTATCCAGTCTAGTTCCTCTTATCTTTGATTATTTTGTTTCTGTGTCATTAGTGCTCTTAAATTGCACACCAAAAAAAGGTATTTCATGATATCAGAGATTCTGGTATTAATTGTTTAATATCACAAACTGCATGATGGACAACACATCAAAACTCAGACATAGTATATAGATTTTATGTGCTCTGCATAGTTCAATTAATTCAGCTCAGGAATATAAAATTACCTTTTCTCCTTCAATTAACTTCTGAAGGCTTCTGTTGCCCCTACTCCAAGAATTGTGTTCTGCCTGGGTTTTGTTTGGTCTTTTCTTTGCCAACTTTGACATGTGAAAAGTTGGTGTGTGATGGTTATTTTATGTGTCACTTTGATGGGACGACAGGATGCCCAGATATTTGGCTAAATAGAATTTCTTCTTTTGTCTGTTTTTGAATGAGATAACATTTGAATTGATAGGCTGAGTAGAGAAGATGTCTCTTCCCAGGGTGGGTGACCATCATCCAAATCCTTTAAGACCTGAATAAAACAAAAAGGGCAGAAGAAGGGTTATTTGCTCTCTATGTCTGTGTGTTTCACCTGTAGAGATCCTCTTTTGCAGTTGGACTGAGCCACCATAGACTTCCATGATTCTCAAGATTTCAGTTTGGAACATAAAATATATCACATACTTCCTGGACCTTCATTGTAAACAGGGGATCAGAAAATTTCTCTCTTCATAATCACCAATTATTCATAGTCACTCTCTATATATATAAATATATCCTATCAGTTCTGTTTATGTGGAGAATATAGCACTTCTGATATTTCTAGAAAATTAGAGCATCATGTTAATTTCTTATTGCATAAAATGAATACATTAAAACATTGTGATGAATATTCACAAACAATAGAACTTTTCACACTATTTACTTTCTCTCCCTCCAGAAGTCTTTTTTGTCTTGATCATTAAAATTATGAGAATCCCAGGAAGAGATATCATTCCCTTTGTGATTTTGACAAATATCTAGTATATCACAAGAGGATCTAGTACATCACAAGAGGAGCTCTATTAAGCTCCTCCTTAATAGAGGAGCTGGAGCAGCAAGGGTTTTGTAGACAACATAAATTAGAGAATGATGCAGAACACAGAATAAATTTCAGTACCCTGAGTCTAAAAATGGAAGTTAGTGACCAAAAACAATGACATCTGAGCTTGAAATGTAATAATTATAAGTGAAATGATGTATTTTGTTATTAAAACCTAGGGTTTAATGAGTGAAAATAACACAATGTGGTAAACATTTGAATACCGTGCAAGAATCCATTGATGTCTTTTCTTTGAGGTAAAAGTGCATACTAAGCTTCTCTGGAACTTTCCTTATTCTCCAATAATATTTAGATTGTCCTTAGATTAATACCCTAGATGTTTTCTTTTCAGTTATAGCATTGCAGATTTTTATTATTAGCATATAATTTTAGAGTATAATTATTTTTAGATTATGAATCTTCAAGTTTCCTACTCTTTAGAAAGGGCCCTAACATGAAGTTCCATGTAAATATTATTTTTAACACATAACAATTTGTAACAACTTCTATATTATAAATTCAAGAATTATTTTTAAGACCTATTTTGCTTCACCTCCTAGGCAACTAGTACTCTGATAACCCCTTCTCTGCTACCCTGTTTGGCTTCATGAGCTGGTGACTCTTCCTCTAGTACTTGTCTTGAAATGTTGGTGTTCATCAAGATCCACGTTTGACCACGTATTTCTCTCATCACTCTATATTTTCACCATATGCAATTTTACCCTCATCCATGTCTCCATTATCATTGATACATGAATAACTTCAAAATTATACCCAGCTCAGATCTGAACTCTGAACTCAATAACTTTGCCCACTACTACTTTGTATCTGTTGATATCCCAAAGAATCTCAGTCCAACTTATTGAAACTTGAGTACTGCTCTTCTTCCAGGGAGACTTCCCCAAATGTAATCCTTTTAGAACCTCTCCAGAACCTCTGTCTCTTTAATTGATTTCTCTTCCAATTTGTTGCATTGGTCTGACAATGAGAAGTCATCTTCAAAATTGTTCTCTTTATTGTTCGTTAGGTCCATTCTAGCCATTCAGTTCTCGAATGTTTCTCAGAAGTCTCTTCTTTCTTTCCCCAGCCATAGTCTGAACCACCATCTTTCACTGGACTACTGTAGATCTCTAAGTATATTCTGTGTATCAACTCTGGGTAATCTGCCAAAACATTACTTGTTAATATAATGAGAGTAATTCTTTAAAAACTCAGTTCTAATCAGTTCCCCCAGTTCCACAGTTCTTCAGTACTGTTGTTAATACTGTTTATATATATATAACTTTGGCCAAGACTTGAAGTCTCATTAACTGACCACTCTCCCTGTCTCTGGAATATCTCTTGCTGTTTTCTCCTCCCCCGCACTGGAATCCCATTGTAAATGCTGTTTGCTTGGCCTTCATTTTACCCTTTCATTCATTCATTTATTTTCTTTCAGTGCAAATGTCTTATAGTCACACAAACTAAATTGTTTCCTTGTAATGTCATCTTGTCATTTTTCTTTATTTCAGTAATCAGATTTCCAATCACATCTTTATTTGGTTCCTCCTTTTAGATCATTTATTTTTTAAATATATTATAACATTTAACTCACTAAAATGTTATTTCCATGAGGGTAAGTCTAATATAATTTATTTATCTTTAGATACCTGGAAAAGTACACAGCAAATGCCAATATAGGATTTGAAATCAATTTGATACATGAGTTTTATAAATTCTGTCATCGACCCTAAAAGCTTGATGTTAGCCTCATATTTTAGTTGAAGAACTTGAGGCTCCATAATTTGAGCAGTTTTCCAGATAATTAATATATCCTTGTTGTTTAAACAATACCAAAGACTTGCTGAGGCAGTTTATTCTATCTGATTGTTCAAAAACTTTACTTTATACTATACCAAAAGACCTATCTTTTGGTACACTACTTTATATGTAAAAACTATAGAACAAGGTTTAGCTTAATGGTTTACTTAAAGGGAAGTTCCAGAGCCTCACCTTTTCTATCAAAGTGACCTCCTTTTTTACCCTTGCATTTGGGACAAGGTCTTCAGTCACCATTTAGCCAGTCTTCCTGGCATTCTCTCCAGAGCAGTCTAATGACAACAGGAAGAGCATCCACTTCTTAGTGTGTGTCCCTTCATAACTGTCTTTAGGTTCTCTCAGGTTTAGTATCTTCTTCTAAGTGTGACCTACCAGATGGACTTGAATGGAGATTATGTATGTATTAGCAAATATAATATTCCTGGTACCTCCTCAGTATTTAAAAAATGAAAGTTCCCTCACCAGATACAATCTATATCATTTCATCATCATTTCAAAAGTTTGTAACAAAATACAGTAAACATGTGTTTCTGTACTGAGCACAAATATGAAGAAATGCCATGCATTTTTTTAAAGCATTGTGAACGATAATTACAAAGAGATGAGTTAGCTTTGCCAAAAGCCTTTAGAGGCTCCTTAAAATAAGTTAATCTTGGGTCTCCCTGGTGGTGCAAGGGGTTAACACTGCACTATGAAGCAATCCACAGCCTTTGCAGGACAAGTTTGAACCCCGGCCGGCCAGGGAGAAACCCACATGGTGAGGTAGACTCCTCTTGTCTTGCCCGCCGCTCCCCTCAGCAGTGTATTTCAGTTGGTCTGCCTGTTCTGCTCCCCACTCTGTCACTGGTGAATCCTCTCACCCTCCCATCTCTGGCCTGTACCCCAGCTCTTATATGCATAAATAAATAAATCTTTAAAAAAATAAGTTGATCTTTAAAAAATATTAAAATAAACAATAAACAATATCTTGAAATATTAAAATTAGAGAGAAAAGGATTGTTTTCTTATATTTTGGGCAGTAAGTATTTCTTAGAAAAGAAACAAGATCTTTCCATAACAGAGGGATAAAAATGTTTTGTAATTAGTTTCCTAAATACTTTGGTGAAAATGCCATATTTAACATGAGTTTTTAAGTAGTTTAAGAATGTTTTTCCCAATTCTATTTTTTGTCATAAAAATACCTTCATAAGGGAAAGAAATATAAATGTATATATTTAAATTTAATATAACATATTTTGTTTCTAGTACCTGCTAAGAACATCGCAACACAGTAAAACTTTATAATATGATTTTCAATATATACTTTTATACACAATGGATATAATATACTTTTCTATAGAATGCTATATACTGTGAATGAGGATGATAATTGTTTGATTTTTACAATCAAAGCATAGATTTGATTTTATTCTTAAATTTTAAGTTTGAAACCTCTATTATGTAGTTATATGTATTTTCTTTCCAGTTTTATTGTATGAGAGTCCAATGATTATTTGTAGATAGATAGATAGATAGATAGATAGATAGATAGATAGATAGATGATGATGATAGATAGATAGATAGATAGATAGATAGATAGATAGATAGATTCTCAGAACCTAAGGAATACTCAGCATTTAGATATTTGTGTGCTCTCAGTTTCTTAGTCAAATAGAAATATTTAAGTACTGCAATCTAACCATCTTCTTTGCAACTAAAAGCTGTCAAAACTGGTAAAATCATTGATGCTTTGCAAAGCTCAAGGATGTTATAAAACCTTCAATAATCTGTCAGTTATTTCATCTTTAAAACTTTGATAATATCTGAATTTGCCCCTTCAGGAGACACACACTTAGAAAATTCATTTTTAAACAAATTTTTTGAAGGTAAATGTTTTCACTAAAATAAAGTCATTGCTAAAATACTCTCTTAGAGCACATGCCTTACTTGAACATGGACACAATTTTTTAATTTGTTAATACTGCTGCTCAGCTTATAACATTCCTTCTGCAGAGTAAAACCTCCTTGAATCTATTATCAGTTTCTAGCCAGATAATGCAGAATAAAGGGTTAAATGCATTGTTTATTATTACTATTATTATTATTATTATTATTTACAGCATTTTTGTGCCTGATTAGTGATGGTATCTGATAGTGTTTTGACATGACAGGCTGTCAGGAAAGGAAAGAACAGATGCGCTGGGGATGTGTTACTAGCTCACCAATGCAAATTGGAAGAACAAGGCCTGTCAAAAGCAATCAAACTACCACCCACATCTCTATTAACAATGAGTGAAGACATTAACAGTCTGCAAGTAGAGAGTTCAGTGACACTGTTCTTGTGGGTGGAAGTAGACAGGACTCAGCCATCACACACTAATCTTCTAGATCCAATCATGGTGTGTGTTGGAAGACAATGCCCATCTAGATTCACATCCTAAGAAAGAGGCATCATTAATACAAAACCCAAACCCTGCCAGCTAAATAAGTTCTAAGGAAATTGTGAAGTCTAGAACAGAAGGCCAGTAAAATTGTCTTAAACTATCCCTTGCTTTATAAATCCCTCGAAATAAAATTCTTATCTTAAACACTCTTTTTTTTCTTCTTCTTCTTGTTTCTTCGGGAGGAACATTTCCACATGTCCAGACAATCCACAATTTGAGCTTTGCATTCTCAGACTGGTGTGGAAGCATTGTGAAGGTCAAGAGGGTGGCTGTCTAGAAAACAACCCAGCATTTAGAAACAGACAGCAGTGGGCCACGAGTTGCAACCTGGTCAGCTGCACTTAAAGGCCAGGAATGTGGCAACAATGATGTCCATTCATTTGGATCACGAGAAGATAATTTATTGGATTCCCTGAAGAAGTCTTTGCCATGGTGGCACATCACCCTTTGCATTTTCTCCACTAACTCCCTGAACCTCCTGAGCTGGAAGAAGTTACATGTACATGAGTTTATGGAGAAACAAGCCTGGTTTCCAACTTGATATTAAATGTATGCAGCCATACAACTCCATCAGTGAATGATAGCATCACGTTGAAGAATATTCAATTTTAAAAGTGTTTTAAAAAAATTCCTTGGGGCCTCCCTGGTGGCGCAAAGGATTAAGCACAGCACTGTGAAGCTGTTCACAGCCTCTGTAGCATGAGTTTGATCCCCAGCCGGCTAGGGAGCAAGCCGGCTAGGGGCACAGCAGACCTTTCCTGTCTTGCCTGCTGCTCCCCTCAGCAGTGTACTTCAGTCAATCTGCCTGTATGTTCTCCACTCTGTCTCTGGTGAATCCTCTCATCCCCCACACCTCTGGCCTGTACCCCAGTTTTTGTATGCATAAATAAATAAATCTTTTAAAAAATAAAATAAAATATGAATTATTTAAAAAAATTCCTTGGAAAAAACATATATTTTTAAAATAAAAATTTCTTGTTTGCTAATCCAATTCCAGCACACAATTTGTTTCATCATAAATATGAGTTGTATTACACCAAGGGTTTTCTGTTTTCAGTAATTCACATGTTATTTGTAATTTACTCTAGAGAATGCTCTTCATGTAAAATTTAAATGCTTTGTCTTTAGCTAAGGAGTGTAAAACCATTTATTGATATTTAAATTAACCCTCTTTTCCAAAAATACATGATATAATTTCCTTGAGCTGAAATATTTCAAACATGAATAAAAAGTTTAGTTAGCAAAGTAAAACAGTAAATGGATTAATAAAATTTTGGGAAGGGGTTTGGAAAATCTAACTCCTTATCTCTTGTGTTTACATTCATTTTATTTAACTCCAAATCATCAATTCGCAGGCGCTGTCTATGGATCAAGGACTGAGGACACTGGTTGTTCTTCACCTCTGGGGCCAAGACTGGACCACAGCACCTCTGGCATTAGTGGACTCTGACTCACCTGCCCCTTCCAGGTTGAGTATGAGAGGGTTGTTCCCTACCCAGTAGGAGTCAGGCTGAATCCACCCTGCAGAAAAAAATCTGACTATTCACAATATTAAATTTATATATATATACTTTATTTTTATTTATTTATTTTGAAGATTTATTTACTTATTTATGCAAGCACTGGGTACAGTCAGAAAAGCAGGAGGGTGAGAGAATTCACCACAGCCAGAGCGGGGAGCAGAACAGGCAGACCAATGAAATACACTGCTGAGGGGAGCAGCGGGCGGCAGGAGAGGTCTGCGCGCCATGTGGGACCCTCGCTGGTGGGCGGGGATCGAGCTGGTGCTGCAGAGGCTGCGGGCAGCTTCGTAGCCCAGCGCCCAACCACTGTGCCACCCGGGGAGGCCCAAGTAAAGGCCCTGTTAGGCAAGGTCTACTCATTTCAAAATTCTTGATGAACATTTCAATATTTATAATCCTATATCTTTAAAATATACAAACCCATCTGCTTCTTTTCTAGAATGGCTCCCCTGGTGGCACAGCGGTTGAGCACTGGGTTGCCAGGCTACCCGCAGCCTCTGTAGCGCCAGTTCCATCCCCGGCCACCGGGCGAGGGTCCACCAAAAAAAAAATAAATAAATAAATTTATATATTTTTAACTTTGTATGCAAATCAAAAATAAATATTGAGATGATCCAGAAACTAACACGTATCAACCAGCTATTCCAATAAGACCTGCATATTGTGCTTACTATTTTACAAATATAAGCAACAGGGAAAGGCAAAGCAACGTGCTCTCCATCCGCTTCCAAGCTGCATATGTGTCTTGTTTTATAGTAGGAAATCATGCTGACAAATGGAATAATGTTGCCATGAAATAACACTTTTAGACGTGTGTTCCATTACTTTTCCTTCCTTTGTTGCTAGTTTTTAAAAGACTCCTTACTTCCTAAACTTCAAGTATTTTCTTTTTCAGTTCTCATATCAAATTAAATGAAATTGAAAGAGCTCGCTACTGAAAATGAACTGAAATTGAAGGAGCTCAGTATTTAAAACAAAAATATTCCTTTAATTAAAGAATAATACATTTTGTTTAAGGAGAAGCTCTTGGTTTCTGAAACATATAATTTAACGTTTGTCTTCCTAATACCAGTATAGTAATAGATTTCCCAATTCAACTGAAAGGTCATCAGTTTATCTTTTGTTGTATTTCTTTTTTTTTTTAAAGATTTATTTATTTATGCATACAGAACTGGAGTGTAAGCCAGAGGTGCAGGGGGTGAGAGTATTCACCAGATACAGTGGGGAGCAAAACAGGCATATATACTGAAATACACTGCTGAGGGGAGCAGCGGGTGAGGCAGGAGAGGTCTGCTGTGCCATGTGGGTTGCTCCATGGCCAGTTGGGGATCAAACTCATACCGCAGTGGCTGGTGACAGCTTAATAGTGCTGTCTTTAGCCCCTGTGCCACCAGGGAGGCCCTGTTTTATTTCTTGCACTTACTTATTTCACTAATTTAGGAAATAGAGAATTTTTTCATTACCTCTGTAAAGTCTTCAACAGAATAAAAAAAAGAGAAACTAAAAATATGTGCATATTAACTATACTTTCACTGAAGCTGAACAAACAGTAGGCCTTTGATATGAGAATACCATACTTTGCTGTTGAGAACATGTTGCAAATGCATGATATACAAAATCCAATTTTCCATATATTTTATTATATAAATCTCAAATGGTCATTATACAGTAGTAGAATAGCATTAGTAGTAGTATGTGTTAGTATAGCATTAATAGTGTTAGTATAGCATTAGTAGTAGATAGCATTATTTTCATGGTTCAGAAACTGAACCATGACTTGACTTGGTTATCACGTAAATAATCTTAATCAGTCATCAAGTAAGATTGACAACCATTCTGAATACTGCTTGGCTTTAGTTTGATTTTGAACACTCTGCAAGAAGTGATGAGACCAAGGCAGGGGCAACTGTGGATTCCGCCATGCATGCCTGCCAGTGGAATCAACACACCTTTCTTTCAGGAAGGAAGCTTCAACTAGACATTTAGAATCTAGTCTTCTTGCATCCCTGACAGCTGTGTCCTATTAAATATTCCTTCACAGGAGATTTTGGGGAAGAAAAAAATAGAAAGGGAATGAAATAGGGAGGGGGTCATCTGGGGGAAATGCAAACAATGTATTTTTTCAGCAAAATTTTAAGTTTAATTTTGAGTACAGAAAACATTTAGTGAAATGCCTCTAAAAAATCAAAATTTTTAGTCGTTAAAAACTGTTTATTGTCTTATGCCTTCAGTTTTTCTCAAAGTGCATTCCTAATCACAAACTCTATAGGTAGACCATAGTCTTGAAAAGAGACAGAAAAATTGGATTGTGTAGGGTCACGAAGGACACAGTGCAGGTTTTCTGATCCCATGCAGACCGGGTAAAGGAGGAATCAGAGTCCTTAGTGGCTTTTGCAGGTCTTTTATTGGGATTTACCCGGTACACAGCAGGCAGGGGTGCTGGGGGGCCGGGAGGCTGGCAGGCCTCCCAGCCCCCAGCAAGTCTTCACTCTATCCGGGCTCTCCGGCCTTCTCTTGGTTTCTGCTTCTCTAGCTTCTCAGCTTCTCTTTTGGCTTCTCCTGCTTCTTTCTCGGCTTCTGCTGGCGTCCCCTTGACACCGCCCTTAAAAAGCACAGTCTTAGCCCAGGTGAATCCTATCTACATCTGCCCATACCCTACTCCAGGAGCCCGCCATCAGGCATGCATTCAGGACCTCAAGGATCCATCATCTATCCTGATGGCGGGAAGGCAGAAAAGCCTGACCTTTTCTCTACCCTACAGATTGTAAGAGCAAAGAATAGATATTTTCTTTTAAAAAAAGAGAAATGTCATTCAGTCTTTTCCCTAATAAATCAATGTGTGATAATCTGAAAGGCAGCTGCATTTTATTCACCCACTGCAGGACTACAGTCCCAGTTAGGGCAGGGAGACAAGGTTTGTATCGTAGACATGCAATAAAAAGTAAAACCCATCTGTAATCAAATGAAATTTTTAAGAAAAAAAAAAAAAAACAGAATCCCAAAATAATGTCCCTTCTGAAACAGAAGAATGTCACTGTGATTCTAAAAGGAAGTTTTTTAGAGTAATGTAATATGGACAGCTTCTCAAATACAACGGGACAGCAGTTAATTGTATAATTAGTCTTTGTTCATTATACATGTGTGATATAATCAGATTTAGGGATCATATGAAACTATGGCGCTGCAGATTTTGTCACTCCAAATTGATGAGAAAAATTATTGCTTAAAGAGACCTTGTGACATATTAATAAATGGGTATAGTCTGTAAGGAATATTAACAAAACCTGTGTGAAGGAGATTATAAATCTCCAATGAGTTTTTAAATTACTTATGCCTCCAGGACACAGTAACACAAACTACTGGATTGTAGCCATGTCAAATTTGCAGCTACGAGGTTAAAAAAAAGAGGCGAGATAAAAGGCAATGCTTAATTAAATGTGTCTACAGATAAATTCTAGGTTTAGCTAATTTTAATTGTGTCTGTGTAATGCAAGTGCACCTGTGGACATTTCAAAATGGTATTGACTCAATCTTAAAACATGAAGAAGACACAAATATGCCCTCAAATAGAGTATTATAGAAACAAATACACCTAGTATTCACCCACTAGTTTACTAGACATACATTTTCTTTTTTTGTAGGAAGAGCTAACTTAAATGGATGAGTTATAATTTAGATCAGAACTATTTTCTCAAGCATTTTGTTGATGTTTCAAACACCAATCCCAGTGCACATATTTAGAGCAAATACTAGACATTCGGCTCAGTTCCACATGCCTTAGATTTATTAAATCAGTTTGTCTTAACAAATAATGAAATACAGGCTTATAGAGATTAAGTCCCTTGCACCAAGTCACGTTTATGGCAAATGCTTCTTGGACCATGTGTCTGAAGCCAGTCTTTACCTCAGCTTCATAAGCAAAATCATGCTGAGGTCTACAGTCTCTCAGTTTCTAAGAAAACCAACTCCGTTAAACAGTAAGCAATTTGCGTAAACATAAGATTAGCAAAGAAAACTTCAGCAAATCACCTAAGAATGTGAGAGGTAATTTAGCACCTACTTATTTTAAATCTTTCACCATATCACTTCCCTTGGCTCTGCTAAGGAATAAAAGTATAAATTCACATATATGAATGAGATTAATTCAGAAAACATGCTGTTTCAGCTTCTGTTACCTAAAGGTGATGTTAGGGAGAAGTGTAACTGGCAAATATACAAATGTATGTAGAAGAGCAAAGTTGTCAGCTGTTTGAAGTGTTTTTTTTTTCTGAAAGTTCTGCTGATGTTTACGAATCCATTTTTACTATGGGGGCCATTCCTGCTTTACTTTCCCTGGTTGTTTGGGTTTTGGTGATCAGACATTTTAAGTGACCGTAGATGTTTTTTCATAAACCTGGCTGCTGAGGAATCATGGCTTTCTAGAAGAAAGCCTTGATTTTCTGGGTGATTTCTGGGTGAAAATCGGGCTTGAAACACCAGAATGTCATAGAGCATTGCTCACGGGTTAAATCCAATCTGCAAATCAGACTGTTGCCCTCTGACTTGAATACTTTGGAAGCCTCATTATAGAGTTCAAAGACACAATTGGCAACTCAAATTTTCTTTCATATGGATTTTTTTTAATATACTAAAAGAAATACTAGCAAAGTTCCTCCCGTCCCTCCCTCCCTCCTTCCTTCTTTCCTTTCTTATACTGTAAGGTTGCACTATCTGGGAAAAGATTTCTTCCAAAATGAGCAACTGATGGACACATTCCAACATAGCTACCTTTTCTTAGAACAGGTGGGCAGGACTCTGAATCTCTATTCAGGTTTCCTGTTTCCATTTCAAATGATGATTCTGAATGAAGAAGTAAGCACAGGAACACCTTTCTTTGCTAAAATAAAAAAAAAAAAACACAGATTTTGCTTTTGTGTTTTAAACAACTGACCCATATTCTTCCAATCTCAAATCCAGGCTTAAGTATGATGAGAGAAAATTAGTATAAACAAGCAAGCACTGAGCTGCCAATATTATTAAAAGTGTTAGCATAATTTTTTTCATGGAAGTATAGTAATTTGAGTATTAGTTAGCATTGCTGGCTTTTGTTTTATTTCCCTTAGATACTTGTTGTGTCTTATTCTGTCCTATCTAACCACTCTTGTTCCTCTTTCATTTTTATTTTTATTATTTTTTTAAAGATTTATTTATTTTTATACAAGAACCAAGGTATAGGCTAGATATGCAGGAGGGTGAGAGGATTCACCAGAGACAGAGCGGGGAACAGAACAGGCAGACTGACTAAACACACTGCTGAGGGGAGCAGCGGGTGAGACAGGAGATGTCTGCATCGCCGTGTGGGATTCTCACTGGCCTGCCGGGATTGAACCCGCGCTGCAGAGGCTGCACACAGCTTCACAGCGCAGCTCTCAACCGCCTGCGCCACCAGGGAGGCCCTCTTTCATTTTTAATTAAGAAAATAATAATCAAAATTGGGGCAATTAAATTATTTCAAGTCATTAATAAATTTTATTATTCAAAAAAAAATGAGTATTTTTTTCTCCAGTAAATACCTAGGGAAAGAATTGTTGAAGTAGTTGAATATAGTGACATAGTGTAGGGATGGTAGAAAAGAGCAAGAGGAAAGAATTAGTTCCTCCTTCACAAATAATTGAACTAGGAAAAAATGTCTAGCGCTAATCAGTTTCAAAGAGGGTAGAAGTACTTATCTCCTTGGTTCAATAAATATTAAAAATGCTATCCATCATATTATTTTGAGCTCCTTACTTAAATTAATCCTGCTCTCTTTTACTGCACATCATAAAATTTTCTCATTTTAAATATTTTCTTCATAGACCTGTTGAGTAACTTTAAAACATCATTGAGTTCCCATCACCAAGAGTAAAGTTGTTAAATTATCTACATGGACTATAGTGGCTAATAAAAATCAAATCCAGTTATTTAAATCTCAGTTAATTCCACTATAAACATATTTTAAGTACTTCGATTACCTAGATCAATATTGCTTTCTTAATGAAGAAATTTCCTAAGTATTCCTGTTGTTTACATAATTTTGACACTTGATTTCTCATGTGTTGTAGACCATGTCTTCCTGTGTTATATCAGTGTTCTCTGAACTTGGATTCTGAGATTTGTGATCAAGTTATTGAGTATATACCCATACCTAATCAAGACTAAATGTCTACAGCCCAGAAAATCAGTTAATCAGAAACCATTACTCACTATCTTTGACAAACAAAGAAAGTAAATGTGCACTTATTTGTATGTTTGTTTATTACATATTTTTCCACTTTAAAATATAAAGTTCAAGAGAACAGGGACTTTGCTGCTGCATCTGCCGTCATACTCTCAGAATATGGAATGGTGCCTCGTACATTGAGCTATTCAATAAATACTTGTGGAATGAACCAGTGGAAACAAAGGGGGATGTTTGGATGCATGGATGGATGGATGGATGGGTGAAGAGTAGCAGACATTTGTATACTTGAATGGATGGATAGATGGATGGGTGGACAGGCGAGTTGATGAATGAATGAAAGAATGTATGATGGTTGCAGAGGAGGAGAGATGGATGAATAGCATATTCTGTATCACTCTTTGAACCTTAGATGGATTCAATGGAGTATCTTTTGCAGTTCTTATTTTGATGGGAGAGCCACTTAATAGGCAAAAATAAATGTGGTTCTACTAAGCTAAACTGCTTAATGTAGGAAGAATGATGCACCTATATATTCATCCTAAAATAATCCTATTTTGCAATAAACCAGATATTATTTTAATTTTTGATGTGATAAAAAGAAATTATAATCTAGATAACACCACTGATAGACTTTGGAACTAAAATAGCTCAACATGAATGTCATTATCTCTTCAGATCATTTAAAATTAATATTCAGCCTAACAATCTATCATGCAGATCTCAAGCTGTACCCCTAATGCCTTAATGATTTTACTTTCCAAACATCTTCCTGGAAGTCATCCTAATTCAGTAGAGCGTTTTATAATGCTTACTTGAAAATCACTGCCTAATCAAGTTAGCTCTTGCCTCTACTTTTTAACATAATTGCAAATACTATTATCAGATGCCCTTAGACAATTAGGCCCTGAAGATAACTACGACCACAACTATTGAAAAGACCCTGACTTTTGCATTTACATTCAAGTTAATTTTTTTAGTAAATGGTGATTTATTACATTAGATGAAAGCACTATATGTTGGAGCAAAGTAACAAAAAAGTTAAAGAGAGGCTAAAAAAATAAAATTCAAATGTTAGACTCCAATGAAATTAAAACTATGACTGCTTTATCTATGATTTTATAAGAAAGATATAATAAAGTTTTCTTTTATACTTGTCATTTTATCTACTTGTTACTTATACTTTTGATTTTTGTTTGATGTGTATATGTGTATGCTTATAGGAATTTATATATACCTGTGAATTATGACTTTTTTCATTAAATAATTACTTTTTCTTAACATAATATATCCATTTGCCATAATATGCAGTATTAATGCTATAACTATGCCTTTTTTTGTTGGTCAGTATTTCCTTATACATTTTTTTTTTAATTTCAAAGTTCTGTGTTGTGAGAATTTAAATATTTTATTGGACCAACAACATATACTTGCATTAGTCAGGATTCCAGAGTAATAAGCAAATAGGAGAGATTTCTGAATTATAAAAAATAGTCTCACACTATTATGGAGGCTGCTGGCAAGCCCAGACTGTATAGTGATACAGCTGGCTGGGCACCTAGAGCAGATGTTCCAGTTTGAAGATAATCTACTGGAAGTAAGGAAGAAGATAGGCAGATAAAGTGAATATTTTAATTCATTTCAGGCACAGAAAATGCATATTTTCTCAAATGTATGTTCAATCATATTGATATTTGATCTTGATCCACAATTGAAAGCATAAACTGCTCTTAATACTCTCTGAAAGTTGAACAAAAACAAAGATTTAATTGTATATAAAAGTTAGACAGTCTTGATGGTTTTAAAATAAATGAATAATATCTGCTCTAAAAAGGCCCATTTGTAATAACAGAACCACCTTATTATTTTCTAGAAGGAAAATCTTTTCTGAAGACAGTTGATAAAATGTCATTGCTTTGAACTTTCCTACCTTGTTCAATCCCTTTTGAAGTTTGTTTTAAACTTTCGAATGATTTTTCAGTTTTGCAAACAAGTAATACCTACCAAATATTTGCAGCAAATATATTTTCTAGTTTTGACCAAAAAAGAAAAAAAAAATCTATATTTGAACTATATAAAGACTTCCTTTTATTTTGGTTGTAAATATGATATTCTTCCTACATGAAACTATGGACCCACCGTCACTAGGGTTTGGATTATTCTCTAGTCTTAGGTACATCCTATCCCTCCTCATTACCTGATTCTAAAGAAGTTACAGTATTTTTCTGGCAAAAGGAGTCTGTGATTAAGAAACATGGCATCAAAAGTCATCATCTGAGTCTCTTTGGTAAGAGTTTTCCACCCAATTAATCAATCAGATTTTGTTTTAATTACCCATTTTCTAAAGAACTTAGTTTTTCATAGCTGGAGAAGAGGAATTGTAATCAAATATGTCCTGGTCACTTCCATTGTGTTGGGATGAGAGACTAGTATGAGTGTAAACATGACATATACAGCATCTCCACTGAATCTTTACTCCCCTTGTTTAGATATGTTTCCCCATTGGTCCATGTTTTGCAAGAACCTTTTTCTTAAATACCTTTTATTTCTGTAATGTCTTTACTAAAAGATGTGCATGATCATGGCTTCTATGTCTATGAGTAAAATCTCTAATTCTGGACTTCTACCTAGACCTGGATTTTGGTATTCAAATGTCATTTTGGCATTTCTGTATAAAATGTCCCTCTTTCACATATCATGGTTTCAAATCCTTCACAGCATTTTCATAATCAAGTTTAGAGACTCTTTTACTTTCTTTTTGGCACAAAATTATCACAGTAGTGCACTGCAAGTTTCTTCTCCCTTCCTCTTTCCCTTCCTTTCTTCTGTACAATCCTATATTTAATGTTCACTGACCCTCCCTTATTTTCAACATCTCTCTCAATGACTAGAATGTGGACTCCTTAATTTCAGGGACTTACTTCTTTTTGTTTTTTTGTTTTGTTTTTAGGACACAATATAGTACATAATCTAAAAAAAACATTCAATAATTACTTTTTAATTGGGTTAACAACTGGATCAAGAAAGACATAACATGCAATCACCTACCTTTGCCCCTCTTTATGTTTTTCTCCTTTGTTTCTTGCCCATCTTTGCCTATACTGCTCTGTAAAAACTCCGATTTCAGTGACTGCAAGTAATTCTGTGTCTCCTTCCCAATCAGCACTTTCAGTTCATTAAGAAAATCCTGTCTTTTTTTTTTTTTATAACTAACAATGACTAAGAGTTTCTAGAGACCTCAGATTGAAGTCATTTGTTCCATTAAAACTGAAGCTTCTACAGCCTCCCTGGTGGCACAGGGGGTTGAGCTCAGTCCTGTGAGGCTGTCCATGGCCTGTTGGGGAGCAACCCACATGGCACAGCAGACCTCTCTAGTCTTGCCCGCTGGTCTGCTCCACAGTGTACTTTGGTCAGTCTGCCTGTTTTGTTCCCCTCTCTCTCTGGTGAATCTTCTCACCCCAACAACTCTGGCCTGTACCCCACTTGAGAAAACAAACAAACAAACCTGTGAGCCAAATATTCCTGTTTAGAAGCTTCAGTTTTGTTTGTTATGACCATATCAGAAAAGTTGTTTGACAGAGACTCCTCTCTTATTCCTCTTGGTTGCCATCGAGGGTCCGTTTCAAACAACTTTTCTGATTTGGTCACTAAAGAAGGTTTAAATCCATTTTACTTTGAAGAAATTCACAAGAAAGCACACAGCTTGCCTGAGTCTTCTTCAAGAAACCTAGAAAGTTGCCCCCTGAGAGATAGAATTGGCATTGACTTTTTATACTTCCAACAAACAAGTATGAAAGATTGTGTCTTACAAATGGATTTTAAGAAAACTGGGTGAGCAAAATTGTCTTAAGAAGACAAGCTTAAAAAGTGCCACTGGACATTTGTAAAGAATAAATTGAAAACATATTAAAGATAATCATGAATAATAATTAAACCACACTTAGCACTTAAATGGATCCATTTATCTTCAAAGATCATTACAAATATTACCTAATTAATTTTTACAATATTGGCCCTATGTTTAAACATCAGTAGCCTGTGTATTATGTTTCAGGGAAGAATGAATCAATATTAGAAGTAATATTCTCCCGGTGGAAAGAGAAAAAAAACAGTATTTGAGAACATTCATTTGAAAGGAAAATCTAAAAGCAGATGAACTTTATGTCTCAAAGATATTAACTCATTGCCTATCCCTTTGAGGGTGATCAAGATTAAAACAAACAAACCCGCTTCTGTTGTTTATCTGATGAAATTCAGTTTCAATCTCTACACAAGGTGCAGAGCAATAAAGCTTCTCTCACAAGCTACCAAGAATACAATGGCATTAAACAGAAGTGCAATTATTGCTTGGGCACCTCAGTGCCAAAGACAAGTGTGTCTGTCACTTAGAAACCGGCTCCTCTGCCTGGGTATGCTGGGTAGATCTGGAGTGTCTAAGTGCAGGAGTTTTACACCCTGAAATGTGTACTGCAGGAAGGAATCAGAAAGAGATGACCAAATTCCAAGTCATTCTTCATTTAAGGTAAAAATTATATCTATGTACTTTTTATTTCCATTTTAGTGAGATATAATTTATATACTATACTGTATAAGTTTAAGGTGTACTCTATAAAGACTGATTTATATCTATCATGAGATGATGACAAGTTTAGTTAACATCAAAGGTAAAGAAGGAGGGAGGGAGGAAAAAAGGACAAAAAAATGTTTTTTCTTTGTGATGAAAAAGCATCTGGTATTGCTTTAAATCTTGCCTCTGGCACCAAGAGTCTATGTGGGGTATCCAGGGACTCCCTGCTTCCTGCTGACAGAGCCTCCTGAGAAGAAAGACAAGTTTCCTTGGCAGCCAAGGAACATTATATACTTGTAATCCTCACATCTTTTTTGAGATTGGGGCCGGCTCCCAAAGTCCACCCTGAACCTTTCTGGGCATGAGGGCAGGGTCAGTAACCATCTCCCAGACTGCTGCCTCCAACTCACATATGTATGCGGCAGGAATCTGGAGAAAGGATTAAGCTTAAGGCCTCAACCACACAAACAAAAACATCAAACTTGGATCAAATTCTTGAAAATCCAAAGGTTAACAAGGGAATGATCATTTCTCTATCAGTGCAGAGAACAATAGAAATAAATCACCTGATGTTGGTAAAAAAGTTGCTATCCATCACAATTGCACAGACTCATAGGCCAAGGGTCAGAAAATAATGACCCAAGATAACTTGTAATGATAGGGCATGGTTGAAAGGGGCAGGTCTCCAACGGTGGAGATGCTTCGAAGTCAATGAGATGTGTTTGATCTAAAAAGCTAATGTATAGAGCTGGCATGCTGGCAACCTTGAATGGAGGAGCTCTTTAATTGCCTGAAAGATAAATCCTGGTTTGTTGCATGAAGTCCACTTATGATAATGTTGAGTGAAAATTGCAGTAGTCTGTGTATTAGAAACACATGCATTTACACATTAATTCCTCTTGACATTTTCCCAAAATGTTTAAGTAAATATTTAATCATGGATTTATTGTTGGTTTGCTACATAATATTGGCAGGTTGACTCCCCTTATGAATGTTTCCATGTATAAAGCATGAAGAACAAACTCTACTCAATTCAGGCATTTCCACATTCCCAACATAAGGGTAACTCTTTGGAAATTATAAGTGTATCTGAACATGACTTCTAATTCTATAATTTAGCATAAAACATAGGATGGAATCTTGTCTTATGTTAATTTGGTTTTCCTTGTTTCAAGACGTAATATCACAAATTCATTTTGGGAGACAGATGCATGGAGTTTTTTTTTTTTTTGCAGACACTTCATTTTACCAACAGAAAGAAAACAAAATGCATATTTATAGATCAGGCAACTGTGAACTTAATCAAGGGTGACTCTAACTTCTTTTCCTTCCTTCTTCCCTTTCTCACATCAACCAAACATCCATCAACCTCAAGGAACTTGAGTGTTTAGAATAACTGGACTTGCAGGACAGCATTTCTGCCTTGTGTGTGTGCACTGATTTAGATTTGGAGGAGACATCGGGGCTAAAATATTTCCTTAAATTCTGAGTTCAGTGTGGATGAGTTTTAGAGGATGTTCATGACACTTTCTAGTGGGATTGACCCTCTAATGCTCTTGGCTATCAAGTTGGATGTTTTTGACTCTAATTTGGAGCAAGTCAGCTAACTCAAGTATTTGCATATCTAAAATGGGATTCATTAAGAAATGTATGTTAATGAAACCATCATTAGCAGGTAATTTTATATCCAAATTGATGTTATTCAGGGGTCTACCAGTAGGTAGACAGGCACAGTTTACTTGCTATTCAAGAACATTAGATTATTTGATCTGACCATCTACAACTGCCTGTAAATTTAGGGGGAATCACTGGACTAATTTTTAACTATATCATTAGTTAAGGATATGCAATTAGATTTATTTTGCATTCAGGGAACCAACATTATTTTTTCAATATTTTCTTTACTGAATATACTGTTATGATAGTACCTTAAGATAATACTGACATCTATATGAAGTTCCCTTTTTAATGACTCTGCAATTAGATCAGTAATTGGGATGAGATGGTTACTCCCATCGGGAAGAGATTGTACATTGGAATAAATCAGCTTCCTCTTATGCACTTCTAAGAAGCATCTGATCAACTTTGCTCTCTGACTCTACTCTGTGCAAACAATGCAGTCATCTGTAACATGATAAATTTTGTTGATTAACTGCATGCGATCAGATAAACGATTTTTTTAAAGGCAGGAGGAACAGAGAAATGACTTGGGAGAATGTGTGATCTGGACACAAGATGGGGAATGGGGCAGGATAAGTCAAAATTCTAGCTAAATAAGGATGTACAGAAGCTGTTCTATCATCAGTTCCAGATCACGTAGGTGAAACTTATTAATAAATTCTCTGAACAGTGATTCTGGCATGAAAAAAGGCTCAGGGCTGGATGGCAGGTTTCCTTGAGTCCATCATCTTAATGTCTGCTTCTAAATTTGAGAATTATGAATGAGAGAAACAGTTGATGGTAGAAAGATTTAATTGCCTCTCAGAGGTTGAAAACACGAAGAGGTTGGGACCAGCAGAGCAAAAGCTCACACTGAAATTTGCAATCAGAAGCTCTCCTTCCTGCACAGAGCTCCCAACACCTCTCCTGCCTGTCATAGGGACTGCCTTTGCATACTTCAAAATAACTCTGTAATTTGTCTTTGGCATCTAATAGAGATGAGTGGGCAGCTTTCAATACTCAGTCTAAAAATAGAATCTCCCATTTCCAAGGGAATAAAAAAGGAATGCAAGCTATAGGTATCTGAGCTTATTTGCAAAACAAAGCCTGCTTGCTAACTCAGACAAAGCTTTGCATCATTTCAGAAAAATAGCTCAGTGGACAAGATGTGCTTAAAATGCATTAATAGATAAGGAGGTCACAGAAAGAGAGGAGAATGAAAATCACTCCCAGGACAAGCAGAAAGTCAGTTTCCTCTTGACCTTTGGACCAATAGTGGATTAATGAATGATACTCAGAACAGAATTCAAAAAAATGAAATAATAATAATAATAATAATAAAAACTCAGGAGGAATCAGCATGCTTTTTGTTCTCCCTGGGAATTATAGAATCAGCAGGAGGATTTGGCTAAATATCCTAATATAAATTGTTTGAAAAGCACACAGAGATAAAGCTTCTCATGCATTACTACATTTAAAAAAAAATTCCCTAGTGTTTCTTATTGTTTCCTTTTTTTCCATGAGTTTACAGCAGGTTGGCATAAATGAATTTTGTGAAACAGTTTGAAAATTTGTGCATCTGTTAGTTATGTCTAAGGCACAGAACTAAGAATATATGAAATTGGCCAGACTGACATTTTAAGATATTCTAGAGAGAAACAAAGGGGGCTGGGGGGGAGGAAGCAAAAGAGAGGCCACAGATTATTATTGAGACAATATTCAATTATACAAGAAATCCCAAGTCATAACACAAACTCAGAATAGGAATCTATATTCAGTCTTAATTATTTTTAAATGGTAACAATAGAATACAATGGGAGAGCATAAATATTACATTAAATGAAGCCAATGTATCATTAAACTCAAAAGTTTCAACAACCTCAATTTATTTTCTCTAATTTTGATCTTGAAAGATTAGAAACTTAGCCAAGATAAACCTTTCTTCTCTTGGTCACTTTCTTAATATCCTAAACATTAAACCATACAAAGTATCAGAAAAACATAATATGAAGTATAGAAATTCAGCCCAGATTAGCTGAGTTGATAATCAGGGCCAGCTTCTTAACTGTTAACTTGAGTAGTTTGCATAGCTTCTCTGTGCCTCAGTTTCCAGAGCTGCAAACTGGGGACAATTTTAGAACCCACCTCATAAAGTTTGCCATTGGTTGGATTGTCTGTCCTCCAAAATTCCTATGTTGGAGTCCTTGGAATATGACCTTCTTTGGAGGCTGAGTTAACAATGCTTATCAAGTTAAAATAATGTCAGCATGTTATTCTTAAAAAAAAAAAAAAAAAAAGAAGGTAAATATGAGGGAATGCCATAGAGGACAAAAGCAGAAATTGGGGGTGATACTTCTTTAAGTCAAGGAGTGACAGCAAACACCAGAAGCTCAGAGAGAAGCACAGAACAGATCCTCCCCCACAGCCTCAGAAGGGACCATGTGCTGACATCATGGTCTTGAACTTCCAGCCTTAGAACTATGAGCCAATATTTTTCTGTTAAATCATCTATGGCACTTTGTTGTGGCAGCCCTAATAAGCTAATATAAGGTTATTGAGAAGTTGATGGTCTGATAAATGTAAAAAGCTTAGAAGCATGCCAGGAGCAAAATGAAAGTTCAATAAAAGTGAACTGGGATTATTGTTATTATTAGGACAGAGACTCAGGTCTCTTTCAGTTTTAATGAAATGTGTTCTGTGTCTATTTTCTCTAAATAACATAGCTACCTTGACTCAACTGACTTCTCTGGAGGCTCCTGACTAATTTGAGTGATTGACAGTTGGACACAACTGGCAGTGGGATGGGTAAGAAAGGTACAGAGCAGATGGGGTAGAATTCATGGCTGATCTGACTCCTTGTTTTGTCAAGATGCCAATACCTTCCAACAGCTTGGAGGCAGGCCTCTTCAGCATGGGACCCACACACCCTTCCCTTCCACACAAATGCAAACACTGCACACACGTGCACACACTGAGAAAAAGGCAAGGCACTCCTCCTTTTCCAGGAAATAATATCTGCTGCAGCAGGTAAATAGCAACTCCTAGCCTTCCACTACCCAGGGCTGTACAGTTCCAGATTTAAAACATCACTTGACCCAATAGTTTTCACTCTCCCCTGTGTAGTATGAATGAAAGGTTTATTCCTGTAAGTGCCCAGGAAGGGAGAGCACTTGGGAAAGGCTGTTCCCTGTGCCTGGCTGCCAGCCACACTTTGTCCTGAGAGTTGAGTTGTGGAAGATTCAAGGATGTCCCTCCAGTAATGGTTGAGTCTATTCATTAATGGGTAACTTCCTAACACACAGCTGTGCAGATCCTATATGCCAAATACTGTTTCAAAATTTGGGTCATATTTTGTCTTTGAGTCTCTCTTCTCACCTCTCCCTAATTCTAACTCGTCGATGAACTCTCTTGGCTTCCAACTAACACTTGGACAAATGTCATTCTTAGGAGTGCATGAATTCTAAATGTCAGCTAGACCAAGACATTTCTAGTTCTCCCGCCCTTCTCTGTCCACACCCAACCTTGGGTGAGTAGGGTGGCATTCTTGAGAAGGGCAGGAACAGTGACTCCATGGGTACCCCGCTTCTGAAGGGTCATCAGGGTGCTTGCAAAAGTGTCTAATTTTCCTAGGTCTTGGATATCCTGTCTAAAACTTTCCCAAGCAGTTTTTTTTTCTTTAAATATGTCTTTAAGCAAATTTCAGTCTACACAGTCCTTAGGTAGTTTACTTTAGGTATCCAAATAGCCTTTTGATTTTCATGGAATTTCATCTTGATATACCATAGTAAGTGAGGGGAATATTTGTCTACATGTGTTACACAATTGAACAAGGCAGTTATTGTGACAAAGTATATAGAAGCCCCTCAAATACAGCTATCTTAATGAATGACACGAGGCTGTTACATTTGCATGTTTTATGAAGTAAGTCAATTTTTTATTTGATATCAATATTAAATAAATGGTCTATTTTTTAATCTATAGAGAAACACATATTTTAAGACACTATCCAATCATTTTCAAGGATATGGAAAATTGCCTTTCTTTTAACAAGGGATAGTCAAATAACTTCCAGATTTCTGTAGGTAAAGTTGAGTTCTCAGATATGCAAATATTTTTCAGGTGTTTATAATACACATCATACATACATTGAGAACTCACTGTATGACATACTTTGTAAAGACAAATTGTGAATAAAATAACCCTTGCCTTTCTGGAGTTCAAAAACAGCACCCTATAATGAATACTCAATAAACAGTTACCAAATGATTTAAAACAAGTAATACAGACACAGGTGACCTTAATTTTCTTAGGAACATTTGAATGTAATGTATAAGGAAGTGGTGTGTTTAGTATCAGAAGAAACAAGTGTGGACAATTGATTAGAGACTACATGAATTTTACCCATTGAATGACAGGTAAAGTCTTCATGGAAACAGAAGAATGCAGAATAAACATCTTCACAAGCACACCACCCCACATCTCTCTCTCCACCCACCCCCATCTCTGGAATCTTGGTGTCCCAAAGTAGTCTTGACTACTTTGGATGTTTCTAATGCCTTCACAAAACAGATTTTATTTATTTATAAATTTATCTTTGTAAGCTTTATTGATCTGTGGGTTTTGTTCAGCTTTTTGAGTGTTCTATTTGGGGAACTGGTCCAGCCACTCCACCATCACCAACACTGGAATTCCCTGTTCACTATAAAAGAGCAGAACTAAAGAAAACTGCTGCAGAAGCCTGGAGGGAGAATGCAGCATGCTCCTCCTGGCTTACTTTCCCTAAAATCCTTGGGATGTTTGTGGGCAAAAGGAAAGAACTGTGTTAAATTGGTCCATGATTGCTGAAAGCCTTTCCAAAGTTGCATAATGTCTAAGGACTTAGTTCAGAGGACTGAGTTATGTCAGAGTTTTAAATCATACATTTTTGAAGGAAATATCTTAAAACATTTCTGAAGATGAATAATTTTAGAATCGGTTCAGTTTATTTTGTTCAGTAATGTATAAGGCAATATTAATTATTCCTGTGTGGGGTTGCTATCCTCGTGGTAGGTGGATCTTGTCATCTTGTTGTTACAAGGTTTTCTATCAATCTCATTTTATGGGATGTTTAAAGGTTGAAGTAAGTAGTGAGATTAGATTTGCTCCTTTCGAGCTATAGTATTTCCAATGAAGGTAGATGGAGACTTTACTTTCTAATGAGTGCTGAAGTTTGCAGAGATTTGGCTTGTTCCTGTTTAGGTTTCTTTAGCTGAAGCGACCCCAAGTAACATGACATCAGATGACTGGAGGCAGGAAGGGTGGGCAAGGTTGTTGTCACGCAGTCTACACTGAGGCTCCAGGTATGTGAAATGCCTTCTTTTCTGTGTTGGTTAAACGTCTTCATTTTGACTTTGTGTGTCTGTTAGGTAGAATTCCCATTAGCGTCCTTGAGTACTGGTGTGTGTTATGTAAGGTCACAGCTAAAAGGTGGTTTTCTTGTACAGTTTAATAATATCCATTCTCTTTTTCTCTCTATGGAACAGCCAATGTACAGTCATGGAACAGTCATGCAAGGGTGCCATAGTTTTTGGGACATCATTGTTTACAATGTTTTAATGGTAGTACCAACATTTATGAAATGCACCAATACACTGAATGAATAATGACCTACATGATCTATAATCTTGCCTGATGGAAGGAATTATAATTGTTCCTTCTTCTTAGGGATCAGCCTCCAGCAAGTTTAGTCACCAACAGTGAGTGAGAACAACCCCATTCAGCAGTGCACTTGCAGGCACTTCCTGCAGCCTTCCCCATTTCATACCTTCACAGCTGACATTTATTTTATACAGTAATCATTGGTTTTAATGTTTTAAGTATATGGCATTGATACCCTTATTTCTTTTCACCATGTTTTCAAGTTTGAATTTTTATTTTATTTATTTATTTTTTAATAGAGGCATGTTTTATTTATTTATTTATTTGTTTGTTTTGTTTATACATGCACTGGGTACAGTCAGAAGCGCGGGAGGGTGAGAGAATTCACCAGAGCCAGAGCGGGGAGCAGAGCAGGCAGAAGGACCGAAGCACACTGCTGAGGGGAGCAGCGGGTGGCAGGAGAAGTCTGCGCGCCATGTGGGACCCTCCTCTGGTGGCCGGGGAGCAGCCGGGGATCGAACCGGCGCCGCAGAGGCTGCGGGCAGCTTCGCAACCCAACGCTCAACCGCTGCGCCACTGGGGAGGCCCAAGTTTGAATTTTTAAAACAATGCATGGGTTAATAATCATTTGAATCATTTAGTCCTCCATAACCCCATCCTGTCTTATGGTAGTGTATTCTAATAGTACCTTGGTTTAATAATAAATGAACTTTGTTAATCTAATCCTGGGTAATTCAGGAAACAGAATGTCCTCCTCTTAATGTCTTTTTCTGATCATGATGGAGATTTATATTGATGAAATTGCTTCCACAGGAAGATGAAGTGCTCCTGATTGCTGTTTTCAATCATTTAAGGGGCCATAGAAGTGTGTGATGTTCCTCTGTGTGGACAAAGCAGGCACCCTACTATTAAGAGCAAAGGATCAGGATGTGTCCATACAGGGACTTCCTCCTGAGGGGGTTCTAGATAAAAGTGTAATGAATCAGAACTGGCAAATAGGGGGCATGGATAGACAGTTTAGGTTTGTTTGACCCTTTCATTCAATTAATCAGTTGATAAGAATACTCTGAATGCCTACTAGCTATGAGATATTTTTATGGCAGTGGGGATACAGTGTAAGTAACCCAGAAGTCCTTGCTATCTTAGAGTTTACACTTTCGTAGATAAGATCAGAAATGATGTAAATGAATAATATATATAGTATGCTAGATGGAGGTATTATAAGAAAAACAAACAGTAGCAAGACAAGGGGAGGAGAAGGACTCAAAGAGGACAACATTCTTTTCCCATGTGGTGTGAGGGTGACTCTGCCTAATAGTGCACACACAGAACTTGAGCTGTGGCATTACTCACCAAGCACAGAGCAAAGCTGTATGTGCATTTAAACCTGGATAGCGTACACGGTTCTTTAGCAGTTTGCAGTGAGAATCCTCTCCATGGATCCTCTCTGAGCACACAATGGAAAGTTGCTCTTAAGCTCAAAAGGGAGTCTTGGGGCAATGGACTGACCTTGAGAAGAGGCCATGTGGAAGTTAGTTGGTACCCAAATCTTGCATCTCCTTTCAGAGTGAGATTCTACCATCATGGACTAATTCCTTTGTGGGTCTGAAAGGATTTACATTTTGGGGGGAACTTCTTATGAAAATAAATATTACTTTAGGAGGAGCAACTCATTAAATATTTCTTAATAAGCCCTTCAATTAGAATTTATTTCCAAGGTAAGTTTGAGATATATTTGCAATTGGGAAATGCCTATGTACCTGTAATAGAATAGGATTTTCACCAAGAAGAGAAAATGGGCAACTGATGGGGCAGGGAATAGGGTCTCATTGACTTGCTTGAGTGACTATTTTGACTCCTGGCTTGCCTGTTGGAGGTAGGGAAAGATCCCAGCACTATGGGATTGCCAGCCATGCCCTGTTTGCTTGTCTCTAAAGTTGAGCCAAGAAAATGTCTTTAAAATAGATTTTAAATAATACCAAGAGGAATCATTGTAACAGAGAGAACTGGAAAGAGTGATATTAGGAAAAACAAAGGAAAACGATCAACCATACATGTCTGCAGCTGTGCTTACAGCAGTTCAACACTTGAAGCAAAATATTTCTATTACAGAACATGGAGCGCTCTTCATCTGTGTTCCATAATATGCCCCTGGCTACCTATTAACATCTGGGGCCAATTAAAGCTGTTGATTTTATTCTAAAATCCTCATGCAAAATAGAGTTTCTGATTCTCTTGGCTTTTACCTCTCCCTAGTTCCACTCCATGATTCCTTGCTTTCTGCTGAAACTCTTTGAGAAATTGTGCTTGTCTCTAAATAGGTCAGAACAGGATTTTTACCTTGCATTTGGTTCCAATTATTTTATTGATGAACTTTGGATTTTATTTTCACCTGCCAGCTACTGAGAAAGTTATACTAATACTCGATAATAATAGTACTGAGCACTTCCTGTGGTAGCAGGTCTACCAGTAGGTCTCCTAGGAAGTGTCAAATTTACATTTCTGTTGAACTGACCTGAGACTGATTTGTGCCTTTTTATCTCAAAGGACCACTTGGTACCCCCAGGGGATTTTACTGTTAATAAATGCTTAGGATTTTCAGTTTTACTTAAAAAAAAAAAAAAAAAAAAAAAAAAAAAAAAACTCAAGCAAGTTGAAAGACAAAACGATGGAAATGAAACTGATCTCGTGTGTGTGTGTGTGTGTGTGTGTGTATTGTAATGATAGTACCCCCTTTTAGTGTGACATTAAGAGCATTGGATCAAAAAAATCTTGCTTCTCAGCTGATTGGCTGTACAACTGAAACAGTTCAAGCAAACTTTCTGATTTTCAGTTTCCCCATCTAGAAAGTATAAGTTTAGGGAGAAATCAGTAGTTTTCACATAAATTTGTGCTGCAGACCCTTTTTTGTTCCATTGTGTGTAAAAGACATTCATTCCATCCTTTAGATAACTGAGGCCTGACAGTCGTTCATAGCATAGTTTGAAAACCACAGGACTGGGTCATTTCTAAGGTCTTCCCACTCTGCAAACCTCAGTTTTCAGAATCTGGGAGGATATTTCCTCAGAAAGGACACCTGTCCTCAGAAGCCCTTTTTCTCCTAGACAATATCATCTCACCTACCTTGCTGTGTGGACTGTTAGGACACATTTTCTAGCCTCTGTTTCCTCCTCTGTAAGATGGGCCTATTGCAGAGTGTTTGGGAGTATTCCATGAATAGGGCATGGAAACCACTGGTCACATGAACTGGAAGTGACCGAACATGAACAGAGCTCATTCACTTCTCCAACCTAATTTATCAAAGGACAGTATATTGCAGAAGCTTTGTTTCAAAAAGTCCTCTCAGACAAATTAACATAGTCATCCACCAGTAGGTAGACTTAAACTAGAGGTAGCATTTTTCAGTTCCTTTTCTATAATAAGTGCATTTAAATGTAACTATTTTGAATTTTTTTTTTTTTTGTAAGCAATTGTCTGTGGCAAGTCAAAGGATTAAAACAAACGAAAAGGTTAGTTCATAGCCACACACATTGTATATGCTTTCTAGAAATAATTTCTTAGGAAAACAGAGTCTAAGCTGAAGGCAAAATTTAACTGTGAAGCATTCATTCAGCTGCAGCTGTCTTTATCAGAAGAGAAGACTGAACTGTGTCCAAATTAAGCAACAGATTTCCAGGGAAAGAAGATGAGAAATGAGCAAATGTGTAGAAATAACTGCCAAAAGGTTATAGCCTTTTAAAATTGACAAGACTTTTTGGTAGATAACAAACCCAAGTCCTTGTGGTCCTAATTCAGGCATGAATATGGGTGGAGAGAGGCACCCAGGAAAATAGGGCCAGTGTCATGTGGCATCTAGCTGATTTAGAGCTTTCCAAATACTATTTGGGTAAAAGATTAAAGTCATAAAAAGATGGATATCCACAAAGCCGTTAGAGACCATTCCAAAAATTCAACAATAACAAGTCCCTCGGTCCAGCATCTTTATCAAGAACATGGGTCCTGGAGACTTTTCAGGTTTTCCGCATATCAAGGGCAACCTCAGGACTTCAGCCTTGTTCTTCTGTGGTCTGAAGTTACCAGCCTAAGTTCAGTGATGACAAAGACCATCTCCTTGACAAAGGAGCTGAGAGTCTGGCTCTTTTGGGACCTCTTCTGGACCAGATCCCCTCTGAGGCTGCAACCTGTCCCCTTCCCCTTGCTGGGCCTGTAGAGAGCAAGAAACCTGCAAGAAGGCCCTCTGAGCAAGAATCCTTCCACCCTTGACACCTGAGCATCTTCTTATTTCATCAAGTCCTCAACCCCACTCTGATGTCTCCTCACTTTGACCTGCTGTCAGCAAGAATGCTGCTAAGTTAATTTAGCAAAAACCCCTTGTCCTTGATGGCTCCTCTAAGTGATTTTCCTTCTACTAACCTTCTAACTCTCCATATTGGCTATGATCTCAGCTCTTTTTGATGTATTCATAGTTGAACCCTAGTTCTTGGTGTTATGCTAGGGCAGCTGGAGCTAAGTCAACCAGTAACTCAAACATTGACATACATGTAGCATGCTCAGAATGAAATTTCTGGCTTTTGTTGTTGTCCTTGATTATTTGTTTTTGTTGTTAATGTTGTTTCTTGGCAGATTCTAGGCTTTACCATTATGTTACAAATAGAAAAAAAAAAGAAAAAACAAAACAAAACAAAAACCAGGCTCCAAATGCAGCCCTTTATGGCAGGCCTCTACCAAGACTAAGCTCAGTCCAGTTTCAACCTCTCCCCAAACTGTTGTCCTAAACCAATCAGTCTGTAGTAATCTATATGATAAGATCCCTATCTTGCCCTGAGGTGACTGTATCTGAGATAAAGTCTTTTCTTGGCTAATAATCTTGTCCCACCTTCTTTCTGTCTATAAATACCTTCCATTTTGTACTATCCCTTGCAATATATAGACGGGATATTGTCAGGATTCATGAATTCTTTAATAAAGCTAACTAGAGCTAAATGTCTGAATTTTTTGGTCACAACTATAAAATACAAACTATAGAGCAGAATATTCCCTCATCTGAATATGAGTTTATACAACTTTAATTCATTCTAACAATATCTAGTCCTTTCAAGCCATCATTACATCATACCTGGAGCAAAAAAAAAAAAAAAAAAAAAAAGTGACTTTTGGGAGTGTTTTTAAAACTTTCTTTTTATTTAAAATGACATTCATTATTTAATCAGTCTTCCTCAGTCAATGCAAGGCAAATACATTTTAGGCTTTTAAAAACTGCCTACTGTGCTACAGTTGGGCACCTTTATTTCGTTGGATCATTACAGGATCTTTTTAGCTCCAAGTCACTGCTCCCTTGCCCTCACCAGATATCAGCACATTCTCTTTCCCTTCAGTCCTGCTTCCCTAGAAAACTCCACCACCCATCCCTGGAGGGCAATTGCAGCTCCCAAAATAGGCCAGGTCTCCAACTATCTCCTTTTATCTCCCAGTGCTTGGAGCAATTACAAATTGACCATGGATTTAAAGGACTTCAGAACAAACCACACCAAAATATACAGAGTTAGTATATTGATTATTTTGCTTTGAAGCTCTTGCAGACTCAGGATTCAGGAAGGATTTCCTGACCTCCTCCTTTTCTTTTTTCTTTTATTTTCTTTTATATATTTTTACATCAGTTTTCATTTTTGCACAATGTATGCATTTTCATCTTGGTTATAGTCCCCATACAATTCCCACTCCCCTTATTTTGACCCTAATCCCTCTTTCCCTCCCCCCATCCCCAGTAGTGTGTCTCTGGGTTATAGTTGCTTGTTGATGTTGATTTTTACTTTATTATAATTAGTCTTTTTCCTGGTCCCTTATTTAGGTTTTCTAAATTCCTGCTATTGTTGTAGAGCAACCCTATGAGTGAGACCATCCGGTATTTATCTTTTTCTTTCTGGCTTATTTAGCTGAGCATGATCCCTTCCAGCGCTATCCATGTTGCTGCAAATTGCATGAGTTTATCTTTTTTGATTGCTGGGTAATATTCCATTGTGTGTATGTACCACATCTTCTTGATCCAGGCATCAATCTTTGGGTATTTGGGTTGTTTCCATAGCTTGGCTATTGTAAATAGTGCTGCTATAAACATAGTGGTGCAGATGCCCTTTTGAATTAATGATTCTTTTTTCTTCTTGGTCTCTCTTTCTACTTAGAAGCATGTCATAAAGCTCACCATTAAAAAATTAACTTCTTTACCAGGAAAGGTACAGCATTCTTATTGGCACTTGCACAAATGGTCCTACTGATATGATCATGATTTTTCCATAATTCACCCTGCCCACCACCAATATATTTCCCACTGTCAGTACTTCCCACAGGCAGTAGAAGTTTTTTCCCCTTACAGGTGTTTAGTAGTTAATGTCATTTGAAACTCTTCCCAGGCCCTACAGTGCTTTAATTCACTAGGGAAATTGTTCATTGCATCCTTCAATAGAAATGTTAATCCTGGCATTTAAGAAACTTCAGCCAGTTAGAAAAAGAAAGGGACTTTTTTCTTCACAGGACTGGGTATTCATGGCACAACTTGTCAGCATCTTGTTAAGACACCTAGTCGTTGGCTGGGGAGATGGAACCCCCAGGAGAGATTCCCTCTAATTTTTGTGCCAAACATGTCGGGCTAGTGGGACTATTGAATAGGCAAAATATTTCCAGAAGGAAAGACAAAGCAAGATAAACACCAACTTGAAAAATATAAGCTGTAAGCATTCTCAGAAATGCATTATCCTGGACCTCCCTGGTGGTGCAAGGGGTTAAGATGCAACCTATGAAGCTGTCCGCAGCCTCTACAGCACAAGATCGATCCCCTGCCATCAAGGGAGCAACCCACATGGTGCAGCAGACCTCTCCTGACTTGCCCGCTGCTCTCCTCAGCAGTATATTTCAGTCAATCTGCCTGTTCTGTTCCCACTCTGTCACTGGTGAATCCTCTCACCCCCCACTCCCACACCTCTGGCCTGTACCCCAGCTCTTGTATGCATAAATAAATAAATCTTCTAAAAAAAAACAAAAAAAGAAATGCAGTATTCTTTGAGCATAAGAAGAAAGTGAAGGAACTGGGGTGTCCTCTTTGGCTCTGCAGTAGTGGAGACAACAAATGGGAAAGAAGGAACTAGCATTGGACAGTGACCACACACTCCTGGAAGTGTTAAGTGTGTTACACTTTCCTTTATTTACTTTTCACAGCCTTAACACAATCATATCATGATCAGAGCTGTGCAGAGTATAAAACTTGGGTTAGCAAAAATAAATAATTTTCTAACGATCACACTGATATAGAGAGACCAGGATACAATCCAGGTATCCAGTTATCACAGACTTGGGCAATACATTTAGTTTCTTTGTCTTTAAAATAAGGAACTTGGATTAAATCATCTCCATAGTTTTCTCCAGTTCAAAAGGTGTCTCATCATAATTTTAAAGCATTATTTGCCAAAGCTTGTGTTTACCACTTTCTTAAAAGATGTTAATAGATATGAAAAATAGGGTTGTTTGGTCAAATTACTTAGAGAAACAATGAATGTATTTTTCTCCCTTTCAAAGATTCATGAAGCAAATTAACATGTGAAGACCTCGAGAAATTTTCTAAGAAAATGATTTAACTGTTTTATACAGAATTTCTTAAATAATGAATAATAGACCTTTTAAAAAGGAATATTCATTAATTCTCTTGAATAACTAGTTCATATAACATAGTTTCCAAAATTGGATCAATTTTTTAAAATATTTTATTTATTTTTGTGTAGAAAAGCTGAGGTGGAGGCCAGCGGTGGGGGCGGAGGATAGTGAAAGGATTCATAAGAGACAGAGTGGGGAGCAGAACAGGCAGATCTATTGAAATACACTGCTGAGGGGAGCAGTGGGTGAGACAGGAGAGGTCTGCTGTGCCATGTGGGTTACCTCCCTGGCCAGGGATGGAACCCAGGTACAGGCTGTCGCAGTGGGCCAACTTGGTGGGCAGTCATGGTGGAAGTGCTGAGACTTAACCCCCAGGCCACCAGGGAGACTCCCAAAATTGGATCAATTTTTATTTTGCTTCATAATATAAAACAAATGATTTAGATATTTATTCAGCTTAAGAGATCCAAATATATAGGTATTTGATCAGCCATTATATGCTATTGATCACAGTAATCTAGTTCTAATGGGTTAATGGTCTTTGAAATTTGGTGGTCCTTGCAAAGAAAGTTCTTGTGGACCAGACTTGGCAGTCTTGGTGCTGAGGAAGAGATGTAACAATAATTATTTCTTTACTAACATGCAGTGCACCAGGTTCAAATATTCTGCGGGTCTCTAAATTCCCCCATTGTAGCTAGCAATTGAGAACGTATTTCCTTACACTTTCTGTATCGTTTTTTAATGTCTTTTTTTGTGTTCATTTGCTTATTTAAATGAATTGTGAAATGCTTACATTTCTTCTGCAATGTTTATTTGTGGACTGTCATCATAAAAATGATATCCACACTGCGTAAGTTGATGCAACCCATTTAAGTCAATGTAAAATGCACTGCTGAAGAAAGGACATACAGGTCAGCTTTCCTTAGTCACTATGGGAGTCATCTGACATTATGTCCCCTTATGTAATACTCTAGGGACAAAAGCAGGTTCTTGTATATCTTTACCACACCTGGTCATAAGGGTGGGGAATGGATGTGGAGTGAGCTGAACTAGCCTACACATGAAAGAAAATATCAACATTCAGAATACAATTTCCATTTGATGATAAATGGGTAAGATTGAAGGGTTTAAATAGGGAACTCCAAAACATCACATGGGTATTTCAATTAAAATTTAGAATGAAAGCACAGTCTAATTTCTATGCATTGTGCTTTAGAGAAATCTGAGATCCTTACTGTCTTCCCATTCATTTTGGCTTGAGTCTCCAACACTTTAAATTTTGTGTTCCCCAAAATTTCAATATGTATTTGAACATGTGTAAGGCCTTAAAATTGTGGAGTATTTTTTTATGTTGATGGATGAAATAGACATGGAAAAATGTAAAAATTGTGTAAGTGTATACAAATTTATCTATCTAGCTATACATACCTACCTATCTACCTACCTCTGTCTTTGCAAGTAGAAGATGGGGTTACTGGAATTTGGTGATTAACTGAAGTGTGGATGATCATAGGAACACAAATCATTTGGAACACAAATATCCATTCCTTTTCCTTCAGTGATGGTGGGATATAGGATTAAGGGATTAAGAATGGAGTAACCTTAATGTTTTTCCCTTATGAATTATGATCTATCTTCTTGTGTACCAGACTATAGATCATCTCTTACTTTAGGTAGTAAGGCAAGAGGAAAGAAAAGGAAAATGAAATCAGCGAGATGGGTAGTTTGTTCCATGTTTTCTCTCCATCACCACCATGGTTCCACAGTAAACTTGACATTCCACACCCCACTTATTTTCCATTTCTTTAGCCACAAAGATAAAACTCCTGTATCGATGTATCTGATGGAACATGTTGGTACAAGACAGTGAGTAAAAGTAAGAACATGGTTCCCTACCCCTCAAACAGGGGAGAATCCCAAGAATTGTCAGAATAAAGAATGTCTCCTTGGCAACTGGGCAAACAATTGGCCCTGAGATTCCGCTTGTGTGAAATTTTAGATTACCTTTTACTACCTGATCTTGATTTTAAAGTTTCTTGAGTATAGTAACTAAGTATTATCTCAGAAATATGTTAAAAGACATGGAAAGTGCCTTTCCTATGATCTCCATTTCCAAATGTCAAGACTCTGCCAATAGATTTTATCTTCTTATTTTGGAATGCAGGAGATGACATGTGGATGTATAATGACCCCAAAGAAATAGTCATTATAGACACATGTCTGATTAAACTTGATCACCTATATAAGTAAAGAGAAATAGGTTTAGAATCATTTCAACTCAATTTCAAAGAGAAGATCATTCTACATAACAAATGCTAACAACGTTTTTATACCACTAAATATATATAACATTTTATATCTAATATATATTAAATGCAATATAATATAAATAATATTTATAAGTATATTTATAGTAATATAAAATAAGTATACAATTTTATAGTATTAATTTATACATATTATAACATTGGCATTTTATTTATTAAATCAACTGCCATGTTGTATAACAAGTTTAAGATAAAGATATGTGTGTTATTAAAAGAGAAAATATATTTTTTTAAGACTGTGAAGAGATTTGGACAATGCAAAATAAGATTTGGACAGATAGTGTTGAAATAAGAATTCAAAATGTCATAATGTCAGCCTTTGATACTGAAGAGTCACAGATTTGGTCCTAAATTTTTAATGAAAGCATGTAAGAAACATTATTACTTAAATAATTCAGTGATTGTAAGAGGGGAAAGAAAATTTTCACTTAAGAGAAATAAGCCTATATTTAGTCCATTGGAACATTTTCCCTATTTGTCTCCCTAAAAAGGAGCAGTGTTGATATAGAAAACAGCATTAGAAGGACACTCTCTCCAGAATACAGCAGTGGTTTTCATCTAGTCCAGGCAAGGGCACTAGATTTCATCTAGTCATCATATTCATCTAGTCCAGGCAAGGGCACAATGTGAAGGAACAATTTTATAGGAAATACCTTTGTGGGGACGGGGTGGGCATGAGGAAGGGTGTACAGTTCTTGGCAGAGTGGGTCAAAGGTACTATTCAGCAAAACAGCTATCTCTGGTCTATTATGCTACATCTTAGATTTTAGGATGCACTGTTTATCCTTCAGGTCATTTCCCACATATTTTATTCACTGAACCTTTCTTAGAATGGACCTTTTAATACATAACACACATCAATCATTTATGGGTTAGAGTTCCTGAAAAAACCTGAAATGTAGCTATTCTCCATTCCTGGCTCAGTGTTGAATCCTGAGTTTTAATGGATTTGCAACCTCTTATGAAAGGGGAAGAGACCGATTAGGATATGTAGGTATGTACATAGCTGAATGTCCCCCGAAAGGACAGAGAAGAAGGCCCACACATCCTGAGAAGTGACATGGAGACTCTTCTTGCTTGCAGAGTAAAGGATCTTCAAGGACACAAACTTTCATTCCATAGTCAAGCAAAGCATTGAAAACTTTTATAAATGGGTGTAAATAAAAAATGACCTCAGTTTTATGAAACAAGAAAAAAGCAACAGCAAAGACCACAGGAATGCTCCATAGACAATTTTAAGAACAAATACCTCCCAGATCAATTACTTCTAAAATGCATGTCAAAAATAACTAGTGGTTAAACTCAAATCATTTGGTTAATTGTTGGGGTTAGGGAACATTGACTAAACTTGATAAAAAAAAGTAGTCAGAATAATTGATTTAGAATTTTTCATTGTCAATCAATTTCATTTCATTTCAGAGCCAATGTTCTATGAATCCCCCATCCCCACCCCAGCCTGTCAATACAGCCATCTGGTCTGTATACATGAATATCTTAAGCTCTTTTCTTTCTGGCCTATTCCAGGGAAAGGCCAGGGGAAACCTCTCCCCCTCCCACCCAAGTAATATCAAGTCTCCAGGACACATGCTAATAAGATACACTCACAAAATGGTAGTGGTCATGCACTTATCTTCAACCCTCTGGACATTATAAGATCTTTCAATGAGAGATGGACTTTGGTTATTGATTGTCATGGTGTTGTGTTTTTTTTTTTTTTTCAGATTTGTTTATTTAAGCACACAAGAGCTGGGGTACAGGCCAGAAGTGCAAGGAGCTAAGAAGATTCACCAGAGACAGAGTGGGGGAACAGAACAGGCAGACTGACTAAAACACACTGCTGAGGGGAGCAGCGGGAGAGACAGGAGAGGTCTGCTGTGCCATGTGGGTTGCTCCCCGGCCAGCTGGGGATCAAACTCATGCTGCAGAGGCTGTGGATTGCTTCATAGTGTGGTGCTTAACCCCTTGAGCCAGCAGGGATGCCCTGATTGTCATGGTGTTAAACAGCAAGCTGATGAAGAAAAATGACTGTGAACCTTTGCTAGGGTAATATAACCTACCTGCTGCTACATGAGTGCTCTAGAAATTTGATATGACTGTCCACCATTCTATAATTCCAGCTGCTTAGCCAAACTCCCTTACACTTTGTGCTCTATAACATGGAATAGTTTTGAGTTCCCAGAAGTCAGCATAATGCCTCACGCATCCATGTTTTCACACCAGCTATTTCCTCTTGTCCAAAAATGTCTTCCTTCCTTATCAACATAGAAAACCTATGGTCAGTGTTTTAGACACACTCAAATCCTTCCTGTTTTAGAAGTAACCTCTTCACCGTCCCTCATACTTTAGAAGATTCATGAATTCTGCATTCTAAGGGAAAAAAATGGAAAGAACTCTTTAATATTCCTAACAGAAAAATCAATAGATTTCGTTTAGCAGAGTTCGGTCTTTCACTATGAGCATCTCTGTGATTATAATTTACTAGACCATTGTTTCAGTTATAGTCACATCTAAATCAAATCCTGTTTTCTCAATAGAAACCAATTCTAAATTAGAACCAAAATCTCATCACCTTATAGCAAGATAATGTAAAGTTCACAAGGCCTAAATGTAGGCACTGTAACAATGCACAGGAACAATACAAAGTAAGAAAAGAATATTTATCCTATATTTTGGTAATTTGTACGTATTTGTGTTATAATTTTTGGCATAGTCAGCCTGCTGATACTCAACAATTTATGCTGTAATTCCATCTCTTTATGTTTCAGTTGTATTCATCTTGAAGGCTCATTTTCATGAGTGTCCTCCAACTGGAATTCGGAATTTAAAGTGAAAGTTTTGCAAGATGACTCAAGAATTGTTAAAGAAATAAGTAAAAAAATAAATAAATAAATAAATGGAGGGCTGCTAGGCAAATTCACAGAATACAGTTACATGGATATTAGCTGTTAATAATGGTTTGGCACTTAGTCTATTGCATGCCATCTATCACACATCTGCTTTGATTGATGGGCCACACAGTGTCTAATAGGATGTGCATTGAACACTTTCCTTAAAGAATTAAAACACTGACATCTGGTGAATGAGAAACAGTTTATGTATCACCAAAGAAGCCTCCACTGTGATTCATTACAGGTAGAGCATCATTTTTGTATTAAGGAATTAAAACTACGCACCATCCACCATTAAATGTTCTGTCACATGCACTGCCTTCACAATAGTCTCAAGCAAGCATTTCCTGTATTTTTATTAAAACAAATAATCACCTGAGTTCAAACATCCTCAGTGTCAAACAGATATTTTGAAAAGTGCCCATGGGCATGATGCACAGCAAAAATGACTCCATCACTGGCGAGATTTCCTTTAAAAATGCCTGTAAGCTTTTTAAAAAAAAATATTTTGTATATTTTTACATCATTTTTCTTTTTTTAAAGATTTATTTATTTATTTATTTATTTATTTATTTATTTATTTATTTATTTATTTATACAAACACTGGGTACAGTCAGAAGCACGGGAGGGTGAGAGAATTCACCAGAGCCAGAGCGGGGAGCAGAACAGGCAGACTGATGAAGTACGCTACTGAGGGGAGCAGCGGGGGCGTGGCAGTGGAGGTCTGCACACCATGTGGGACCCTTGACCATGGCTGGGGATCAAACCAGCACTGCAAAGGCTGCGGGCAGCTTCACAGCCCAGCGCTCAACCGCTGCGCCACCGGGGAGGCCCACATTGCATGCGTTTTCATCTTGGTTATATTCCCCATACAATTCCCACTCCCCTTATTTTGACCCTAATCCCTCTCCCCCCACCCCCAAGTAGTGTGTCTCTGGTTTGTAGTTGCTGGTTGATCTTGATTTTTACTTTATTATAATTAGTCTTTTTCCTGGTCTCTTATTTAGATTTTCTAGATTCCTGCTATGAGTGAGACCATCCAGTATTTTTCTTTTTCTTTCTGGCTTATTTCCCTGAGCATGATCCCTTCCAGCGCCATCCATGTTGCTGTAAACTGCATGTGTTTATCTTTTTTAAATGCTGAGTAATATTCCATGGTGTATATGTACCACATCGTCTTGATCCAGTCATCTATTTTTGGGCATTTGGGTTGTTTCCAAAGCTTAGCTATTGTAAACAGTGCTGCTATAAACATAGGGGTGCAGGTGCTCTTTTGAGTTAATGTTTCTGTGTTCTTTGGGTAAATACCTAGGAGTGGAATTGCTGGATTATATGGAAGCTCCATCTTTATGCTGATTTGTTCTTTTCTGAAAAGTGGAAGGGTATGAAAATAATGTATCATGTTTAGTATGCACTTTGTTCACAAAAAGAAACCTATTTTAAAATAAGTCCCATTAGACATAAGTGACTGTGGAATGACAGATATGTTACATCAGTGCAGTTAGATAAACAACCCTACTGTAAGTTGTCTAATAGATGGAGAAACATTCTCAGAAGCAAAGATGACAACTCTATTTTTAGTTAAGTTTTAAATTAGTAAAAGAGGACTGTACTCCTGTTTTGGAACATCTGACTTAAGGTAAATGAGAAAAAATTTGCGAAAGTATCAGAGGAAAGTTATACTCATGTAAAATTAAAAAAACAATCAAAACAAAAATAAAAAAAAAATCAGCCAATTGCTGGGCATGTTAAAGCTGTGAGTAAAATCAGAAACACTTTTATTCCACTTTATTTTTCTTATTTGATAATTGAAGTATAGCCAGAAAAAAACCAAGTTATTTATTTATTATTAACAGCTAGCTACATTGAGAAATGGAGCGGTCATGCACGTTTTCTGTATGAGTGCTACATTTTGATAGAACAACAAGGTCCCTTCTAGTGTTACAAGGTGTGGAAGCATTCCAGATCGAGAAAAAAGACAGAACAATATCTGTCTACCCAATACCTTCTAAGTGCAAAGAATTGAATGATGAGTCTGAAGAAATCAGTAATGGTGAATAATGTAAGTCATTATGCACAGCTGGCTTGACAAATTTCCAGAGGGAAGGGTTTTTAGGAAACCACCATATGGCTCTGTTTTGTACTCGTTTACTTATCCCAGGTTGACTGGATTTGCTCTATGAAAACACGGGAGGCTGTACAGAGATAGGCCACTTCAGATGGGTATATACTGCAGGCACATTTTATAGACTGGAGAACCCACTGTTGGCATCAGACACACTGACATGCATCCACACACTAGGAGAGAAGAAAACCAGTGTGCAAATATTAGCTTTTGAACTTGTTTGGCACTTAACTCATTCAGTTAACAGTTGGTTCTGATTTCCAAGAAACCCAAGTAGTCTGTTCTGCTCTTGACTCCACCATTCTTTTGCTATGACCGCCTGCTGTGACTGGAGGGCTCAGGCAGTACCTGTGCCATCAGCAGATTTGTAAGTGACTCTGGATGACATCTGAACAGGCTTCCTGCATCTCCTTCTAAATAGACTTGATGCTTGACCGCATAAAGGTCCTCAGGCTTCTGGGGACCCCTGCGTCCCTCCCATCTGCATGGTGCATGTCCGTGCAAGCAGCATCTCTTCTGGTCCCCACTGAGGCCAAACTTTGTGCCTTTGATACAAATATGACCTTTACAAGTATGTCTTGGTCTGCTTGGATGGTATAACATAGTATCATGGATGGAGAGGGCAGGAGGAGGGCGCTTACAAACACTTATCTCTCACAGCTCCAGAGGCTGGAAGTCCAAGGTCAAGGTGCTGGAATATCTGGTGTCTGGTGAAGGCACCTGCTCCATGGACACTATCACCTGACAGTGTCCTTGCTTGGTGGAAGGGGCAGGGAGGCTTCTAGGATCTCCGTTTACGGGCACTAACCCCACTCATGAGACCCTACCCTCATGATATTATCAATTCCCAGAGCCCCACTCCTATCACTAGCCCATTGGGAGTGAGATTTCACCCTATTCCTTGATCTTGGACTTCCAGCCTCAAGAAATAAGACAAAGAAATAACTATAATTGACAAGCCATCCAAGCTGTAGCATTTTGTTAGAGGAACCCAAACAGTGTAGGACAAAAGTCACATATCCAGTACTGAGAATTCTAGCCTCCTGGTCAATTCTACACCTACTTTCTCCCCAAAGCCCAGGAGTGTCAATGTCTAGAGCATTTCATGCCAGTTTTTAGGGTGGGATGGTCTGAATAAGCAGATTCGGCTGTTGCAAAATCATATTCCTTCCCAGGTCATTTTGACATCAAAGGATGGAAGAAAGTAGGGGATTCATGAGGTTATTGACAGTTCGTTAGAGTTTTCCCATTCAGAAACAAGTGAATAAAGTGGTTGCCATACCAGTGAGAAATTTTGAATCTTAAAAAAATCACACTCTAAGGCCTTTGCTGTGGCTGTGGCCATAACAAGTAACACCTTCCACCTTCAGTCACATGCTGGTTATTCAGGATGTGTGGGGTGTCATGGAGGAAACTTTACTAATAATACTGAAAAACTTCTACCTAGTTTCTACCTAACAAATCACCTTGTCCTAGTAGTGGTTTTATAAAACAGGTTGCTTTCTCTGAGTTGTGAATTCAGCAAATGCCAATAAAAAAGTGCCACCCTCTTCTGCCGAAATCCTTAGCAATGAGCTGAGCTGGCCACCTTCCCACTTTGGTACATAAATTTCCATCTGTATAAATAATCACACTCCCCTCCATTCACTTGAGGAAGGTTATTGCATTTCACATGCTGTTATAAACCCAGAGTGTCAAAGTCATGCTTTATAGTGTCGCTCCAGGCAGATCTATCATTGTCAGAAGTCTTACTCCAATAAAACCTCTTTATGGGTGATAGATTTTATTTGTAAGTTTATGACAAATATCTGAAACATCAGGTATTCATGTTGTAATCACCTTTTACGGGCTTTAGTTTTCTCCCAAGCTCAGGAGAAACGTGCACACCTATGCCTGCGATACGGGAAAGCTGACTTGGATGATAATTCCCCTGCTAGCCTTGGGCATGTTGCTCAATTTCTCTGTATCGCATCTTTATAGAACCTACCTTGTATGGATGTGATGATAATTAATTGGGCATTAATTCTAATGTTCTTTGAAGATTTGAAAGTGCTCTGTGTGGCCATCATTTCGCAGCTTTATGAGTTTGGGTCGTTTTTATTGGCTTTCACTGATTGCTTTATTTTTTTTATTAATACATTAAAATTAACCCCTAAATGAGAATGTTCCTATTGTATTTACCAGTTATGAAGAACAAATTTTCAGTTTAGCAATGGAATTGGATGTAACAGTATGCCTGCATTTGCATTAGGAGGATTTGTTGCATTTATTTATTCTCTAATACTAGAGGTGAGAAATCTGTCCTATACCAACAGGCTTGAAAATATTCTACCAATGTGGGGTTTCATGTAATGCCAACTGATGTGTAGGATTGGCTGAGGGTTACCATTATACTCCAGCACAAACCAGGTTATTGAGTAATAGGTCCACTCCACAGGGCAGTGGTGAGGGATGTCTAACCAATTGCTAAATCACAGTGCAGTCTCTGAGGAAGACATCAATGATTGGACTGTCTTTCTGTGCTGGGTGGAGCATAAATATCAGATAAGAAACATTTCAGCAAGTCTACGCGTCCTTCACTTTCCCTCTGGAAGTGTATACCCCGGATTACCTCTCAGAACAGTCATAAAAGCCACTGAGGGGGCCTCCCCTGGTGGCACAGGCGGTCGAGCGCCACGCTGTGCAGCTGTCCGCAGCCTCTGCAGTTCGATCCCGGCGGGCCAGCGAGGGTCCCACATGGCAGGCAGACCTCTCCTGTCTCAACCGCTGCTCCCCTCAGCAGTGTATTTCGTTAGTCTGCCTGTTCTGTTCCCCGCTCTGTCTCTGGTGAATCCTCTCACCCTCCCACGCATCTGGCCTGTACCCCGGTTCTTGTATAAATAAATAAAACAACATTTTTTTTTAAATAAAAGCCACTGGGTTCCCCAAAGCAGACCTAGTAGAATGGGGACAGTACGTTATCTTTGTGCGTACACAGCATGCAGACCAAGCCAGACCTGAACGCAAGACAGAAAGGCTTCTAGAAAATTAAAAAAAAGAAAATGTTTCTGGACTCTGGTTCTACCCATACGCCTGCTCTATAATCTTGAGTAATGTTTATAGATTGTCTTATCACCTATGTCCTCCCCAGTCGAATGAAGAAATAAATCTCTCTTTCGGCTTTGAAATGAGATTGGAATGCACTTACACTTTAAATTGCATATTTCTATGTAGAGGCAGATAGAAAGTTAATTTTCTAAATGTTGAACCATTTAATATAAGGGGTATTTTAAAGGCATAGGCATTGCTTGCAGGTAAATTAATCATTAAATCACATTTAGAGGTGACTCAAAGTATGATATCTCAGGAAAATAACCACAAATTTTATCCTCTCTAACCACCCTCTCAATCAGCACCTTTACTCTAGCGGCTAAGAAACTTCCTGAATCCTTTCCAGAAAAAGCATGCCTCTACCTAACCAATTTTGCTCTCCATTCTGAATCATTCACTTCTGAATTTGATATTTAAAGTATATCTTTAAGTAGTCCAAATATGACAACCAAGAGAAGCAACGATGACAAAATAACTACTCTGACGTTTCACACAATTTCAAAGGTAAACCTCATTTGGTTGAACTCATTCCAACAGTAAAAATCAAGTGAACTTTCAGTGTTTAATCTGGAAATTGGAGCCATTGTAAAACCTGTCATCATTGCTAAAATTAAAAGTGCTACATATTCAGACATGAGGTAATAAAAGTATCTGTTGATGAGTTCAGGATAGAAATGTAATGTCTACAAAAAATGAAAATTTATCTCAGCTATTTAATTTCCATAATATTTGGCCATGGATTAGAAAGTGGGTATTATTTTTAAAGTTCTAAAACATTTTCTTTATATTCTGCCCATACCTTTTTTCTTGTTGGTGTTTTAACAATCAAGCTTTTTTTTATTTTTTAAAAACCTACTATTTATTTTTAAGTTTTTACTCTATGTATAGATTTTACTAAGTGAAATAAACACAGTGATACTCTCGGTCAATTAATTTCTTAAGCTCTATTACTTGTATTATGTAAAATGAAGACATTGAATATATGATTCTGGCTTACAAGGAGTTCTACAATATATTTTAGGGGAGAAAAGTAACACATGATTAACAATAACTGGGGAACATATGTCTACTGGCAATTTGGGTATAAAAATAACAGTGTTGATTGTGCAGTCCAGACCACTGACACATGGAAATGCATTTAATAAATCCAAAGGATGATAAGTTAAAGATAAAATGAGCTAGACAGTCAGATCATAATCTGCTAAAGCTGTTAGCGGCATGGGGCTGGGAAGGATCTGCCAGAGTGAAGCTCAGTTGTGATATGAATGTGAAGGTCATAAACTCCACCCTCCACACTACCTCCTGTTATTGTTATTCCACGACCACCTCTGTGCAACTGAGACAAGATGAAACCCCCCAAATTGGGCAATGGGCTGCTCTGAACGCAACTTGAGCTCTGTTTCTTAATTAAGTTACATCAAATTTCTATTTCACTGAAGCTTCGAGGCAAAGAAAAAATTCACAAGGAGGAAGGAAATCATGGGAAGTACAGAGAATTTAAGTAAATGCTATCCATCCTGGCACACCATTTTGAGATTCATAGAAGTATTTGGGGCTTAGGATGGCTTCAGATCCAACCAAGTTCAGGAAACTTACTCCATGCACCCTATGTGAACTTTTCTCTTTTCTCTTTTTTTCCTCTTCTGTCCCAAGAGCTCTCCACCTTGTTAGAGTTGCATAATCTCAGGCCTCACCTAGACATACTGAACCAGAATCAGTATTCCAAAAAGAACTCCCGATAACCTATTTGTAAATTGAAGTTAAAGAGACACTGGTGTAGAGTAGATGGACTCCTTCACATTTATCATTGCTAGAAGATAAAGTGTGGGTGAAGCCTGTCTGTTTCACCATAGCATACTCAGGGCAATGACTAACTCATTGGTTTTATCTTACCTCCTCTCTGGACAGTTACTTCTGTGTCTTCATTGACTTTATAATGCTTGGCTGAGCATATGGTTGAATTAATGAAAAGCTTTCCCATCCTCCAATTTTGGATCTGTGGTACCCACATGGTGAGCATGACACCACAGGCAAATGAGAGGAGTAGCTGAAGCAAACCCACCAGAAGGAGGGGAACAGCATGAGCTCTGGGAGATTCTGAAAGTCTTCTGGATCTCAGTGAAAGGAAAGGAATGAGAGTCTTGAGATCCCATGGACCCAGGTTCTGGACTGTTTTCCAATAAAATAAAGGTTACTAAGGTATTATCCACCTGTAGGTGGAAGAAGGCCACTCCTGTGTGGATCACTACTAGGAGGCTCTCTTGAGAATTCTCTACTGAAAAACAAAAATGCAATCTCTAGCTTTAAATTACAGCTCCCAATTTGAGTCCAATGATCTTTTCCAACTATTTGCTTCTACTGCACCCTTTGTCCTATCCATAGTATATTTCAGTCATGTAGGGATAACCGTTGGCTTTTTGCGCACAGGTCTTATGTCTTTCAGTCCCTGTGTCTTTGCATACATTTCCCTCCATTGAACTCTGTTTCCTCACCATACATAACTCCCCCCGTTCTACCATTCCTTCTAAATACAGTGTTTATCTCCTGCCACCAAAAACTCCCTTCCTAAGTATCTACATAGAATAAATCCTACCTTCCCTAAGATTTTGCCAAATTTGCTTTCTATCATGAAACTTGTACTTCCTATCAGAGTGAATCAGAGTGATTCTGATTTTTATTTAGATCAATTAGAATAAAAAGATGACCTTCCAGAAAAGTTTGAATCATTTTTACATAACTTCACAGTATGCACTGGAGTATTTTTATATATATTCATTGTTCAAAATAGTTCCCACATTAGATCTAACAGATTAGGCTCAGTGGGCCAAGTTTGAGATGGCTTATGCTTTGGGGAAACCCTGAGAGTTCAATAACTTCAGAGAAGTCAACTTATCATACCATGCAAGAATGGTATTACACCTGGCAGTGACTTTACATCCATCTACTTCTGCCCATGAACCTTCAATTCAGATACTTTTCAATTCATCAAAACACCTATGAGAGTGTTACCTTTCAGTAATATAATATTACTCCTCCGTGTTTGTAGAATTCAGTGGCTACTTACATTCAACACCTTGGATCATCCAAAGAGTTAGAAGCAACGTTTAGTTGGTTAATTCACAGTGATGTTGAAAGGAAGCAATATTAATAGAGAATTCAGGATATTCCATGAAGACATGCAGTCCCTTAACACAGATCATTACTGGTGCACATGTGATTTATTAATGAATGCTCAATTTCAGACAAGTGACACAAAGAAATGAAAAAATTCTGATTTAAAGAACACTTTTGAGAGTGCTAAGGTAAATGAAATAAGAATATAATGAAACCTACTTTGCTGGGATCAGCTGAACCAAAACATTGTTTTCAAAAAGGTCAATTCTTGCATAATTGAACTAATAGCAGAGAAGCAGTCTGGGATTGAGGAATATTACTGCCCAGACACGATCCTCTCATTTACATCTTGGAGGTCTTACAAGTGAAATATCTATTATAATCGAGTTTTAAATTTGAAGTTGAATCAATGGTTTTGCTAAATAAATTCATATCTGCTTGGTGGCATTTCACTGCTTGAATACTTATACTCAGCAACTCATCAGTGCCCTTGTTTTGCTTCTGAAATCTGTGAGACTATCTCACAGGATACTGTGTTAATTTTTTGTTTGGTCTTTTCAGTATTGTGGTAACTTTGAGGGTAAGGCTGGATTACATCTGCTAATGGGTGTTTGGTGTAGCGGACTCACAATCTTCCAAAAGGCAAACACTGAAAACATGCCATTGTAACCAGACCTTTTGGCTTCCTCTCACTTCGTAGAGAGAAGTTTTCATCTCTAGTCACATCTTGCAGCTCTGAAAGATGGACAGGATGCTGGAGGCCTGGGGTCCGTGGTGGAGAAGGGGGAACGGCATGTGGCCACCACAGAAAGATCTTCAAAGTTTATTTTTGCAGCTTTCTACAGTTAGAGAGTCCTATGGTGCCATCATGAAAGAGAAAATTCTTTTCTCTCCATTAAATAAAAAAAAAAATTCTAAGAGAACTAAAATGCAAGGACTATTTTTAAAGGAAATGCTGACAGCAAAGCTAGATGGGTAGATGAGGATCAGGATGCTTTGGAACTGGAAAAGATCACCAGGGGAAAATATGTAAAGAGATATGTCACAAAAAATGCCCTTTTGTTTGGTCAGATATTTAGATGCTGGGAACTAAAACAGTATCAGAATTTTTTTTTTTTTAATATTGCTCACAGCCTTACCAGAAATTCAGCAAGAAAAACTAAAAAGAAATTCAAACTTGTTTATCTCAAGAATCACATATTCCTTCAATTTGGGATTAAGCTATTCCTTGTCTGCATCATGCCCTGCAAGGAGATGTTTAGTGGTGAAATTGAGAGAAAAGACTAGTGAGGAAGATGAATACATGTATACTACATATTACTGTGTGTGGTGTTTGGCTTCACCAGCCTTTTCATAAACAGTATAACTGTGGTGTGGTTTTTTTTTTTTTTTTTTTTTTTGCCAGGGAATGCAGTTCCAATGTAATAAAGCACACCTTTTCTTTGATAGTAAATGTTCTACCTCATGTTTTTCTTAAGAGGTGAGAAATGAGTATTGTCTATTGATTGTGGCTTAAGGTATAAAGTATGTATAAGTTTGAAAGCATTAAAATGCCCTTGAAATGATTTGACTGGAACACAAAGCAAAAGAAAAGGTCTTTGTCCTGTTGACTCCCTAACAAAGCCAGACTCAATCTGTGCGGAGAAGCCATTACTGGGGTGGATTTTGGTACAGGAATGTGGGTGTTTGCAAATAGACTTTCAAGGTTGTGCCCTTAAGATGGAATGTGCACTGTAGAAAGAACATGGATTTAGTGTTAAAGAACACCAACTTTAGGGGCCTCCCCTGGTGGTGCAGTGGTTGAGCGCTGGATTACGAGGCTGCCCACAGCCTCTGCAGTGCCAGTTTGATCCCCGGCCACTGGCGAGGGTCCCACAAAAAACAAAAAACAAACAAACAAAAAAAAAAAACACCAACTTTGGTCACCTACCCAGGAGAAACCAAGCCCAAGCTTGTTGTCAATGGCCCACTGGCCACTCCTGGGTTACATGCAGTAAAACCTTCTCATCCTCAAGCAGCAGAGTGGAACTATTTCTACAGCTCCATCTCTTAAAAATCATAAAAAATCCTTTCTAGATAGAGTAACTACAGTTGATAACTTCATTCAGTTAATTTGCTGGAATACATATAATACATACTCAGATGATGTACAAAAGAAATGACTTTATTGGCACAACACTAAGTCCTAACCCTGGGTTCAGCAACATAGCCATGGCTAATATTGTCAGAAGCTTCAGTAAAATTTGATTTGGAAGTTCTTATGGTATAATCAGAAATTTACAATCATTCTACAATTCCCTAAACAGTGCAACTTGGGAAAATAGATAATCTGATGTGATTTGGGTGAGACTGCAGTAGCAGTGTCTTGGATGCCACATGATTTTTTTTTTTATTATTCTCCAGCTAATTGGGACAGTAGAGTATTTCTTCCCTATATATTTATGCATATAGACCTGACATATTGTGATTTATGTAGTAAGTAATAAAGAGAAAGATAAGAAGTAAGTCACACAAGTGTGTTAATATATTATTTACCAGCTTACTATATGTTATTTTATGAATTACATTAATGTATTGGTAATATATTAATTATCTAGGACAAAGATAAACCTATATATGCATAAGCATTGTGACTATGATTGCAAAATATCTCAATTTTATAGGTTTCTCCCATTTTTAATGAAAAGTAAAATATTTGAATCATTAAAATGCTATCGAAGTGGAATAGCAGCAGAAGGTTGGCTATGAGTGGTTAACCAAAATCTTAGATGCAAAATACAAATGACTTAAACTGTAAAGATTCTTGAAACTAAATTATTATAGAAATGTCCCTGGTGATTCAGCAATATTTTCATTAACCCATAACTTGCAAAAGCCATTTAGCTTCATAAAAGCTTTGTACATCCTACTTGAAAAATGATTTGTTCAACATGTGTAGAAAACAACACTATAGCTTTTACAAAGACAAGAAAATTCAAAACAAGAGTCAAAAGAAAAAAATATATAGGCAAAGTATTTACTTTGATTATTTAGCATTATATAAAACAAAATTAATTATGAGTTAGAGAATGAATCTTTTAGCTAGTGAGATTTTTGCACATTGTTAGACAACGCAATCCTCACTGAGACAGAAACGGTCTCTCCTTGGGCACTCCCATGATCTGGAATTGTTTTCTCAGAATAACAGGAAAGGGAGGAGAGCTGAGCTGAAAATCCCATCTGGTTCTAATTGAACATTCCCAATAAACTCTTTTGCACCAACTCCAAAAAAATGAAAGCCAAATTAAAATGGTCCCAATTTGAGGGATCAAGTGGAAGGCAAGAATGCAACTTTCTCAATGTGGTTCTCCTGTTGTGATATGTCTCACTAATGTGGCAGTCTGGGGGGGGGGGGTGGAGAAAGCAGTGCATGTGAGAAATACATTGCTCCCAATATCTTGTTGACTTATACCTGACCTAGAACAGAGCAGTTCCTCATTAGAATCTCACCTGGAGTCCTCGGCATCACTGAGTGTGCTAAGTACCTCTCCATTCCCTCCTTTGAGAAGCCCCTCACTAACGCCTTTGTAGATCTGCCTTCACTATGGCCATCGCTCTCATTCCAGACCTGTGTATTTAAAGTATGTCTTTGCAGCGCCGGTTCGATCCCCGGCTGCTCCCCGGCCACTGGAGGAGGGTCCCACATGGCATGCAGACCTTTCCTGCAGCCTGTTGCTCCCCTCAGCAGTGTACTTCGGTCCTTCTGCCTGCTCTGCTCCCCGCTCTGGCTCTGGTGAATTCTCTCACCCTCCCGCGTTTCTGACTGTACCCAGTGCTTGAATATATAAAAAATAATAATAAAAAAATAAATAAAATAAAATAAATCTAAAAAAAAAAAAGTATGTCTTCATGCTCGGTTCCTGGGCATATTTCCTAAGTGTGTTGGGACCAATCACAAAAAAAATTAACTCTGAAACTTGACATATGGTTAAAGTCTGCCTTGTGGTGAATGCTTTGCTTCTACTCTCTGGATATTTGGACATTTCACTCTTTGGGACATTCAATGCTGCTTGGTGTACACAGTGAAGGGAAAGCTATTTCTACCTGTCAGCTTGAAAGATTTCTCAGGCTAACGTCATCAGTTGTGAGGTTTTAGCAGATGTAAGAGATTTCAAAAAATATTTGTATTTGCATGCAGGTGAGGTTTCTAGCAGACAAATCTATGTAGCTATGTAGAATATAGATTTTAATATTTTTATACTCCAGAAAATTCCAACTGATTTTTATAGAACCTGAGAAAATAGACAAGATTTAAGGTAAGCAAATAAGCAAAAATGATTTAAACAAAACATGTATTTCATTAGCATAATGTTATGGAATTTCTTTAGATTCTGCTATTGGCAAAATAAAGGGGTGTAAGTGGTATAATGGACCTCGAATTCCTCAATGAATTGAGAAGTAAATTATACTTTAAGTTATAATTGGAAATTAATATTTAGACTATATCTTTGAAGAATACACATGCATATGAAAGAGCAAAGAAACCAGAAACAGAAATTAAAACAGACTAGCAGCATAGTGAGTTCTACTATATTTTAAGATCATTTTCTAGCATTTTTCTGATTGTAAAAATGTTATTCATTGTAGAAAAATGCAAAAGAAATAATATAAAGATGAAAATAAGTCACCATTCTTTTTTTTTAATCAGGAGATAACTATTATTCAGGTTTAGTTATAATTCTTCCAATTTTTATATCTACTACTAAAAATACAGCTATATCTATTGTCATATTTTAAAGAAAACTCTCTCTATACTACATCGCAGTTTGGTTTTCTATTTTATTTATTTTTGTTTTTATTTAATGCTATGTTGTTAATTTTCACATCATTATCTTTGAAAGCATTGAATATATAATATGTCACTATTGATTCGTACTCTAAAATTCTTAAATAAGTCTAATGTTTTCAAATATTAACATTATTTTATTTTTATAAATTGTACTGCAATAAATGCCCTTTTAAATGTAGGTATAGCTATAGGTGTAGACAGGTAGTTAGACAGAGATGTGAAAATAAAAGATATGATAAGAGGAATTTTCAAAAGAGATGTCAGAGTGACACTGCCCGTTCTTTTGAGGACCCTGTTCCTGAAATCTCCTTTGTTATACAGTTTGACCTCATTCTTATGTCTAATGTTATCAAAAGGATATGATATTCCATATATAACAAGCCCACAAAAGGAATGCTACCATCATGCACTCCAGGAACGTCATATAATATGAACCAATCCAAGTGGAGAAAGAGCCCGCTCATTTCATGTGGACAGCAAAAACATTTGCATAACATCTACATAAATGGTAGATATCGATGTGATAGATGATAGATTGATAGATCAATAGATTGATAGCTAGACAAATAGATTAATAGATATGGGTAAGGATCTAAGTATAGATATAGGTAATAGAGGTACATTGGTGATAAAAGTCAAAAATAGACATTTGTAGAAGCAAGCTATTAATAGAACAGTGTGTATAAGTTTAATATGATCTGAATGATCTTCTCATATGCAGAGGGTTTGATAAGTGGTGGCTGGTGTAAGAAAACAGCTGAAGAATGTTGAGAATAACATTTAAAGAGGACGTCCTTTATGGCCTGATTTCACTGTGACCCTATTCTTGAGCTATTTGACCCCCTTTTCTCACCAAGGTGGTAGTGTTAGCACAAGGGCAGTTCTTTGTATGAAGGATTTTTGACAATAAAATAAAATAAAAGTGATTATGCTTCAGAAAATAACCCAAGGATTAGAACTCACTTCCATACCCCTAAGAAATCAGTATGAGTGCAAAATATCAACACAGTAGTTTTTTTGTTCTCACTTCAACTTTTTATAATGTAGGCTGCATTGTGTATACTTAGCATAAAACATGAGTAAACTGTAGGATTTTACCTTCTGTATAATGCAAAATGTTTTTATAACACAAGTAATGTCATTTCAAGGACCATCCTTAGTATAAGAATACTGAAACTGGCAATGTGTTATCAGATTTTGGCATTTATATTGTATTCTCGTGAGAAATTTCAAAATGCTGTAGTTCATTTTTTCTTTCTAAATTTAAATAACACAGTCCTATTTCAAAAACAAACCACACATTTTTCATCAGTAAAGAATACTCATCTTTTTAGGAAGTGAACTTTAATTAGAATCATCACTTGTTTTCAAAGGTTTTGAAAACCTAAGAAAAAACATTTCTTTACTCAAACTAGGTAGGGCATAGAGTTTTCAGTACTCCTTTTTAAAAATATCAGTTACATATTGAAAGCAATTCATAAACTCCAGCCATTGTTTTTTGGGAAGTTGCTTTTATGATTGTGTAAGAAAATGTTCTCACTTTCAATAATAAATGGCAGTCAGGGAATTTTGAAGCAAATGTTTTTGCTGTCCACATGAAATGAGTGGCTCTTTCTCCACTTGGACTGGTTCGTATTATATGACATTCCTGGAGAGCATGATGGTAGCATTCCTTTTGTGGGCTTGTTATGTATAGAATATCATACCCTTTTGATAACATTAGACATAAGAATGAGGTCAAACTGTATAACAAAGGAGATTTCAGGAACAGGGTCCTCAAAAGAAAGGGCAGTGTCACCCTGACACCTCTTTTGAAAATTCCTCTTATATAAAGCCCACCTCGGTCTTACCTTCTCGAGACAGCTGTTTTTACAGTAGACCTGGAGACACTTGGTTTTAAATATCAAAATATTAATTAATATGCTACTGATCTGGGGCAAATTCTCCCTGCAAAAAGAAAATAACATACCTACAGAGACAGACATGTTCATACAATTAATAGATAATAATTCTGAAGACTTTATTTAAGGGACTAATTGTTCTTGGTCAACAATGCTGGCACAACTCTAACGACTTGGCCCCAGGCATGCTTCCCTCCAGCCTGCATAACCCTCTCCTGAGACTTGACCATGTGACATCTGCCCTGTTTTCTGTCACAGCCTTGGGGTAACTAGAACATTGGTCCTGGGGGGGCGTGGCATTCCATGGCAGGCTCAGTCAGTTCCAGTGATACTGAGGTGCATACTCAGACACCCATGTGCAGCACATACATAAGCACACAGGCAACCTATACGTGCATAGGACATAGCTACGCACAGAGTCATATGCACACAAACTCAGTTATTGCTCTTACTTCCAGATCACTAAGGATACACACAGATCTTTCATTTCCCTCCTGTTTGTCTTCTTCATCAAAATATTTTTACCAGAAGCCTCATGATGCATCTTTTCTTTTTAAGTTTCTATTTTTCAAAATTTCCCATTGACTTTAATCTGGTGAGGAGAACAAACAACTTAGCCACATTGACTCTCCTCTCTTGCCAGTTGTTCTTGGAATCCTTCATCTGTGCACTAAGAACTGGCAACGCAAACAATGTTCTCTCTCCCTTTGAGAGTAAGAATTCTTTAGTCCAGCCGGCATTTGTGTGGTCTTGTGGCTTTTAAAAACAAGTGGGAAGAAAAACAGAGAAAATTGTACCTGATACACTATCCAGGGGTTCTTTGACTGCGGGACACCACATTCAAAATGTCTCATTGGCCACATATTAGTTTCATCTTCCTTCTACTCTTAGACATCTTTCACCTGAATCTGAAAAACAGTCACTACTTTGTTTCACCCTTCTACATTCTTGCTCCAGGTGCTCCTGTGTCCCTCCTCCACCTTGTTAGAGATGCAGTGGGCATTTATTTATGATGCTCAAGTCTCCTTTGTGATTTAGAGAAAGCAGATCAGAGCCCAGTGGAAGCTATTATCTCTCAGTCGTCTCAAAAGCAGGGCCTCATTGCCCATCCTTCTTCCTGTAGGTGACAAGTTGATTTCAAGTCCATGCTAAGATCCCCACAGGTGTCAGGTTCTCTTCTTCCTGCAGACCGTCTGCTTTTGGATAGAGTAAGAAATTTCTCAAACTTCCATTCTCACGCTTCACAGTGTATTGGCATCGAAACATTCAAAGTCATGCAGAATGAGGTCAGAACAAGGTATCCTTACCTCCCCCTCAACAATTACACACCTCCATCGACAGAGTCCCACACACTTACCTGGCGCTTAGGTCATGATCCACCACTTCTTAGCATCATCAGCTTGTCCACATGTGGTTTCTGTCTGTGATATGAAATGTCAGGGATGGCTCATTTCCTTGAAAATGGGACTGACATCTTTATGAAATTATAAATAAAAAGTTTGTGAAAAACACTAAATAAGGGAGAATGGATGAGGTGACATTTTTAAATATCAGTGTCTATAAACATTGATCTCAAGAAACTGTGTTTTTGAGATCAATGTAATTTAACTACAAGGCAGCGTGTGGATTTAGAGGACTATTAAAAGAAAAGTTTAACTACATAAAACTTTAAGTCTTTCGCAAATACTAAACAAATGGACTTCATTTTTGTTTTCACTAGGTCTGTGACAAGGCAGCATAAAGGAAGATGTGTGAGAGAGAATGAGCACACATGCTCCATTTCTGGGCTTTCAGTTTTCTCCAAAGAGAATAATCTCTGAATTACAAAAGCTAAAGTTAAATTTTTAGGATGGGCAAGAGTCAGGGTGCATAATTTTTATGATTTAAGAAGCACAGGTTCCTAACTGATGACGTCTGATGTTAAGAACCTCCAGGTGCAACAGGAAACCACTGAGGGTTCGTCACGAATACATGCCACCAACTGGTTGGTTTCCTGACTCACAAGCAGACATTGTGATGCTGAGAGCTGATAAAACTGTAACAGTTTGTTAGGGCACATAAAACAATTTATTAGAGTTTGCAAAAAAATGCAAAACCAAAACAGCAGGTTTTGCTAAAAATACATGCCAGCTATCATTACTTTCTGATAGCAATGCCAGAAACACAACAATTATCTCCAAAGAATGTGGCTTTTAGAGTTTGTTCTGCTGCTTAGCTTAGTCAGTGAGTGCGGGGCTTGCCTCTTGCTCCCATTCCATTGTCAGCCTGACCCCCAGCAATGACCATAGGATGTAGGATCTCCACTCATCAAGGTGAAAATTATTGCTAAATATGACAAGGATCTTTAGGGGGCAGGAAAAAGGGGTTCTGTTTCAGGGTATACATGTGCATATGTGAAGCTAAATGCTTCCATCTGGTGAGTGGGGCAGTTGGTTGGAACATCTTGGGGGACAATGATGGCTCTTCATAGTTGCATAATTTCTAGAGGAAAATGTTTGAAGAAGGGAGAGTGACTACCTTTTGGAAGCTGGTGAGTGGAAGGCATACAATGGCTGTGACAATATAAAACCTACTGGTTGCCTTGGAGAGAGCCATTTTGAGGAGTGTTGCAGAGAGTTGCCCCTTGATGTGAGATGAGGAGTAAAAGGAGACCCCAGGCAATGATGATGAAATGAACATGAACTTTTACTGTTTCTACATCTGAAGCAAATTAAACAACTGTAAAGAGATTTCATTAAAGACACATACCAATAATTAAAATAATAGTGTGACTTATATGTGGGATCTAGAAAAGAATTGAATCAAACTCATGGAGAGAGAGAACTGATTGATAGTTGCCAGAGGTGAACACTGGGGGGTGGTGAGATGATTGAAGGAGGCCAAAAGGTAACATTTTCAGCTACAAGAGAAGTCCTAGACTATAATATAAAGCATGATGGCTATATTTAATACTGTATTATATTATCTATTTGAAAGTTGTTTAGAGAATAACTCTTAAAAGTTCTTATCACTACACACATATAAATTATAACTGTGTATAGTGACAGAAGTTGACTTATTATGGTGATCATTTCACAGTACATACACATACTGAATCATTATGTTGTACACCTGAAACTAATAAAATGTTATATATCAATTATTTCTCAAAAAAAATAATGTGCAGGCAACAGTTTTAGGAGCTTCAGAGTAAATGGATGGCAGAAATTACATCCCCAAAGAAAAGAATGTTAATCTGGCTGCAGTAAAATCATTTAACTAACTATTAATAAATTTCAGAAAATGAAGGATCAGCAGACATCTGAGACAAGCCTCTAACACTAAAATAATAGATTAAAAACTGCAAACCACCAAAAAGTGAAAAGAAATCAACAACCAGCAAAAGAGAAAACTTGCAAATATGCAAACAAACAAAAAAAATCATTAATATCCTCAGGAATTCAGAAAAATATTGTGTCTATGAAATAAGAACATTTGATGTATACACATGAAATATTCAGAGACCAAAAACAGAGATTAGGAATTAAAAGCATGATGTAAAATAGGTGAGCAAGAGAATGTTTGAAAGTTCTGTCAAGAAAATTCACCAAAAGAGAATAGCTAAGCAGAAGAAAGGGATGAGAGAAAAAAGTCTTTAAAAATATCTGGAAACCAGTAAGGACATGCAACCTTCAGTTAATAAGAATATGACACAAAAGAAAAAAGAAAACATAAAGTAAAAAAAAAAAAATCAAAGGAGTACTTCAGTAGCATTTTTGAGAACAGGATTTTTAGACCAAAATGACCCAATTAAATCCTACAATAAAAATGAAAAAGAACTCTGTTGTGGAATTTCAGCTGAGAGGATGCACCAAACTTCTGGGGGGGGGGGGGCAGGGGAAACTAAACTGAACTTAGCTGCCAGGCAGAAGATGAAAGACCAGAATGACTTTGAGCTCCTTAACAACTCTGAACACAGCAAAACCAAGGATACATACCCTCACAATTCCAAAAACAAACAAAAATTTCCTAAAATTGATCTTCTCTCAACTACAAATCGTGAATGCTAAAATGTCTCACAAAATTGATTTTCCAAGCATTTATTCTTAGGTGGTGATGGAAGAACCCTTTCTATCCAAGAGAAAGTATTACCTAATAAAGAAACAGAAATGGAAGTGAGATGACAGGGCCAAGGAGAAGACCACCTACAGACACACTCCCTCCAACTAAATGGTTGAGGAAGCCTCAGGGGCAAATTCCCAAGAACACACCTGAACCTCTCAGTGTACTAGAGATGTAGAACCTAATTTAAGATGAATGATTATGGAGAACTTAGAAAACTGAGCAACCCAGGCCAAAGGAAAAAAAAATCACAAATACTCTTTTACTAGCAGGGAGATAGAAGAGACAGAAAATTGAAGGGACATGTAGGCAAAATTTCAAGATGCTTTGCTGAGAAGCATAGCAAGGAAAGGAGATAGAACCTAGAAAACATGGGTCAAAGGATTGTTGACTTTGCTTTTATTTTATTTTGTTTTGTTTTGAAAAAAAAATTAAGCTATTGTTCCTATTTATGTTGTGTATGAGAAGGATCTTGGTGATTGAGGTTAGAGTTAAGTTGCTAGAGCATGACCTTGAAAAGGGCAAGAGGGATGAACTCTGGGACAGAAGGGGCCTTCTCTTGCTTGAGTCCCCACTTGAGCTTAGCAGCAGGAAGCAGGTGAACAGGGGTGAATACACACCTCCATTTAGAAATTTAGTGAGATGAAGATGATTTACCTCATTGAACAGTGAGATGCTGCCAATAGTTTGCTTTTTGTATTTTTTTCCCCCATGCCATTTAATTATTCAGTACACAAAAGGAGACTGAGGCTCACAGAAGATCTGGAAAGTTCCTAATATCTCAGATCCAAGAAGAGAAAGAATCAGGAAGTAACAGTAGGCTGATGTGATGCCAACAACCTTGTTCTTGAGACAATCCCAATAGTGTCTCTTCTGGAAGGCACTTCCCCTTACCCACAGGCCCAGGGAAATGGACACCTGTGAGGCTACAATGATGACAGAATCCTGTGGGTGCTGTGGCGGGCACATGAGCACATGATTGATCAACTCCTCATGCTCTTTCTACTGTTCACGCCAGGACAGGCATGAATGGAAACCATTCTGCTAAAAAATCTATTTTTAGCAGAATGAGAAAATCTATTTTTAGCAGAATGAGATTTCTGACACATGTCCAGAGAATTTGAGGGCCCTTAAAAATTCCTGCTTCTTGTCAGCACAATTCATTCTGTCAGAGTTACCACTAACTGTAACCCTGTTCTCTGGTCAACAAGTGGCAAGAGGATGTGTTGAATCCCAGCCATCACAACATCATTGACATATATTTTTTTTTTTTCCTACTGACTGAGTCTTTTTTTTTTTTTATGTTCCCCATACAATTGACATATATGCCTGACATACCCAGTGTGACCATTACCTTGTTGGAAATAATGATGTAAATATTAAGATGTTTGGCTGATTTTACCTATGACACTTTTAGAGAACAGAGATTGTAAGTGTTTCACCTTCTGAAAGAAGTTTGCCACTTGTCAGGTTATTGTCAGGGAGGCAAAGTAGATTGGGAACTCCTGAGACACTCCTAAATAAGGAATACTTAGAACTGACTTTCTGAAAAACTGGGGCTATGAGGTGAATCTGAGATTGATGCTAGAAGAATTCTAAGACACAGATACTTAGAGAAGGTGATTTTCAAGTCTTTGGAGTGAGATAAAAGTATATTCTTAAAAATCAGGTTTCGAATGAATGTGAAAATTTGAAAAGGAAGGCCTCCCTGGTGGTGCGAGGGCCTTAGATATAACCTATGAAGCTGTCCACAGCCTCTGCAGCATGAATTCAATCCCTGGCCAGGAAGATACCTACATGACACAGCAGACCTCTCCTGACTCGCCTGCTGCTCCCCTCAGCAGTGTATTTCAGTCAGTCTGCCTGTTCTGTTCCCCAATATGTCTCTGGTAAATCCTCTCATCCCCAACACCTCTGGCCTGTACCCCAGTTCTTGTATGCATAAATAAATAAATCTTTTTAAAAAAAATCTGAAAAGGAAGTGCATTCTTTGACCAATGATAATAAACAATGGAACTAAAAATAAAATTCCACTGTAACCATCTAGAACAGATAGAATTGAATCCAGGCCCAGTAAAAGTCGAGGAAGAGTAGCTGCCTCTCTGGTTCTGCTTTGCCTCAGTTTCTCTACTTCCTACTCAGTGATGAAAACCATTTCACCACTGATTTCATTGGCTTTGAAATATAAGAAACATTTGGTTTTAAATTGTTTTACAAATATGTATGTTTTTCAGGTAAGGGCTTTAATGTCTAGGTCATTCCATGTCTATACCTATGTGACACTCACCTTGGTTTTAAATTTGCCTGTAACTAATTGGATTTCTGTCCCATCTTCAGGAAGAAAAAAAAAATATTTCATTTTAAAGCTGGTCTTTATTGTTGCAACAAGTCCTGACCCTTCTTTTCAAATTAGTGAAATTTAAAGTTCTAAGATCTGGTTTCTAGGCAAGGCCCAGCACATCTTTGCCAAAAACATTTGGCTCAACTGTCCTCCATCAGAGTGTTTGTCACATTGCTAAGTTCTTGCTTTCCTGCAGGCAGATTCCTGCCATTTTTTCTCAGCACACCCATAAAACTTGAAATGGTTCTGTGCAAATAGCCAGAAATGATATGCATCCAAAAGCAGGCGAGGAAGCCGGCCCTGTTGCCTCTGCACCTTGCCCCGATTAAAGACTAGAGCAGGTGATTTAAATCCTGCCATGCAGGAAAATCACAACCCCCATGCTGAAAACAAACCCTTTGTTTGTGAACTTGCTCTGCTTTCCTGTCTAAAAAAAAATAGACTCATGTTCATCTCTGTGGCCAATTCTTTGCTTTCATTGGTCTTCCATCCAGAGAAACTGAAAGATACACACCTGCAAACTCAGAGAACTCTACGACCCAAATCCAGGTTAGCATCAACACCACTTTGAGAATCTGTTCATTCAGTAGTACCCCTGCACAATTTTAGGAATCCGGGGACACATCCAACTCTACCGTGCCTCAGCATTGTAAGGGGGTCTCACCTCTGCCTATTTCATGATGGCCATCCATCTATCTGCCTGCTCATCACCAAGCATTCGAGGCACCATGCCATTGCTGTTTTCCTTTGCTTCATCTTTTCAATGCTATGAAATTGTGCTTTTCTTATCTCTAAGTATGTGTGAAGCTCCTAAAGCTTAGATAATTTTATTTTTTTTAAAGATTTACTTTATTTATGCATACAAGAGCTGGGGTGTAGGCCAGAGGTGTGTGTGGGGGTGGGGGTGCCAAAAGCTTCATAGTGCTGAGACTTAATCCCTTGTGTTACCAGGGAGGCTCAAACTTAGATAATTTTAAATAGTCTGTCCTACCAACCAGCATGTGGCAAGGCAGAAAGAAACCCATTATAGGAGTCTCCAGTTTGTCTTTCTTTTTTTTATTATTTTAAAAGATTTATTTATTTATGCATGCAAGAAATGGGGTGTAAGCCAGAGGTGCAGGGGATGAGAGGATTCACCAGAGAGAGTGGGAAGCAGATCAGGCAGATCTACTGAAAAACATTGCGGAGGGGAGCAGCGGGCGAGACAGGAGAGGTCTGCTGCACCATGTGGGTTTCTCACTGGCTGGCTGGGGCTTGAACTTGTGCTGAAGAGGCTGTCAATTGCTTGATAGCACTGTCAAGCTTCCTGTGCCATGAGGGAAACCCCCAGTTCATCTTTCAAGGATAGTCTACCTCTTATTCTTGTGTTTGCTCTGTGATTAAGTATGTTAAGAGGGTAGGGACCAAGAGAATAACAGGTGACACACACAAAAAAATTACAGGCTCATAAACAATGCTTTATAATGTTGTTTCTTAATGAAATATTCTGCCTCAATTTGGTGGTTAGAATACGAGAGTTATGACAGTCTTAATTCTCAATGAGAGAGACTAGGCTGTGCTATCAACTGATTCCCAACTAGAGGTTTAACATATCAGGACTTGTTCCTCCCACCTCACCTGTACACACAAACCAGGGGAGGGCACAGCTTCTCACCACCCACCAAGGATCAGGTCTGATAGAAGCCTTCACAGCTTTGGCTCAACCTTCTAGAAAGAGCCCCCTGTTATAGTAGGGAAGGAAAGGGCATAGTAAACACACACATTCATCTAGGCTTCAGACTTTAAGTGGCCCATGTCGTTCCTATTGCCAGTGCCTTGGTGAGAGATGGTCACCTGTCCCCATCTAGATACAGCTAGAAATCTGGGAAATGTTGGAAAGTGGGAGGATGTTATAGAGGCAGCTAGTAGACATTCACTAATTTGCTTACATTGCACCCCCATTCACAATGCTTTGAAGTACCAGCTCATTTATTTCTCATTTCAACCTCTAGGGGGTAGTTCTAGGAACTTTAAATGCGTGTATGTCAAATAGATGGAATTTCCATGACTGGAATAGAGAAGGAAACACAAAAAGCAAGGTTCACATGCATTTAGGTAAAGCCTAAATCATATAGCACTTTAAGTGTTAAAAAGTAACATGAGTGTTGCCTACATGCAGACGAGAGATGGGGTTGAGATGGGTCCCTAACTGTCCTGTCAGTCGCATATGAATGAGTGCTTTGAACTTGATGCCAATCTGCTACACCCCTTCTTGGCATGCAGCACTGATATAGAGAGCTGGCAAATGCCTGCAGACCATTTCCTAATTATTATGGATTCTAAGTCAGGAGAAAATTAATTATTATGCTTTACTGCACAAAAGTGTTTTGCTTTTAGTTTTTTTCCCCCCATTCTAATCTATCCTAAAAACTGTTATCAGATTATCATTTACACAGCAGAGTCCTATTGCTTCACTGCTTTGTTGGTTGAGTCTTTGGTTGCAGGCAACAGAAACAAACAATGAACTTGAAGTGGGAGTTTGTGATAAGGACTTGGACTGTTTCCTGGAACGATGACTATGAATGCAGATAAGTTTGAGGAAGACACCGGGCCGGGACTTGAGCTCTCATTTCTACTGCTGTCTGCACAGTTGCTTCTCTGTCTCTGCCTCTTCCACATCCTTCCTTTCCTTACCTCTCTCTATTTTTTTTTTTTTTTAAGATTTGTTTATATATTTATACAAGCACTGGGTACAGTCGGAAGCACTGGAGGGTGAGAGAATTCACCAGAGCCAGAGCAGGGAGCAGAGCAGGCAGAGGGACAGAAGTACACTGCTGAGGGGAGCAGCGGGCAGCAGGAGAGGTCTGCGCGCCATGTGGGACTCTCACCCCGCGGCCGGGGATCGAACCGGCACTGCATAGGCTGCGGGCAGCTTTGCAGCCGAGCGTTCAACCTCTGCACCACCGGGGAGGCCCTTCCTTACCTCTCTTTCACTCTCTCCCCCAGCCCTTCTTCAGTTCTATTTTGCTGTCCATATGACAGGACCTGTGCCTCCTATTCCCTATTTATCTGACTGGTCAGTGTCTAACCCATGATACTGACTGGTTCCCTGGGTTTCAGTTCTAAATCCAGGAAATGAGACTGAGAGAGTCCAGCGTAGGTGAGGTGTGTGTGCCTGATCTGACCAGCCTGTCTAGGCCTGTGGGATGACATGTCCTGTGGAATGGTGCTCCATGCCGCTGGCCTGGAAATGGGCAGGGGACCCTGAGAAGGGGCGTGAGGGGACAGATACCCTAGAGAGGAGACATGCACACAGTTACAAAGAGCAGAAGGGCTCTGTGAGAGAGCTGCATGTGGAGTGCATAGGGCTTTTTTTTTAAAAAGATTTATTTATTTATGCATATAAGAACTGGTGTACAGGTCAGAGGTGTTGGGGGGTGAGAGGATTTACCAGAGACAGAGTGGGGAACAGAACAGGCAGACTGCCTGAGATACACTGCTAAGGGGAGCAGTGGGAGAGACAGGAGAGGTCTGCCGTGCCGTGTGGGTTGCTCTCTGGCTAGCCAAAGATTGAACTTGTGCTGCAGTGGCTGCGGATAGCTTCATAGGTTGCATTTTAACCCCTTGAACTACCAGGGAGGCCCCTGGAGTGCATAGGGTTTTACTGAAAAGAGTGTATCTAATGGAGCAGGCACAGTACAACTGAGTTACTGCCTGTACTTCTCTGAATGCAGAGAATGCATTATGTTATGTATGCATTATGTTATGTTATGTATGAATGCAGATGATGCATCTCCACAAATGGGGGTATCAGAATCATTCAAACATATTTGAAATGTGACTTTTGTTTACCAATAAACCAATGATCTTAGGGAACAATCTGACTTCCCTAAATAACCATGCCCTGAATGCCCAGCATTGTTCCCATATGTGTTCTGTTCTGCATTCACAATCCTTCCATCACTATCAAAATTCCCCACACTATTACAGTTGTACTTTTTCTCCAAGGCCACAGTGAAAAGTCACTTCTTGAAATATTCCCTCTCTCCAATCACTCTTTGATTCCCTCCCACTCACCTTACCACTCAAACTTAAGATTCCAGAATTTGATTAGTACAATAAAATACAAAAACTCAACATTGCCAGATATTGCCTCTTCTCTTTCTTAAGGAATTAAGTGACCTTGCAAATCTCAAGGATGTGATTCTCAATCCTGGTTTCTCCTTTGATTTTAGGAAATCCTATTAGCATATTTATCCTTGACAGCTTTCCAGTAAATCTTGGGAAGATAACTTTTTTGCTGAAAATTCAATGAACTGACAGTGGGTTTTTGCTACATCTACCTGTGTGCATGTGCTATTGGTTTGGTACATGCCAGACAGTCTGCTTCCTACCTGTGTCCCTCCCCCACCCTTACACCCTTTCCCATAATTTTATTCTTTCAAAGTTACCAGCAAAGGGTTAATTCATCAGGGTTTCTTCTAGGACTCACATTGAGTATCCAGACAGCACAAAGACAGTCTTCTGGGGGAAATGAGCAGCTCCATCAGAAGCAAAATTGATTAAATCCTTTATTTAACAACTTTGATTCTATAATTCAAATAAGTAATCATAACTTATTTTTAACAGCTGTCAGAAATGGGTATTTCACTCAGAGTTATTTGTTTCCCAAAACAAAACGTATGCAGGCAACAGTGGCAAATTTATATTCTAGCTGCCTCGATTTGCTGCCAGCCAGCCATGCTTTTACCAGGTTCTTCCTTCTCATGATATAAAAAGGAGGATGGGCAGCATTTCTCTGTTGAGAGCTAAACTTGATCTTACATGGCTCTTCCTCCAGGAATGTGGGGTCCAAATTATTCCCTTTAGGTACCAACAGTTATGAGAGATGATCCCCAACGCTTTTGATTCTGAGATTCTGTTTTTTGGTTTTTTTTTTGTTTTTTTAAATAGAGGCATGTTTTATTTATTTGTTTGTTTGTTTGTTTGTTTTATTTATACATGCACTGGGTACAGTCAGAAGCGCGGGAGGGTGAGAGAATTCACCAGAGCCAGAGCGGGGAGCAGAGCAGGCAGAAGGACCGAAGCACACTGCTGAGGGGAGCAGCGGGCGGCAGGAGAGGTCTGCGCGCCATGTGGGACCCTCCTCTGGTGGCCGGGGAGCAGCCGGGGATCGAACCGGCGCCGCAGAGGCCGCGGGCAGCTTCGCAACCCAGCACTCAACCGCTGCGCCACCGGGGAGGCCCGATTCTGAGATTCTGGAAAACTGAGCAGTCCTGCTGTCTCACCATGCTATCTGCTCCCTCAGCAAATGGCCTTCCTTAAGCTCCTTACCCAACTGGGAGGAAGAGCTTCTGTGTGAATACCTTCCTATCCACTGTGTGTATCCCCTCCTTCCAGCAGAAGCATGGGTGTGGCCACAGCTCATGAGCAGTTTCTGCCAGCCAAGCTCATAAGCAGTTTCTCGGTTAAGATAGGGCTTTGTGACCATTGTCATCCATGAACAGCTGTTTCCACCAGGAGCTGTAACCTCCCTTCTAGGTTTTTTTTTGTTGTTGTTGTTGTTGTTGTTGTTGTTTGGTTGTTTTTTTAGGATTTATTTTATTTATTTATGCATAGAAGAACTGGGGTGTAGGCCACAGGAGCTGGGGGTGAGAGGACTCACAAAAGACAGAGTGGGGAGCAGAAAAGGCGGATTGAGTGAAATGCACTGCTGACAGAGTGGGGAGCAGTGGGTGAGACAGGAGAGGTCTGCTGTGCCATGTGGGTCAGCTCCTGGCTGGGGATCAAACTCATGCCACAGTGGCTGGCGATAGTTTGATAGCTCTGAGACTTTAACCCCTCCTCTATGTCCTTTGTAATACAGAATCAACCTGGTTCTCCTGTTGGAGGAACATATGTCCTGAGTGAACTCTACCCACTGAAGTTTTAGACACCAACTCCATCTCTATGCCAAAGAGATGGCAAGCACTGAAGACTACAACTCCCATGAATCTCCCATAACTCTTGAGTTCTTAAAAGGAAGGTTGCTGGGAAGTAACGGTGGAGTTAAGCAGCCATTCTTGGTATAGAACTGAACACATATGGACTTCTGCTGTCTTAGTTTTTCCTGGTGTAAGTGAGCACCGGGGTGTCAGCTCAGACTGTTTTACCAGTAGGACATACTGACCAACTTACCTCTCTTTGTGTGTTCTCCCTCTTCTCATTTCTCTTTTAAGTAAATCTTATATTAACTTTTCTCTGTTTTTGATTATTGTCCTGAGTCCTTAAGCACACAAGTGAGGACTCACACCCAGGTCATCCTTTTTCCCCTTGGGGTTGCCCTATAATGTCTTGACCTTTCAAAAGTGCCCCTATTTTTGTTTGTAAGTAGCAAAACTTTTTCCAACAAAGAAAAGTTGCAACAAGGACAGAGTCTCACACAAAAAGCTAAGAATGGGTGGAGAAGCGTATTTATTCAAAAAGCGTTCATCCAAGATCTCATGGTTCAATGGAGGAGACACAAGATAAGTGCTCAAATAAAAACAAAGGACTCCTTCTAGGGAACTACCAGATGGAGTGATTTCTAATTCTTAGAAATCAAGAACTATATCATGGAGCTTGGTCTCAGTATATTCATTGTAGGGCTTGTAAATCAAAGAAAATCAACGAAGAAGCGCCTCATGTCTTTGCTCTTGTTGTTCAGGTAGAAGGAAGCGGAGAAAGATGAGAGACACTTGGGACAGGATGATAGTTCTTTGGTCTGGCCATCCTGGGGAGCCTCTGAAGCATAATAATGAAAGAAAAATCTTCCCTGGTCAGGGTGTTCTGGGAAGCTCTGGAAAGGATAGGATTCCTGAGTCTGAGTCTAGGCTCCCGAATTAGAAACTGTTTTCATGTCAGAGTGAAATGTTTCAGCATACACCTTCTTTTCCTCGAGCATTCATTTACATTCCTTTCTCCTTGCTGTATGCGTTCTTACTGATGTATGCGTTCTTACTGATGTAGATTAGAGAGTTCATAAAAATGCATCGTGGACCCATTTAAACTATATGATTAACTGCTAATATGTGATATTAACTTGTAGGATTTTATGGAGATTAGCATGTATAATTATATTTGATGGTATATGATAATTACCTGTTTGGTTGCATTTTAAATATGATGACTTGAGAACATTCATCAATCCATATATGGCCCAAAGACTGATGCAAAATTACAACTCATTTTAATTGTCTTTGGAGTAATCAAACTGACATCTCTCATAACATAAAGCCTGAGAGAGTCTGATTAATTTTATAGACACCAGGTTAATAATACAGTCATTGGAACACTAATTGAAAAATACTTTTTAGAAAACGGGAATTTCTCATCACTATTTTCCATAGGGGTGAGTCAGGTCTGAGTTTAATGTCTCTACATTTCAGATGAGACATGTCAAAATTCAACTTGGGGCCTCCCCTGGTGGTGCAGCGGTTGAGCGCTGGGTTGTGAAGCTGTCCCCAGCCTTTGCAGCGCCAGTTCAATCCCTGGCCACTGGAGAGGGTCCCACCAAAAAAAAAAAAAATTCAACCAGGATTCTGACTCCTCTAGAAGGTCTGGGTACATATACTTCCATGGAAAAGGTTTGGGATTCAGTGGGCAATGTTTCTCAGAGCACGTCTAGAAAGGGGAGCAGAACCAGAGAACCCTCACTAGTTCACAACTTTTCTTACACTGCTCATGTGCCCCTACTCATTTTTTAATTCTTTCTGCCCTTTTAGAAGCTGATTCTGCTTCTCTCTTTGCATGGCAATGGATTCAATTATAGACACATGATTCCTGTTGTCACATGACCATGAGCTCTATTTTCCACTCTGTCCATACATAGTATTAGCTGATATTTAAATTCACCCTGGATCTTTTGTTTACATTCCTCCCTGTTTTTGCTATCTCTCACAAATGACTCACCTGAGTAGAAAACCTAAATGTTAACAATTAAGTGATATGCAACTTAACCTAAATTTCAAGTGTCCTTTGACATGGAGGCGGTATACTTAAAATTTTGACTCACATTGACCATTTAATTTGGCAATACTAAACTCAGTAATGTATTAATACATAGAATCCTATGCTGGAGAAGAAACCAATCTTTCTCTACCCTTTTAGGTCTGCACAGATAGAAAGTAATTAAATTGGCACAAGAGAGAATAACAAGAGTTAAGACAAACTTTAATTACATGCACATAGAGTTCTATACATAGAATAATGAAACCTATCATCAAATCATTCCAGTGAGGTTAGTCTCTAGAAAGAGGTAATAAAATTGAGAAAAAAAAGAGAGGGCAAGGAAATTTTTAGATGCAGTTTAGAAGGAATTTTGCAAGTTTTATTTACATAGAAAAACAGATCTAGGGCCTCCCTGGTGGCACAAGGGCTAATGTCTCAGTACTATGAAGCTATGGGCAGCCCCTGCAGAATCTGACCCAGGAGCTAACCCACATGGTTCAGCAGACCTCTCCTATCTCACCCGCTTCGCCCCTCAGCAGTGTATTTCAGTAGCTCTGCCTGTTCTGTTCCCCACTCTGTCTCTGGTGAATCCTCTCACCCTCCACATCTCTGGCCCGTACCCCAGCTCTTGTATGCATAAATAATAAATCTTAAAAAAATTGCAGATCTAGTCTGGAGTGATAAAGTTGTCTCTTACTTCCCAACATCACCATAAGAGAATATATTTATTTCCTGATCAAAGGGAGATAGGAGATTAGGGAAAATACCATAACTTTTGGGTCTGTTGTCTCTTAATTTCTTGCAATTCAAAATAGTCTGTATTCCACCTAGGCACAACCTGGGGAAGCCTGTGCTGGACCCCAATACCTATGCCCAGGATATCCCAGAACTCTGTCCCTTCATCTTTGCTGTTCAAAGAGAGAGGAATGAGCAAATAGAGGCTCCTGGAGGATCCATGACAAGTGCAAGTGTGCTGGCGGCACGCAGGGTTCACATAGGTAGAGCCTATCTCTACACCAACTCTGCAGAAATGGCTACTCGACTCAGACTGAAAGTAAAGGAAAGAGAATAAGGAGTGAGGATGGATATACACCCCGTGGACAGAGTACATATCCCCATTACAATGGAATTCCTGTGTCCTTAATCATTTATCTTGAATTCTGGTTTGACAGAAGCTATTGGAAAGGTTGGTGGAACTGAGGGAAAAACTCAGCAGAAATGCTTCAGGTTGCTCTAATGTTAATTAGTACTATTTTGAGGTTGGTCCATAAAACCAATTTTTTTGATTTATGTCTTTTTTAAAAAAGATTTATTTATGCATTCAAGAATTGGGGTACAGGCCAGAGACATTGGGGGTGAGAGGATTCACCAGAGACAGAGCGGGGAGCAGAACAGGCAGACTGACTGAAATACACTGCTGAGGGGAGCAGTGGGCAGGACAGGAGAGGTCTGCTGCACCATGTGGGTCACCTCCCTGGCCGGGGATTGAATTCATGCTGCAGGGGCTGCAGATAGCCTCATAGTGCTGTGTCTCAACCTCTTGTGCCGCCCCAATTTATGTCTTAAAAACTTTGTGTCCTTTAAAAAAAGGTAATTGGGTCAAAAATAAATGAATCAGTTTGTGCACACACTGCTAAAGTGAAGGGAAATATAATAGTATGAAGGCAACTCTATTGGAAAAGTTAATGTCCAGTCTTCTAATTATTAACACAATTAATCTTTCTTACTATGATTTTAGAATACTAATAAAATTATTAAATTTAAAACTAGCTTCAGATGACTAAAGTGTTTAATTAGAGGGTAGGTAGGTTTTATGTACATAATTGAAGTTTCAAGTTGAGAACTAATTTTCTAGGGAATTAAGATTATTTATAGTCATTGACCAAATTCATGAGCCTGGAATCTGGGTGGCAATTAGCAAAGAGAAGCTGGTGCAAATCAAAGACAAATAGGATGTCTCTGTGTAGAGTTCTTAAGAAAATACATGATCTCCTCATGAAATGAAAAAGATCTCAAATCAAAAACAGAATCACTGAATGTTAGAAACATGATCAGCATATATGAAATGCAGCACTATTTATTGAACCAACAGAGGCTGAGAATGAAGGATGAAGCAGAACATTACAGATAAAACAGGTTTGGATGGCTCCCTTCAGGCAGGTTACAACCTGGTGAGAAAACTGAATAAAGAGTTCAATACTTTGATTCAATACTTTGAATAAGAGGTATAAGTATTCAAGAGGATTTCAAAGCTATGGTTCAGTGTGACACTTAGCTAGTAGAGAAGGCTTTGTCAAATAAGGAAGACACAACCTGGCCAGAGAATTAGGAAACTTTATCCAAAGGAGTTGGAGGGGATGGTAAGCTTCCTCATGTACGTACATAGCTAGTAGGTTCAAAATGAAAATGACAGGATCAAGGGAAAAGCACACTGGCAGTGATGAATACGAAGAATTGAGGAAAGCGAGATGAACTCAAGCCGATGGACAGGAGTGCCCACATCCAACATCAATAAGAAGGTAAGCTGCCATGCCTTTGAGGCTCTTAGATTTTACTTTAAAAAATGATTTTTACCTTGTGTATTGATTGCTAAATTATGTAACTGAAGACAGATTTGGCTCTCTAAGGCCTGATTATATATCAAATCACCAAAACAAGCAAATGAAAAATTCAATTAAGTATGTGGCTTTCAGAGTTGTTTTTTTCAAGATTTTTTTTAGGAAGAATGTCTTTATTATGAAGTTTTGGCATCATTTCCTGAGCAAGGAACTCTAAGACAGGGATACGTTTTATTGTGTCTTTTAGAGCACAGAGTTTGCGAACTTAAGGGGTTTTGGCTTGGGCATAATGAAAATGCACTTGAATTATTTGTGACATTATTTTCCCTCTATCTGGCTCCTATGTATTATGGACCTCTAACAAGTAAGATTAGCTCTTATTCCTTGAGAAAAGTGCTCACATATTTCAAAATCACTTCTAAGAAATGCTGTACCCCTCACCCACTTCCTAAGGAAATGTCATTGTTTTTTCCTCTGAGCACAGGAGCCTGCCTAGCCAGACTTTTTTTTTGTTTTAACATTTTCCATGATGATAATTAGGTGATGCTGATGAAAGTAATGTGTTAGAAGATACATCTCAAAAAACCCCAAATCCCTAAATTATTACCATAACAACAGATTGTTGGAAGGGAAAAGAAAGACATGCTGAGTCTTTTTTGAAAAAACTAACTAGGTGTTCCCTGCTGTTTTTCCCTACTATTATGACCGAGTGGAGTGAGTCTGTACTGGATCTGGATAAGATCACATTACTGCCCCCTCAGGACTCCATTTTCTAATCTTTAAAATGGGTGGATAAGTGGATTGTTGGAAAGGTAAAGTGAGATGAGAAGGGAGCTAGTACACTGACAATTTTTAAATAATCTGTTTCCATATTGAATCATATTCCTGGAAACTGAGATAAAGAGAGGGAGACAATTTGAGGTCAGAAAAATTAGAGTTTTTACCAAGGCCCAGTTACTTACTGATTTGTCTGTGGTCCTTGCCATGCAGACCAAGCAGACTAATGCAGTGCCTACACTTCACAGAAGGATTTCTTAACAATTAGCATTTTCATAAATCTCCAAACAGTCCCCATGAGGTTGATTCTCTGTTATAACATCTACAGAGGAAGCTGATACCCACAGTTTAATTTGAATAATGGGTTCACAATTTAATTGCAATCTTTTGGGCTTGACTTAGTTCTGATTATGTATAAAAACCTTGCTGTAAATACTCTTCTGTCCAGGTAAAGCCTGAGTTTTTAGGCTTAACCTAAAACTATCTGCATGGTTTGCTCCTATTCTCTCTCTGCAGAATGTACTGTAAGCTCCCTGGTCAGATACACATAAAAATAGTCATGATACACATTTTTGGTGGAGTAATGGTTATTAGGCATATTTTTAAATGATGTATATTTGTTAGTATTTCTATGTACATATGCCTTTGCAATTAAAATATGCTGTTTAACATGTTTGCATCAACATGAAAATGAATCACAGTGATATTTTGGAGGCATGCTGTTTGCAAGTTAAATAAAGCAAACTATCCACTCAGTCAGACAATGTGTTTCTTTTGCCTCACTTTGCATTTGGATGCGAAACATGCAGTTTAGTTCATTCAACCTGGTTTTTCCAGTGCTTTGTTCCATCGTCCAAGCTGCTGTTAATATAAGTGTAGCTTCTCATCTTCAGAACATGATCTTGTTCCTGCCAGGGGTGAATTCACTTAAGGTTTATCTCCACTATTTCATGTCACTCCCACCCACATCGAAGTATGCCGATGATCTATATAAGTGCTTTACAAACAAATCCTTTCTTTATTCTCATGGTCCCTGGCTCCTCATAAACTCATGGCCATCCCAGCAGATAATTTCAAGCCATGTTTCAGACTTTCCATAGAACTTCTCCTCTGCCATTTTTTATTAAAAGACTGAGCTCCTTTTTCTCAGCAAATAACCATGTAATCCCCCCCTTTTGGTTTTCTGTGTCTTAAGACAAGTCCTAGCAGTAGTGGGTCAGCATTTGCAAAGCCCTAAAATAATCCCACACAGGTTGCTGTCACTTGATTCATCCTGCCTGCTGTTGTGGGGAAATGCAAACTAATTGCAATCAGCAAAATTTGGACAGACCAGTATTTTCAGAAAATATGCTATTGTCATTAAAATAAATGTCCAGATAATAAAACATACTGATGACAAAACTGAAACAAGTCTAAATAGAAATTATTTTTTAAACCCCCCTCTTTTTAGTGAGAAATTCTGTTAAAATACTTTCATTTTCCTTATTGGTATGGGGGTACCTCTCCTAGCAGTCTAAAGATTCCCCCCAAGACTTTGGCAAAAAAGAAGAGAACTTGACCTCACTGGTGGCGCAGGGATTAAAGGCAGTGCTATCAAGCTATCAGCAGCCATTGCAGGATGAGTTTAATCCTGGAACAAACCCACATGGTGCAGCAGACCTCTTCTGCCTTGCCTGCTGCTTCCCTCAGAAGTGTGTTTCTGTAGATCTGCCTGTTCTGCTACCTACTCTGTCTCTGGTGAATCCTCTCATCCCCCACACCTCTGACCTACACCCCAGCTCTTGTTTGCATAAATAAAAATAAATCTTTAAAAAAAGAGAGAACAATTTCTGGCATCTGCAATCAGACATTCTTTCAAGTTGTAGAAACTCTTCAAGGAGCAGGGATGCCTGTGAAGATGTTCAGGAGGAAGAATAGTTGTGGGGCAGCCAGGGGGCTCTCCCTGGGTTGGCATGTACCAGCAGACACACCTCCGCCAGGCAGCTGGTGTTGGCACCCGCCAGTCTCCTTCCTGCTAAACCAGGGAATGTATTCAGCACGGGGACCGGGCGCTCAGCATCCTCAGGGATGCCAAATGCGTCCACTTTTAATGAGTTTTTCTACCTTTAATTTATTTAGTTCAGTGAGCCCTGGTTCAACAGTTTGGCAACTGTAATTCTCTATTTTAAGACCAATTCACACAGAGAAATAGGAAAAGCGGCTCTGTTCAGTGAATGGGAGCACCCAAGGGTTTCTCTGCAGTTATTCCAGGTACCCTAATTTAATCATTGTGGAAACAACCTGGACTTCTCCAAATAAAGTTAATTTTTATGAAATAACATATAAATCACTTAGTTTATACTGCTGAAATGTAGTCATTTTAAAGAGAATGTTTCTGCACACTTTAAAAAATTGTTTTACTTTAATTACATCTTAAAACTGGGAAGCATGAGGTAATGAAGCAAAGACAAAAGAAAAATGGGATGGGAAGTAGAGGAACAGGATTGAGCTCTCCTAGTTTGTTAGCTTGCCCACTTAGGTGCGGAACATCCCTTCTTGGTTTTCAGTTTACTAATCTGTTAAATGAAGACCTAGAGAAGATGTGTGAAATTTTGAAATAATAGCATCCAAAGCCTAATAAAGTAGGGATGTGGCTGTCACCTAGTGAAGCTGAAACTGAGAAAGTCATCAGACCAATTGATCTTGAGTAACTGGGCCCATTTCCATGTAGTGGTATGAGCCATGCATGTTTATCAGAGGAAATGAAACCCACAGGTCTACTTAATTTATTGATGCATGCAATGCATTTGTAATCCTGAAATGCAAAATTTGAAAGGGTAGATGAGGTCAATATGATAGCGTGAATGGCACTAGAACTTTGATGGTGGGTACAATGAAGTATAGATATTTATTGAGATGTGAAGCTGTGCTCCTGAAATTTATATATTATTATAAACCAATAAAATTGTATTTAAACAATAAAATAATTGGAAGGATAAAACCAAAATGGAGTGCTAGGCACTTACATTTTCTGCTTAATAGTCATAAAAAAGAAAAACTAACACAAGAAAACGTACCAAGTATACTTGATAAATAATTGAAACAGATGAAAAAATTTAATCTTCAAATTGGTATTTGGATTGATTTTTGAGGGAGGGATGTCCCCAGTGCACTCCATAGCTCCAAAAGCAAAGAACATCCCAGTGTTTTTTGTATTTAATTAAGAAAGCTAGTCCTATGCCCATTTCACTGATCTGCTTTCATTCATATAGCTTTATTTCTTATGTGCTATAAACATGGTTGAAGATGACTTAGCAGTATAACTAGATAGTAATGCTGCCATTCACCTTCAGACAAATGAAAAAGAAAAGAGAAGAAAAAAGCTGGTTCTGATCACTCCCCAGCAGACTCCTGCACTGTCTCAGCAACAAGTATAACTGAGGATACCGCTCCCTTTATGGGCACTCATGGGCACTCTGCCTAAGGACCAGAGGGAAGCCATCTTAGAAAACAGAACATTTTGTTCACTCACGTGGTTATCACATGGTCATCTGCATTGAGTGTCCACCAAGGATAAGAGCCCAGATGGAGTAATGATTGCAGCTAACTGGAAAGTATTCAGAAGAATTCAGTTTAGAATATATTTTTTTAACCCTAATATTTTTTAGCTATGTTGAGAGGAGGAAAATGTAAAATAAAAAGAGTTAATAGTGCTTTTTTAAGTAATACAAAGGGAACTTTGAGGATTAATTTAAACTAATGTTTTCATATCTTGAAAGTATATGAAAACAACGAACAAACATTTCCACTGAGTACAAATGAATAAGAAATGGCTTTAAATAGAACCCATAAGGCAATCATTGGAGACAACCAGGGTAGATGCTGGGGGAAGACTGTGGGGAGATGTTGCCTAAACATGTCTCCCTGCCTTCCATCAATAACTGACTTTCTCCTCAGGCTTCTCTTTCCTGTCCTGTGGATGGTGTGTATTCTCACCCCTGAATGGTGTCTGGTGAGGTCTTAAGCTCCGTGGGAAGACTTACAGAAAAGCAATTGGCATGCACTCTCTCCTTTGTGGGCTGATGCCAGTATGAATAACACCAATGTGGAGGCCTCAATAGTAAGAACAAAAACAGAGAGTTAATAAGAAGTGCCAAGAATGTGTAGATATGGAGAGCCCCCAGAGGTCAGCTGGGACTCTGCCTGAGCTTACCTATTTGCTCTGGCATCCTAATGATGCAGACATAGCTGTATAGGGGCACAGACTGAGCTGTTCCTGAAGGTGAAATGTGGGAGACAGTTGAGAAGGAAGGAGCTTCATCCAAGAGTCTCTGGAGGTGGCTTAGAGCCTGCCTGCTTTTACATTAGTGACTGGGAAGGATGAATTATCTTGCCCTTTTCTACGTTAAGGTTGCCAACTTCTGGGGTGCTCTGACAGGCAGATCTGAGTTGCACTGAGCAAGTAAAACAGCATGCCACACACCTAAGAGGAGTCCACAGTGCAAGAAAGAGAGAACAGTGGCAACAAAGCACATACTCTCTTAGTGAAAGAGACAATCCAAGCTTTGCACACAAAAAAGGGTTTTCTTGAGCTAAAATCATAATTTCTCAGAGAAAATATTTCCTACATGAATTACAAAAGAAGATTTTCATTGAATTTCTAATTAGAAACCTGGAAAACCACATGTAAAAAAAATACCTCAACTCAAAGAGCAAAATGGTTGAGTTGAAATATAGGCAGAAGAGACCGAAAAAACAAGCCCAAGAAAAGACTGAGAATTAAGAGAGAAGACTGAGAATTAAGAGAATTCTAGAAAAAAAAAGAAAGAAAGAGACTTCTGAAAAATTTCTCAGATATGCCTCAGGTAAAGAAAATAACATTATGAATTTTGAGAAATAAAAAAGCAAGTGAAGAAATATATATAGGAAAATTCTGAAACATCCTAAGCCTTCAGATCACAGGGGCTCCTTTCAAATATACTGAAATAACATTCTGAAATTATACACTAGAATTGTTCATCATCTTTGAGACTAAAAGGTGCTGTGAAGATGTGGTCATTTGGAAAATGAATCAGTCTTATGCCCCATCTGAAAGAACTCTTGAGAATACTGATGCTAATAGCTAAAACATCTACCTGTGAGTTCAGATGGGGCAATAAATAGATTTTCTGAGACTGCAAGCAAAAGTGAATGCTACATGATCATCTGGGAAAATATTAGTTTATAATTTAAAGCACTAGGTAATAAGAAGAGGGACATGGTTATTTATATGTGCAAATAATACTGACCTAAGTAAAAAAAGAAAACAAAACAAAAACTAAACTGCTAAAGTGTGATATTTTCATCCTCTTCTCTAAAAATTAGTTTTAAAAGAGAAAATTTATTCCATTTATTCATATGTTCCTAGAGAATTTACAAAATCAACCATACTTCTTTGCTAAAATGACTGCCTAAGTCTTTTTTTTTTAATAAAACTTTTATTGAAGTCATTCTGTGAACAAGAAGTAATGATCAGAAGTAATTAGTAACACAAAGAGGCCAAAAATCAGAACCCCTTTGCAATTAAGAAGTACTTACCTAGACAGAAAACTCTTGGATAAAAGAGAAAATCAAAAAGAAAATTACAGTTACGTAAAAAAATGATGAATATTCTTCATAGCTAAACCAATGGAACAAAATGAAAGCAGTCCCCAGAAGGGAGAAAAAATGATATGAAATATCATCATCTTTTACCAAGAAAGTAAAGGGATAAAGGGAGTTTGTGCTCATCCATAGAATATAGATAAAAACTTCAACAAAAACAAATAAATAGGAATTGGAACTTCATAATAAAATATGAAATTAATGAAAACAAAGGTAATAGAAAATTTAAAATTCATATCTAATTTAGGTCAATGTAAAGATCTTTGTGGCTCAGGAGCATGTTTAAAGGAAAAAGAGAAAAGACAAATATATACCAAATTTTTAGTAGAGATAAACAAGAGCTAACCATAGACTAGTCATAGAAGTGATTAAAGTAGACATAAATATATATGTATATGGAACTTTCTGACAAGACATTTGGAAATTTAAAGGAAATGGATGATTTCCCAGCAAAATATGTATTGCCAAAATTCACCCAAGAAGAAAGGAAGGAGAAACTTAAATACATCAGTTACCATAAGAGAGTTTAGAAAAAGACACTTAAAGATCTACCATTGAAACAGGCACCGGGAACAGATGGATTCCCAGCTGAGGTTTATGTAACATGAATTTTATATAACCTTAAAGAAAGAGAGCTTTTCAAAGTTAAATTATTCCAGGCCTTAGAAAAAAGATGAAAGACCTCCCCAATTCATTTTACAAAGGCAATATAACTCTTTTGAAAATCTGATAAAGTTAGAACAATAAAGGAAAACTGCACACAGATATGATTTATGCATGCAGATTAAAAAATTACTAAAGTATTGGTAATTGTATTCTAGAATTATTTTCCTTATCTAGTGAACATTTTTTTGAACACCCAACATGTCCAGTGGCAACAAATAAAGTAAATTAGATAATATATAATTAATATGTTAAGTGGTGATAAGCGAAAAGGAGAAAAATTAAACGAAGAATGTAGAGTGAGTTCTGTCAGAAGGAACTGCCGTTTAGGGTGATCTATTTAGATTTGTCAGAGAAGGCGCCTCCAGGTTATCCGTCAAGAATGGAAACAGATGAGAAATCAGCTGTGTGTGGTTGAGGGGAAGGGTAGAGACTATCCCAGGCAGAGGGAAAAACCAGCAATAAATCCTAAGGAGCACTTTGAAGATGATGTACCTGAATACAAATTAATGCAAAGAGATTGCAAAAGATGTGGTCAGAGAGGTACCAGGGGAAGCAAGGGTAGAAGTAGGGAAACCAATAGGAGATTTTCTGTGCAATAATTCAGACCAGAGCTGATGATGTCTCAGATTAGGGTAGCTATAGAATGATGTGACTCTGGATATGTCTTTAAAATAGAGTCAAAAGAATATCTTGATGTATTAAATTTGTGATGTTAGGATAATAATGAAGGGGTAAGTATGACACCAGGGATTATGATTTGAAAAATAAAGATACAACCAAAAAGTGACCTTAAAAGATTGTGGGATCAACTAGTCTGGGCAAGGAGAGGTTATCTCTATGTTTTGAAGATGTTAAGTTCAAGTTGCCTATTAGACACCCACATGGTATCACAGACTGTTGGCTACAAGAGAACTGAGTGGGTAGGGAGAGTTGCTGATTGGAAATAAAAGATATGGGAGTCTTGAGCTCCAGTTGTTTCCAAAAGCTATGAGATTGATGAAATTTTCAGTTGACAAGGAGGAAGTCCCAGGAGTCATCTAAAAGTTGAGAGTTGTTGCAATGGAGTGCTGGAGGTCAGAAACTTAATCAGAGAGAGTTCATTAGAGAATGGGAAGATATTAATTGGAGAAAGGAAATAAAAAAAGGAGTTTTTCATAAGAAAGTAAGAAAATGAGGCAACAAAAGTAAAGAAAGATACAATCAAGGTTGTGATTTTTATTTTTAGCAGGGAAATCACAGCTTATTTGTATATTGATTTGAAAGATTAACCAGAAGAAAGAAAGGAACATTCTGGAGCAAAGAACAGGCTGGAGGGAATATGCACTAAAGGTGATGCAGCTTGGCTGAGTGACAGGAAGGAGGGTGAAGATGCCAAGGTGATCAGTATGTGTGTGTGTGTGTGTGTGTGTGTGTGTGTGTGTATTATAGATGTGTGTGTGTTTGGGGTGGCCTGTGTACATCCTCTTCAAGTCATCAACCAGAGCTGAGAGTCAGGGAGAAATGGTACAAATTTGTGAGAAGGGGGAGTGGAATCGGAGAATAATGGGACTATTCCTGGCAGACAAGAGTATACCACAGGAGTGTTTCTTTTTCTCCAGGAACAATCAACTTAATGGGTGTGGGTTGGACTAAGCAGAAAGATGAATCACTGTTGATCATGTGGATGCTTTATACAAACACAAGAAAATTAAAATAAAACATTAAAAAGATGATTAATAAAATTCCTCCTTAAAACCTTAAGTTTAAAAAGGAGTGGTGTAAGCTGCTAGAATAAAGTAACTTTCTACAAAACACCTGGAATTGTTTTTCTGAAGTGCAAAAAATCAATTTTAATTAAAATTAGATGTTATACATAAACCCCTATTATTACCATTATAATTTAATATGGTCTTTAAGGATTTAATTATTATAATTAGATAAGGAATTTAATAAATGGTGTAAAGTTTTCAAAAGATAAATATTTCTTTTTATGACATGATTTTATAGCTAGAAAACCCAAGGACTCTTTACAATTAGATTAACTAAAGAATATCATAAAGTAAATGGATATAAGATAAATACACACATAACATATTATATATGTAGCCATTGGGTTTTTTTAAATTTAATAATAAAAACAGGAGAAAAAGAAAAGGATTCTTATAATAATGAGAAAAATATGATATATTAGCTATAAAATTAACAAGAAGGAAACAGATTCTATATTAAAGAAACATCTTATTGAGAACAATTGAGGAGACAGAAAATATTCTGGAATGAGAGGTCTTTGATATATAAAATGTTAAATTTTTCAAATTTAATATATAATGCTAATTATTATATTACATTCCATTTGAATTATATGACTATAAACCTTACATGACAAAATAAATGTCAAAAAATAGCCAAGAATAATTTTGAATGCAAAGACAAGGAAGGGAGTGATTTAACTTAGTAGATATCAGGAAAAGACAAATATCAAGCTATTAAAATAAAATTAACGTATCATTAATATAAAGATTTCAAATAGATAAATGGAAAGTATGAGAAGCTAGCATATAATAAGGATAGTATTTCTATTTAATGAGAAAATGTTAGACTAATAAATGGGCCTGGAGAAAATAGCTACGTATCTGGAAGAAGATAAAATATGGCCACTATTGGCTTTATATAAAAATAAATCCCACATGATGAAATGATAGAATTAAAAAATAGGATAACTTGTTTTTAGAAAAAAAAACTGAAAAGTGATAATTCCAGATGGCCCTGGAAGCTCACTTCCCCACTTTTGGAAGTTTACAAAGAAACTACTTCATGTATGTAAGTTACTTGACTTGGAATGTACTTGAAAGCACTTCCTCATGACCCTCCTTTGGATGTTTGGAGAAATATTATTGGCAGTGACAGAAAATCTCCCTGTTGGAATAAAGTGGGAAAGACAAGTTATACAAGTTCTTGGGGAGGAATTACAAGCTTTGTCACTCCCTGCATAGTTGTAAACACCACTGAGTGTGGAGAAAAATAGAACTCTAACCCTACAGGAGGTACAGGAAATAGTTCCAGGCAAAGTCCTTTACCAATACCTTGAATTTTAATGGTAGCAACAGGAGGATGGTATTCTCTCATTTGGATCTGCCCAAGATGCTTGGCTACCATGGGGAGGCCTAGCAGGATCACTAATTCCTATCTCTAAGATCTAGGCACACTGAGGGTCACCTGCCTCAGAACAAGATTGAACCAGGACCACACAGAACTTTCTCTCACACTGCCATTCTCCACTACATAACCAGCAAATTTTAAGGAATAGCAGATGAATATACCACTGGACAAGAACACAGAGAGAAGCCCATCTGTGTTTTAGGCACACAGAGAAAACTAGAATCTGAGGGTGCTGCAGAAGTATGAACTAAAATGCTTGCTCCCCACTCCTAGGTGTCTACCCTAAAGGACACAAAAATATTAATTCAAAAGCCACCCCTACATTTATTGTAGCACTATTGACAATAGGTAAGCTATGGAAACAACTCAAATACCCCAAAATAGATGACTGGATCAAGAAGATGTGGTACACAAACACAATGGAATATTACTCAGCAATCAAAAAAGATAAACTCATACCATTTGCAGCAACATGGATGGAGCTGGAAGGATCACGCTCAATGAAATAAGCCAGAAAGAGAAAGAAAAATGTTGGATAGTTTTACTTATAGAAGGAATGTAGAAGATCCAAATAAGGGATCAGGAAAAAAAAATAATTATAATAAAGTAAAATTCAAAATCAACAGGTAACTATAAACCAGAGACATTTCTGTAGGGGAAAGGAGAAGGGAATAGGATCAAAACAGGGGTGGGAAGACCACAAGGGACTATGGTGATGGTACACGGGTGAATGGGTGGTGGGAATTTCACATGGACTTAAACCAAGATGAAAATGCATCCATTGTACAAAAATGAAAAATTATGTAAAATGTATATAAAAAAGAAAAATTCTCCATCCCCCTATTTCAACCTGAGCTGAAAGTAATTCTAGAGACAGTTGAAGCTAATGGTAATGAGTTTACCCCTACCAACAACAGAACCCCAACACAGCTTAACTTTTTACTAGTTTCACTCAACCTCCCATTCTAAGAGTTTAGCAAAAGAGACATGCCTATGTCTAGGCATAAGTCATATTTATTTCAGTCTTCCTTTTCTATGTATAATATATAGCATTCAATTAAAAGTAATGAGGAAAAAAAGCAAGGAAAGTCATATGCATTTTCAAGAGACAAAATGATCAACAGAATTAGACTCAAAGATGACCCTTATATTATAACTATGAGATATTTTTAATTAACAATGATTCATATACTAAAGGCTATATAAGAGAAACAATGAGATGCAACCTCTGATCAGTGGGTGGTGCTCTTAGATAACTTGATATTAAATGAATGGTGGACCTTTCTAGAGTCTACTCCCTGAGCAGAGGATGGTGGGGAAGAGATGTAGAACTGGGACTTTAGCAATTAATTAATCTATTGGAGATTTTAGCAGTTAATCTTCTGGGACTTTGGGCAGCTAAAACAGTTGGTGCTTTGGCAGTTGTATGGCTGACACTTCAGCAGTTAAACTGCTGGTGAGGAGAGTTGTTTGTGAAGAAGCTGACAGCTTGCCACGTATGGATTTGACTTGGACCTTTATCTGTGCTCCGGGAACATATCTGGGATAGGACAGACAGTATCTGGCCACATATAAACCTTAAATACTCTCTCCTCTCCCTTTTCTTATTTCCTGTGTAAAACAATCATGTTATTGTTGTTTCTCATTGTATGTCTGCATGGGTGAGGTCTCACAACCTGGGTCAGCCCCATTTCCCCCAGAGTGCCCTGTTTCAGTTTTAGTAGAAAATATGAACAATATACATATTGTGAATAATGGGTGCTTCAGCAGAAATGTGGAAATTATAAAATTCAAACACAATGCTGAACAAAAATTCAGTGATAAGAAAGGATGTATTTAACAGATTCATCAGTAGAATCAATACAACTAAGGAAAGAATCAGTGAACTTGAAGCAATACATCAAGAGATATTAACCATGCTGAAACAAAATATAAATATATAAGTATAAAATCAACTTATATTATTTAATCACTGTTCATCTATGGGGCTGCTCGTAGACTCACAGAACCTCAATAAATATCTCACCAAACAGTCTTTTCCCCTTCACTTTCCATTAATATCTGAGTATGACAGCAGAAAACAGGAGCAGGGAACAGTTGAAACATTACTTCAACCAAAAATGACTAGAAGATACTTAATAAGCATCCTGCCTACTCATGTGTCCTAAGGCAAGTGGAAAAACAAAACAAAACAAAATAGTTTTCTGTCCTCCACACAAAAGGTGAGGGGGATTTACAAGACTATATTATGCTTTACATATATCCCTACATTTATCACACATAGAATCTGAGATAGCATAACGCGGGTGAAGCAGGTTAACCATTGGTGGCTCCTCACCCATGTACTTCAGAACACAGGACATGACCTGAAAGTGGACACGAAGTGATGAGCACCAAGAGCAGATTTATTTATACAGAGAGTGAGAAAAGGGAGAGCTGAGAGAGATGGGGAGAGACAGACACACAGAGAGAGTTTTATTGGCTGGCATGTGATCAGATGCCATCTGTCCTACCCCAGATAGCTTCTATTGAGCAGAGGCTTAGGTATAAGCCAAGGCTGGCAGCTGGCAGCTTCATGGCAAGCTGGCAGCTTCTCCACCAACACCCCTCCAAACCAGTGGTTTAGCTATCAAAGCTCCAGCAGTTTTTTAACTGCAAAAGCAACCATTCTTCCCCTTTTACCCATCAGCCCCTATTTAGGAGGTGGAGTCTGGATAGCAGCTTCCACCATTCAGTTGGCTATGAGTGCCACCCTCTGGCTGGGAGGTCGCTCCTCATTGTTTTTAGAAATCTATTTTCTGAAAGTTCTTCGCCAGGAGTGATATCTATTTCAAAACTTGCCTGAAATAAATAAGCCTATATTTTGCTACCTGTAAAAGAAAATTATAATAAATATCTTTATAAGGCAATAGATATTTAGAATCAGAACAATGCTTGGAACCAAGTAGGGTCTAATAAGTGGATGTTCTTGCCTTGGAGATGATTGAGCCTATTTTTAATAAACACTCATGTTCTCAAGAAACTATGGATGGCTAAACATAACAAACTGTATGCACGTTTAAAATCTCCTTGTCTGAAAAGAAAGGTTAAGTGTCCACCTTTCTGAAGCGGTTCAGGTGAAACTTCTCAAAAGGAGGAACACAGAACAAATCATTTCTGGATAGTTCTCAAGTTCTTGGATTTTTCCCACTAAGCATATGTAACTCTTTAAAAACTTTCTCTATATTCACTCTTTGCAGAGAAGCTGGGAACTTCCAAATGCATGCGTAAGTAAATCATGCTACTATTCACAGATAAAATTTGGAAAAGCATATACCAGTCCACATAATTATAAGAATGATACTATCCTACTAAGCCTTTTTTCAGGACTGAATTTACAAAATAGTTTAATAACCTCAGCAATTAAAAAAATATTATCTTGCTAAACCAAATCTAAGACAATTAAAATGAGAGTTCTGATCTGATTCTCTCTTGTCTTTATCCTTACTGTGCATTAAGTATACAATGTTGTGCTTTAAAATGATTTGGGGCAAATGGTAGTGTGTTTAATGGCTGGACATATCAGAACGAGTCATGTAAATATGAGTGTAATAATTAACTTCCACTGCAGGATAGCAGATTAATCACTTGTGCAAACTTGAACTTGCACATAATTTGTCAATGTTTATGTCAGGAAAGCTCTAGAGTGGCTTTAATCCACAAATCTGCATTAAAATTATTTAATGATATTTCAAATGATATTACTCAAATATGATTAATTGATAAGAGAATAGAATTTTGGCTCATATAGCATTTTCAGAGTTGAGACGGCTCCAAGTGCTTGGCAAATTAATGACCAGGGTATGCCGTGACTGGTAAATATTATAAGGTCACAGACCCACTGTTGCCGAAGCTAGCCTTAGAGCTTAGAGCTCATTTTGCTATTGCAATACAGTCTTTTAATGTTATCATTGATAATGACCCTGGAAGGAGTAAAGGAAAATATTAAAATACCCCATTAAGAAGTGGAGCTATGACAATGCAGAAGCATTCACACTGAACCATCAAATCCACACAGAAGCCCTTCCTTAACCCCTCTAGAGCAATTGAGAACATGTGTGAGACTCTTGTCATGAATGGAGGTAGAACCTGGACACCAGGTTCTACTCTTCCTTTTTTTAAAAAAAGATTTTTTTATTGGGGCTCCCTGGTGGCACAGGTGAAGCTGTCCATAGCCTCTGCAGTGCGGGTTCGATCCCGGCCGGCCGGCAAGAATCCTACATGGTGCAGCAGACCTCCCCTGTCTCGCCCGCTGCTCCCCTCAGCAGTGTATTTCGTCAGACTGCCTGTTCTTTTCCTGGCTCTGTCTCTGGTGAATCCTCTCACCCTCCCGCGCATCTGGTCTGTACCCCGGTTCTTGTATAAATAAAAAAAATCTTTAAAAAAAAAGAATTTTTTATTTATGCATACAAGAACTGGGTGTAAGTCAGAGGTGTGGGGGGTGAGAGGATTCACCAGAGAGAGTGGGGAGCAGAACAGGCAGATCTACTGAAAGACACTGCTGAGGGGAGCAGCGGGCTAGACAGGAAAGGTCTGCTGTGTTATGTGGATTGTTCCCTGTCTGGCCAGGAATTGAACTTGTGCTGCTGTGGCCGGCAATAGCTTGTAGCACTGTCTTTTACCCTTGCACCACCAGGGAGGCTCCAGGTTCTACTCTTCTTTCTTATTCATAGCATCTAGTGCAAGTGTGTGCTCATACCATGTCATCATTTCTTTGTTTAGAACATATCCTAGAATTTTAGTTCCCATTAAATTAATTTTAGTGAATCATTTTAGTGAATTTTTTCATGTACAGCTCACAAACTGAAAATCATTGAATGTACACAACTGAAGTGCAAAAGGTGAGGAATTTGCACAAAGCCAATGCATCTGTCACGACCATCCAGATAAGGAATAAAATTCTACTAGCACTTTCTATCATCCCCACAGCCCTCAAGGCACTGTCGTCAACAAAGGCATCCACTGTTCTGATTTTAACAATGGAGATTACTTTGTGCATCTTAAAGCTGTCCGAAAGTTATCCCGTTTTTAAAATATACTGCAATTTATTTGTTCCTTCTACTCTTTGGCTGTATTGATGGTTTCTTCATGTGAAGTGTTTTTGGAAATATTCGTATAAACATCTTGCAGTGAGAATATTTGTCTTCATTGGGTACTAGGAGGAGGATTGCCTGGTGACATTGCTTGTGTATGCTTTGTTAGAATGGAACCCCAGATGTGGCACACAGCAATATTTTCACCCACCCTGTCTGAAAGTTAAAATTGCTCTCTGTCCTCCCTACTGACTGTCATCACTATGTAAGGACAGAAAAGACACTGTGAAGATTTTCTATGATCCAGCAGACCAGGTAAAGGAGGAGTCACAGTCCTCAGTGGCTTTTTGCAGGCTTTTATTGGGGTTTACCGGGTACTCAGCAGGCAGGGGTACTGGGGGGCCGGGAGTCTGGCAGGTCTCCCAGACCCCAGCAGGTCTTCACTCTCTCTGGGCTCTCTGGTGTTCTCTCTCTCTCTCTCTCTCTCTCTCTCTCTCTCTTTCCCCTTCTGCTGCTCCTCTCTTGGCTTCTGCTGGCGTCCCCGTGATGCCACCCTTAAAAGCCCAGTCTTAGCCCAGGTGAATCCCATCTACCTATGCCCACACCCTACTCCAGGTGCCCGCCATCAGACGTGCATTCAGGACCACAAGGATCCATCATCTATCCTGATGGCGGGAGGGCAGAAAAGCCTGACATTTTTCCTTACCCTACAACTAACAATTTGTATTTTCGTAATTCTAGTCGGCTGGAACGAAGTGAAATCCATTTGATTTTAAGTAGCATTTCCCTGTGACTAATGGCATGGGCAACTTTTCTTGTGTTTATTGACTGCTTGCATAGCCTCTTGTGAGGTGCCTGTTCAATTACTAAGCTGCATTTTTATGGGATTGTCTGTTCTTTTTTTATTGATTCATAGAGTTTCTTTATTTATTCTGGCCATAAGTCCTTGGAGACATATGAATTGCAAATCTCTTCTCCCAGTACGTGAATTATTACTCTTTCATTCTGTTAACAGTGTCTTTTGATGAACGTTCTTAATTATAATGAAGACCAGGGTAGAAATTTATCTTTCATACTCATTGGTTTTGGTCTTCTTTTTTTAAGAAATTTTTACTTACCCAAGGTCATAAGTATATCCTCGTACTTTCTTTTAGGGGGTTTACTCTTTTGCTTTCACATTTAGATCTGTAATTAATTTTACAAATGCTATGAGATAGAGTGAAAATGTGAGATAGTTTCATGTTAGTGAAACAATAGTCAATAAACCATAGTACCTGACTTCAAAGACTTTATCAATGAGAAAGTGGACAATTGAACAATTAATTACAACATAGTAGTGATACTATAATGGAAAGGGAATGGTTATTTTAAAAATTCTGCTCTGAGTTTGCATTAATAGGCCTAAGAAAAAATACCTTAATTAGTCTATCTGGTAATGAGTGGCAAGGTTTCCTGGCATAGGTAATTTAGACACGTTTAGAGAATCAAAAGCTACATTGCCTTACATAGTAACTAATGTGACTTCCAGCCTTCCCCCTGAGGGTAAATGCAGTGGGATATCCTCAACCAGGAGAATGAGGGTTTTTCAGCAGAGACAGTTTCTCAGAAAACTGGTAGCCACAATGAGAAAGGCCTGAAGCAAGAACTGCCTAAAAACTAAGGTGGTGATGTGTACTGTTCTCTTGTCAGTGTTTCCTTTTATGGGATATACTAGAGACTCCTTTAGTTATTCTTAAGACATTAAGTAAATAATTTTATATTCAACAGCCTAGGAGGAATTTTGTCTGTCTACGTTGTTTTCTATCTTTATAATCTCTTTCCTTCATGTTGCTTTTCTATTTGTTTCCACCACAGTTTTTCTTATGAGAGGATTTGTAGTGTCTAGTGATTATGGCTTGCACAATCATTGACCAGTCTGTCCTCTCAGGTTTTGAGATACTCACTTGGGGAAGCCACAACCTTGTTTAAAAATGAAATGAATCAAATCAAAACAAAACAAACACACACATACACAAACATGCACCCATGTCTGACCCTGACAACACACAACCACAGTGAGTGGTGTCACAGTTATAGTAAATAATATATTCCCACATCAATCTCCACCTGCATACCTAGACCTCCATTTTATACAATTCCTTCTACTCAAATCTTACCCTCTACTCAAATTTCCCAGACACCATCTCTCAGATGATGGTTGTGTTTTCTGCTTGACAGGGTTAAAGGAATCAGTCAAGGATGTCCACATCTTTGTAACTACTAACTTAGTTCCACCTGTAGCCACACATCCTAGTTCCCATCCAATATTATGAATAAGTGACTGTAGGGTAAAGAAAATATCAGGCTTTTCTGCCCTTCCGCCATCAGGATAGATGATGGATCCTTGTCCTGAATGCATGCCTGATGGCGGGCACCTGGAATGGGGTGTGGGCATAGGTAGATGGGATTCAGCTGAGCTAAGACTGTGCTTTTTTAAGGGCGGCGTCATGGGGACGCCAGCAGCAGCAGCAGCAGCAGCAGCAGCAGCAGAAGCCGAAGCCGAAGCCGAAGCCGAAGCCGAAGCCGAAGCCGAAAGAGAAGCTGAGAAGCAGCAGAACGAACTCCAGAGAGCTCAGATAGAGTGAAGACTTGCTCAGATAGAGTGAAGACCAGCCAGCACCCCTGCCTGCCATATGCCTGGTGAACCCCAATAAAAGACCTGCAAAAACCCACTAAGAACTCTGACTCCTCCTTTACCCGGTCTGCATGGAATCAGAAAACCTGCACTGTATCCAGTTCTGCCTTTACAGTGACCTATGTTGTGTTCCCAACCAGTCTGTCTGCTTGTTCACTAGATCCCATTCTTTCCTGCCCAGTGAAGAACATTACTTCAAAAATTCTCCATTTCCTTTCAAATAAGTATATTTTCTCTTTCTCCCCAGACATCCCCACCAGGATACAAACATTATTATTTATACCATCTGGAAAAATAGGTCCCCTTAACCACTTTTCCCACCACCCTTTTATTGATTTCTTTACAATAGAATTCTTAAAAGTTTGACCTTTTACTTCAGTGCCCAATGCTTCTTTAGTCTCTGTTGAATCAGCCCTAACCAAGCCTTCATCTCTTCCCACCCCCATATTCCACCAATACTGCTCCTGTCTGGAACCACATCATCTCCTCACCATAGAATAAAATGGGAGGTTCTCCGTCCTTATTAATAAGACTTGGAGTCCTTCCTACCTAAAACACTGGTCTTACGTACCTTCCAGGACACCACTCATTTCTGATATTTTCCACTGAGCTCATTGATCTCACCTCTTCTATCTTCTTTGTTTTTAATTTTCTTTCAGTCTCTTAAGTGCTGGTCTGCAAAGTGTAGGCTTTCTTCTTTTGGTTTTTCCATCTAGACTCCCTCCCTTCAACATCTCACCCAGCCTCAGGCTTTGAGAACACCCACACACCAATGACTGTTCGATTTTAATCTGTAGCTCAGACCTCATTTTCTGGAACTGGACTTGTGCCTCCCAGTCTCTGGCTGACTTTTCTACCTGAGTTGCTGACAGACACTCACTGTAACTAAATTGAAACTCTTCATTTATCCCTTCTACCTGCTCCCGCACACACCTCTATTGATTTAAACTCTGTTCTATTCTTCCAAAGATAAGGTTAAGTGTCATTCTATCTTCATGTACTTACTTTTGTATATTTCAAATGGTTAGAAATACTACTGTCTTTTCCTTCAAGAATCAGATTAGTTCTTGTGTTCTAAATTTCTCTGCTCTTGTTCAAAATTCCATCACCTTTGATATGGATCATGTTATAGGGTTCCAGATACCAGCCTTGCCACATTACCCTATCTCAAAAGATAACTAGAGGAGTCTTTAAATTGAAAGTCAGATCCTTCAACTTATGATAGCATATTACTAGTTCATTCCAGTAAAAGCTCAGCCGCTTATAAGACCCATAAGGTAATGGAACACCTTCACTTCTGACTCTTCCTCACACTGCCTTCTCCTTCACTCTGCTCCTCCACACTGTTCCTTGTGTTCCCTCATGTTGTTCCAGGAATGCTCCCATATTAAGACCAGTACTTGATTCTTCTGCCCAGAAAACTCCTTCCCTGGAGGCAGGGATTACCCCTTGAATTCTGTTGATATTTTGGCAAAAGTTGTTTCTTAGACTATGAGGTGTATTACGAACAACTCTTTCTAAGTTCCGCCTAATCTCCCAAAACCCAGACTTCTAGATATCCCTCACCCTATTCTGTGTTTTCTTAACTCTTATCACATTTTATAAAATTTACATATCAGTTGTAGCTAATTGTAAAGAATATGTTCCATGAGGGCAAGGATGTGTGTCTATTATTATTCATTGACTTTATTTTTCCCACAGGTTTCTGGAATAAAGGCTAGACCATTAGTACTCAGCAATATTTGGTGAATGGACGCATATTCCAGAGTCCCAGTGCACAGAGAGTTTCCAGTTATAGTCTAATAAAGATGATTCTGCTGTCCAGATGATTTAAGGACCATCAGTCCTTAAATGTGTATAGTGTGTGTAGTCTTATTGAAGAGAAAAATTAATACCAATTATCCAGTATATCTTTTACTATATTAAATTATATATGCACAAATATGCACATACAAATTTAGGTAACTTCTCCAAATTCCAAATTTAAAAGTAATCCTAAGGATTGCACATAGTGATAGAAAATATGGATTTATCTTACCTGGTGGCTAAAATAAAGAATTGTGCTTTTATAGCATGAATGACCCCTAAACAAATCTATTTTAATTGGGATTTAGTCTGCTTGCAAATGTGACAAATTATATTTGACAAAGAAGAATCATTAATTTTTCGAGAGGGTTATCAAATTTGTTTGATTCAGAATCAATCACTTACAAGATTTGAAGCCTTATTAATAATGCCCACAAGCCATATTTAGAACACTTAGCCTATTGAATAGTTTTGCAGAAAACTCTTTGTAATCATTTTGTTTTTTACTTTTTCAGCAATGCTTTCACTCTCCTGACCTTTGATATATTACCCTTTGTTTATTCATTATGTTTTAATTATGAAAGTTTTTTTTTAATTCCACATGCTTTTCTGTTTGATTGTTAAACTCCTTGAAGGTGGGGTGCCAATAACTCATTTTTATATTTTTCCATTCTTAGAGCATGTAATAGATTCTCAGGAAATGTATGTGTCCTTCTTGACTAATCGAAAAAAACTCACTTGTCTCCTTAAGGTCTTCAAATTCAGCAAATTGTATAGCAAATATTTAACTAAGCCTGGCTCATGGGCATACTCATTATTTATGGTTGAATTCCAAAGTCTTTTCTTGGAAATTCTCCTTTATAGAAGCCCTAAATGAGTTGTCATGTCTACATGTCCTGTCAATTCACTTCACCAACACTAAAGTCAGACAAAGAAGCAAGTGCAAATGGTAGTCATGGCTAACCTTGACTGTGTCCTTCCTTAGAAGGAAGGGATGACAGCCTGATGAATTTAGTAAGGCTGAAATGAAAATATCCTGGAATTTTAAAGACATTGAACTAGATAGAAATTTCTTCTATTTCGTTTTCAATATAAATGGAATATGATGTTGAAGAAAGTATTAGGTTGCCACTGTGGCCAGAAAGGCTGAAAGTGGAACAGCATTTATCATTATGGGGTGAGTGAGTGTGTGTGTGTGTTGTTTTGTGTATATCTGTGCATGTATTTCTATGTGAATGTTTAGTTCAGTACAGGTCATTCTATTTTATTAAAACACATGTACTTCTTTACATTTCCTTTTATAGTATTTACAAATTTCACTGAAATCTAATTTCATTGTTGAAAGCGAAACTTTTAATAATATCTGAGGCTTGATGTTAGCAGTAACATTCTTGTAATTATTTAAGATTCCAAAGTAAGGGCAAACTTAAACTGAAATATTTTTGTTTGTTTTGAGGAACTTAAAACATGCAGAATTGAGATCTGAAATCTGCTAGTTGGGCAGTTTATACCCTAAGAAAGGAAGTTAGGGTTTGAGTTGTTTTAATGGAGAGGAAATGACTCATAGCAATGCTAGTATGTAATAGATGTCCTAAATTTAGCTTTTCCTTTTAGTGTAAAACCTAATATTGATAAAATTATATGAAACTTTGTTATATTAAACTGAATTTTTCTTGTTCATTTTTCCTATCTGCCAATAAATTATTGCATCTTTCATTAAGTAGCCGTTAAGATGTATTTAGTATATAAACCTTGTCAAGACTGAATAGGATTTTAGAACATGTTGATTTGGGAAATCTTGCACAATCAACTAAATAAAAACAAAGAGTCTGAAACCCATCAGATTTGCAGACAAAGCACAAAGAACTTTGCGATAATATTATGAATAAACATACATCTTTTGGAAATATGTCTATTTTGAACATGGATATATATTTACAACAAAAGCTGTTTTGGAAATAGAATTATTTGTACAGTCTGCATCTCTGCTTATTGTTTTGTGATAGAAAAATCATAAGGTATACAACTCTGAGTTTAAAAATATTGCAAGATAGAAACTTTCACTAAATATTCTTACTGGAAATTGTAGGGGGGGAATAAAAAACACCTGAGAGACTCCATGTATAATGAATTTATAAAGAGAACCTCTTAGAATTCTTTATGATTTGCATTGAATGTCCATTAATTATTCCTGATATTTGTTCTGACATCCCTTCACAAGAGTGCACCAAGAAACAAAGATTGAGAAAATAATAGACCATGTATGCAGACAGTTTATTGCTCTGTGAGTTATGCTATTTGACCCAAAAGATACCACAGGAAAGTGCTTCTGGAACTCTAGGGAACAATGTTTCACATGCAAAACAGGTGCTGACTTTTAGGCACCTTTGTGGTGTTAGCTGATTTGCAGAACATGATTGCTGGAAATTTCCACCTGAGAGCAGTTCATAAACTTAAACTTAAGAAGCAAAATTATTATTTCACTTGAAAAATTGTCAGTGAGTGATAGTTATTTGAGCTCTCCAGAGATCTTAACCAGTGTAAGTAAAAGCACATTTGATGTACTCCTTTAAAAAGTCTAAAATTAATTGAACCTTCACACCAGTTAATATGATCCCAGACTTTGCATGATGCAGGGATTGCAGAAATGTTCTCCCCTTCCAAGTAGGGAAACAGCAGCAAGGCTGTCATGTGCCCAGATCCACTTAGGTAACAGCAAGGAACAGAACCCTGATTGAAATTCACATCAACTGTCTCCCAGGATAATGCTCTTCATTATTAAAATTGCTTCATAGAGCTCCTCTGAAGCTACATACAAGATGAAGGGAGGTGTTGTTAAAATAACAAGATTTATGAAAATGAGAAGGAAAAATATTCTCTGCCCTTTAGTTCATTTTCCGAGGGAAAAATCACCTGCCTGAGGGTGTTAGTGATGGTATTAGTCACAAGCATCCTCCAAGTAACTTCCACTCTCCTCACCTTTTCTCACTGACAATATACAGGAAATTAATTCTAACATCAAAAACTATGGGTCTGTCAATGTTAGAGCACTTGTGGGTCTTTTTTTGGTGAGGATTTTCAATGAAATCATAGAATAGCTTAGTCTTCCAATTAGTGACTGTGCCATTTCCCTGATTTTGAGACAGTTCTCATGGAATTTAAATAGTGATGGACTGCAGAAAAAATTCTGACATCATTTGGCTGAAGTTATTTGGTGTAATTCAATATCGTACCGGCACTGGGAGCTGTTCATTTTATTGTATTAGCTTTTGCTGCATAACAAATGAAACAGACCAGCTGCTTATAAACAGACACATTTCCTCTTTCACAGTGTCCATGGGTCAAGTGCCCCCTCACATCCTCACTGGTCCTCTTCTCAGGGCTTCACAATTTCACCTTCAAGGTACTGGACAGACTCAATTCTCATCTGGAGGCTCAACTAGGGAAGAACCCACTTTTGAGCTTGTTCACTATAATGGTCAATTTTATATTTCAGCTTGACTGGGTGAAGGGCATCCAGACAGCTGGTAAAACATCATTTTCTGGGTGTTTCTGTGAGGATCTTTCTGGAAGATATTAGCATTGGAGTCCATAAACTGAGTAAAGAAGATTGACCCCCCACAGATAGGATGGACGTCAGCTCATCTACTTTGCTCAATAGAACAAAAAGGCAGGGGAAGGGTTTATTTTCTGTTTCTGCTTTTTTTTGTTGTTGTTGTAATCTGCATGAACTGAGACAGTGGTTTCTCCTGCTTATCATTGCTCCTGACTTTCAGATCTTTCTACTCTGAGATAAAATACCCCTCAATTCCCTTCTCTCAGTTCTTGAGACTCAGGCAGGCAGTTACACTATTGGCCACCTCAGTTTCAGACATTTGACTGGAACTGAATTACAACATTGACTTGACTGGTTCTCCAGCTTATAGATGGAGCTTGTGGGACTTTTTGTTCTCCAAAACTGTGTGAGTTAATTGCCATGATAAATCAACTGTTCTGTAAATATCTGTCTTTCTATCACCTATCTATCATGCTAGCTAGCTAGCTAGCTATCATTTGCTCGATTTTTTCGGAAGGACCCTAACTAATATATTCAAGTTCTTGGCAGAATTCATGTCTTTGTGGCTGCATGACAGGGGCTCCCTGGCTTCTAATTTGCTGCCTGTTAGACACTGCCCATTTCAAGTCACAGCAATTCCCTGTGATCTGCAGACATGTGGTCCCTTCCATAGAATTTCACAACGTGGAGGTTTGCTTCTCCAAGGGATGCCTCCCTTCACCCTTCAAAGACCAACTCTTACATTAAATAAAGGTCGTTTTCAGGGGACCATCTTTGTCACACAAACTAATCAAGTGAATGACATTCTATCATCTGCTGTATCTATTGATTAGAAACAAGTCTCAGGTCCCATCCACAGTCAAGGGAAGGGATTCCACAGGGCAGGGCTCACTGGAGTCACCCAACAGTGTGTTTATTCAATATCTAGAGAACACCCTGTAATTGCAAGGGTTCTTGAGTCCTACACCACAGGTGTAAATTGAATTTTGTCTATAAATCATTTAACATTGAAGTCAAAGTGCCAAAATAAATATTTTGGGTACTTCATTGAGCTTCTGCAATATTTTTTCTCTCATTCATACTCCAACTATTTCCTCATTGGATTAATATTATCTCATTATAATCCACAAGTTTGAGAATGCGCCCACCTGTGTTTGTGTTTTGTTTTTTTTTTTTCCTTCATTAACAAAAGTGTTTCCTGGGCCTCCCTGGTGGTACAGTGGGTTGAATGCAGCGCTGTGAAGCTGTCCGCAGCCTCCGCAGCACCAGTTCGATTCCCGGCCGGCCAGGGAGAATCCGACATGGCGCGGCAGACCTCTCCTGTCTCGACCGCTGCTCCCCTCAGCAGTGCTTTCGGTCTGTCTGTCTGTTCTGCTCCCCGCTCTGTCTCTGGTGAATCCTCTCACCCTCCTGTGCCTCTGGCCTGTACCCCAGCTCTTATATAAATAAATAAATCTTTTGATTGATTGATTGATTAATTAATTAATACAAGCACTGGGTACAGTCAGAAGCGCGGGAGGGTGAGAGAATTCACCAGAGCCAGAGCGGGGAGCAGAGCAGGCAGAAGGACGAAATACACTGCTGAGGGGAGCAGCGGGCGGCAGGAGAGGTCTGCGAGCCATGTGGGACCCTCCTCTGGTGGCCGGGGAGCAGCCGGGGATCGAACCAGCGCTGCAGAGGCTGTGGGCAGCTTCGCAAACCGGCGCTCAAACGCTGCGCCACCGCCACCGGGGAGGCCCTAAATAAATAAATCTTTAAAAAAAAAAAAAGAAAGAAAAGAAAAGTGTTTCCTAAATAACAATAGACACAAGGGAACGCACCAAAGGGGGCTGTTAACACTTTAGGTAACTGATTTATCTCCTTTTATTACACACGAAGAGAAATTTTTCTTCCTTGGTAAAAACTTTTAGGGAAGACTTCTCAGTTAGTGAGAACAAATTTCCTTTGGAAACAATTTTTTCAATGATATGTGACTACTAGATTTACTCTTTGAATAGAACTGATAGTCTAAAGCAGTATCTCCACACTTGTGCTTTGCATGGTACTGGTGATACATATTGGGCAAAGAGGCTGGAACTAGGTGATGGAAAGAGATAAAAATCAGAAAGTATTGTGGAATGCTGAGTTAAAAAATACTTAATACATCACCGAGATTCCAGTATCAAATGTTATCGAAGATGTGAATCAGCAGCACCTCTCATTCATGTTAATGGGGCTATAATACATTTTGAAAAAGTTTGGTGGTTTCTTACAAAACTAAACATACTCTTACCAAATGATCTAGCAATAATTCACTTTGGTACTTAGTTAAATGAATTGAAAACTTATGTCCAGCCAGAACTGTACAAGAATGTTTATGAAAGTAACCCATATTTGCTTCAGTAAGTGAATGGATAAATAAATTGTGGAGCAGGGCCTCCCTGGTGGTGCAGCGGTTAAAGGTACAGCACTATCAAATTATTGCCAGCCACTGCGACATAAGTTCAATCCCTGGCTAGGGAGCCAACCCACACGATGCAGCAGACCTCATCTGTTGCACCCACTACTCTCCTCAGCAGTGTATTTCAGTACATTTGCCTGTTCTGCTCCCCACTCTGTGGTGAATCCTTTCACTGCCCCCCACCTCTGGCCTACACCCCAGTTCTTGTTTGCATAAATAAATCAATCTTAAAAAAAAAAAAACAAAACTGTAGAGCAACCAGACAATGGAATGTTTATTCAATGTTAAAAAGAAATTAACTATTAAGCCATGAGGAGATATGGAGGAAACATCTATGCATACTACTAAATGAAAGAAGCCAATCTGGAAAGGATACATAATTTCCCTATATAAGTTCTGGAAAATAAAACTATAGATAAAGTAAAGAGATCAGGTGGTTCGCAGGAGTCAAGGAGAGGGAGGGATAAATAGGTGACTAATAAAGGATATTTAGGGCAGTGAAACTACTCTGTATTATACTACAATATAACGGTGGATACATTTGTCCAAACCCATTGAATGTACTACAGCAAGAGTGAAACCTCATGAAACAATAGACTTTGGGTAATGATGATGAGTCAGTGTAGTTTGATCTATTGTAACAATGATTCATATGGTGGGTGATTTAGACAATGGGGAAGGTTGTGCAGGTGCGTGGGCGGGAGGTTTATGGGAAATCTTCCCTCAATTTTGTCATCAACTTAAAACTGTTCTAAAAATATAAAGTCTCTTACTTAAAAAAAAAATTAAGTGGATGTTTTTCTGTAGTGGGTTCTCAAAAACTTCAGAGCACTGGTGTGCTTTATGAAATCTTCAAAAGTGTTGTGTATTTCTCTCATACAATGTATATTTTTTAACAAAACAATAATGCTGCAGACCTATCAATATTTCACGGTAGAATCTTCCACATAGTTACTGATTATGAAATGTTGGTCTCTAGAATTGAGAATCGCGACAGAAAAATCCTTCAGAGAGCTAGTTGGAAAAATAGCTACCCCAATGTCTGGCATTTGAATGAAGCTGGTTATGTATTTTATTTACCAATATTTCTACTCTAGAAAGAGATAGCAAATATTAACTGGGTATCCACATCTGGTGACCCCTAGGATCTATTTACAAATATTTGTGCACTGAAAGTGCCACAGCTGGACTTCACCAGATCTGGTTGTTAATGGAATAGTCCAAGACAAAGCAGCTGCCCCTTGCCTGTTCTGTTGAATCTGAACCAGGAAGTTCCAGTTCTTTCCTCCAAAATTAATGGCTTCTTATTTGCATAATGGCCTCCTTTTGTTCACTTTGCAGAAGCAGTTAATTACATTGGAATACCTCAAATATAGGGTTTATCTATTAAGCTTCTGATAGGAACCATGAATTTTCCCTCTAATGTCCCTTGCTAATGACCATGATTTGTAAATTGTGCAATGGAGTATGTGTGGAGTATTTGCGTGTAAAGATTTTAGAAAACAAAATGCTACAACATATCATAAACAATTGTAAAAGTTGATTCTTTGATCTGAATAGGCACAGAATAATCTGCATTTAGTAAAATCCCACTTGGTAACAAACACACACAAAAACAGTGATTTTAGAAGAAGGTAGGTGTTTATTCCTCTTGCATAAATTAAATTTAAAAGCTCATGGTCCCGAGTTGTGCTGAAGCTCAGCTTCTCCTTTACCCAGACCTAGTCAACCTCTGTTCCACCCTTCCCAGGGCAAAAACCAGACAATCATGTTTCACTGTGATGTCTTTGTCTCTAGGCAGCTTACAGGAAGCAGAAAACAGAGGAGAGAGAAACGTGCATTCAGTTGTCTCTTACATTGTTGAAGCCCAACTTCATGGTAGGTACATTAGTATCCAACAGTTGCATTACAATTACCACGGACTTAGTTAAAAGAACACCACTTTTATTTATTTTTAAAGATTTTTTTATTTATTCATACAAGAACTGGGGTGTAGGCCAGAGGTGGGGGGGGGGTGAGAGGATTCACCAAAGTGTGGAGCAGAAAAGGCAGATCGACTGAAATACACTGCTGAGAGCAAGGCAGGAGAGAGAGGCCTGCTGTGCCATGTGGGTCAGCTCCCTGGCTGGCCTGGGATTGAACTTGTGCTGCAGTGGCTGCCAATAGCTTGATAGCACTGTCTTTAACTGCTGTGCCACCAGGGAGGCCCAAGAATACCCCTTTTAACTGAGAGTTCTCTATGTAGCAATCGGGTATGAATTAGCTGGGTCTGCCTCTCAGGGTTCCATACGCTAAAATCAGGGACTCAATCAGGCTTTGTTCTTACACACAGGGTTGTCTTCCAGACCTAATCAGGTAGGGGGCACAATTCAGTAGATTGAGATTTTAGCACTGCTGTCCCCATTTTCTGCTGGCTTTCAGCTGGAGGCTGCTCCTCACTGCTGGAGGACCCACATTGTTCACATATTCCCCTCTTCAACTTCCAAACCAGGTGGAGAATCTCCCTTGCAGTCAGCCATTTTCCTGCTTCCGATTGTTATGCAGAGGAGCCAAGTTCCATTTAAGATTCACTTGATTAGGTCAAGTTCACACAGGATAATCGCCTTCTCTTATAATCAAAGATGCCTGATAGCCAACCTAGTCATGGGAGTGCTGTCCTGTCACAGTCACAGTCCTGGGCTTTACAACGGGCTTGTACACCAGCAGAGAGGAGTTTTGGTAAACATCTTAGAATTCTGCCTCCCTCAGTAGTTTAGGAAATATGGTCTTTATTCTGGGTGCTTAAAATCTGGGAGCAAGCTTTTTAATTTTTTTAAAAGAAAAAACAACTTCTGCCAAAAATTTTTTTCCTGTGTCTGGTCTCATTCATCATTAGTGCTTAGGAGAAATGGCAGCAATCTCTGTGCTCAGTGAAAAAAAAAATGATTAAAAGGAAGAAGTGGCCAAGGACAATGGTATTTCACTCATCACTGAGTTGTCTTTTTCCAGAACCAATGAGGTTTCAGACAACTATTTAACCAGACCACAATTTTGCAGGAGTCTTATAATTTGAAATTTTCTCTTTTTTGGCTTCTATTCCTGAAATATGTCACTCTCTCTATTCTATTATGATGCATTTTCACTTAAAGTAACAGTCATTCCTATCAAGCCAGTTGTACACTACTGAAGAAATGTCAGGTGTTAATACACATTGGACAGGTATATAGTTTGAATTTTTCTGAGAGAATAGAGTCATGCCTCCTACAGAAGATTTTATTTTCCAAAAGTGATCACAATATCTCTTATTCCATATGTTCCTATATCACGTGACCATAACTCCACTTTGATAGAGCCTATTTCTCCTTGCTTGATTGGATGGATTTTAGAAATAAGTGATACAGTTCTAGGGTAAAGAAGTCTATACCCCAGTACCTAGTTCTTCTGGGACCTTCATTTTGTTATACTAGTCACCATGTAATATATAAGACTGTGCTGAAGCCTCCATGTATTGAGGAAACACAGGTAGGCTCATGGAGACAATAGGGGATGCTCAGGACTATATGAAGAGAGAGATTCCCAGCCTGCCCCACCCGCTCAGCTCCCCAAGGATCAGCATCAAACACCTAGTGACTGAAAATATGTGAGAGCACTTACCAGACAAGTACTTCCCAGGCTGTTTTAGGCCCCAAGTTTGGATGGACTTTTTACCTTGGATGATCTAACTGGAACATTTCTCTAGTCAGAGCTGACAAATTGATATCTCTATAATCCAGACGACAAGCATGTCTGCTTTAAGCATTTTCAAAACAAAATACAGGATGCATTTGCTATTTTAGTCAAAGGCATGCTGGGATACAAATATGATTTACAGGCTCTCATAGTTCTAAAAAAGACACAAATAATTTAACTGCAATTTTTCACATTCATATTTAACAATATCAACTCTGAGGCACAATGTGAGGTGAGAAGATACTGCTACAATGTTATGTAAATGTATCAGTGAATACCTATGTATGTGAAAATATTTAAGTGTGACCCAAGTATAAAGAATTATGAAAAATAGGGTAATGCTTACCTAAAATTTATAGGTAGCAAATAAAATAAAGTTAATAAATGTATACTTTCAGGAAAGTTATCATTTGCTTTGAGACAAATATGATTATTTCTTATTTCTTCTACTTATTATTTCTCCAAGAGTTTTGGGAGTCATCAGTAATTCACATTTATTTGCAGAGGAATGCATTTAGTTCCTTATCCCTTGATATATTTCTTTTAAGATTTTTAATGGAAACAATATTAATGGAATTTTCACTATTAATATCTTCCAAGTAGTAGTCCAGAGAAAATGGAGTTGTCATGAGTATTGTTATTTTATATTAACATGGGTGTTAATGTGAACAAGCCAAAGCTTCTTTGTCTATGTGGATAGACACTTCTCTGGATAGCTTAGGATGTCTTAGATGGCAATGTCAAAGGTTTCTCTTCACACAATGAATAGAATAGATTTTTGTCTAAAATGATTTATTAAAAAGATGAACGATATTGTTCTTAAAGTCTATTTTTAACTGTCTTTGTCTGAAGTGACCTTAAACATGACTCATGACAAAAATGTAATCCCTTTCAAATATTACCAGTGATCACTTCATGCATTTTAAACACAAGGGCGCTTAGAGTCCTGATCCCTCTTTGCCAGGAAATGGAGAGTCAGCTGGATTCTGCATGTATTTCTTTTACAAAGTTCCCATACTAATGCAAATATTTACTTCCTATTTGATTCATAGCCATTAAGGTTATGGGAAATGAAGTTCAGCAGCAACATTAAATGCAAATGGAAAGAAAGAGACAGGAGGGAGGGATGAAGCGGAGAGTGGGAGAAAAGGAGAGAATGGAAATGTTGGCATCAGGCAGCTCAGGAAACAAGGCCTGGGCTTCACAAATTAAGACAGAGCCTGGAAGCTAATTTGAGGCCATCACTAAAATAAGTTTAATCTTTCTGCTTCCATAACTCTGCCAGCATACATGAAAAAAATCTATACATTATTTATTCCATCCCTTGAAAATTTGCATCTCAACCATTTTTATTCATATTTCAACATAGGGAAACATGATTCTTTTAGACTGATTGATTAGGAGAATAAATATTGATTCAATAACATTTTTGAAATTGGGTGTATTCAGATATTTTTATTTTTAAAGTGTGAACATCTGAAGACAATCAATAGCAATTTTCACTAAAATTACACATTCTTGTAACCTCTTTTAATTATTAATATATATAAATAGTGCTTTGAGAAAGAAGGTGCTTGAAAATAGTTTTCTTTTTTTATTTATTTATGTATTTATGTATTTATTTATTTATACAAGCACTGGGTACAGTCAGAAGCGCGGGAGGGTGAGAGAATTCACCAGAGCCAGAGCGGGGAGCAGAGCAGGCAGAAGGACCAAAGTACACTGCTGAGGGGAGCAGTGGGTGGCAGTTGAGGTCTGCGGGCCATGTGGAACCCTCCTCCGGTGGCCGGGGAGCAGCCGGGGATCGAACCGGCGCTGCAGAGGCTGCGGGCGGGCAGTTTTGCAACCCAGCGCTCAACCGCTGTGCCACCGGGGAGGCCCTTGAAAATAGTTTTCTTATAGAGTTAGGCAATTTTTGCATTTCTGTTGTTTAGAATATTTAGTCTAGGAAATAAAAAATTATTTGGGCAATTAGGGCAAAGTGTATTAAACATTTATGAACATTTCTAAGGACTTATCATATAGTATCTCAATTATGTACACCAGTAAACAAATTTCAAATATGAGATTCAGAGAGGTTAAGTCATCTGCCCAATACCACACCACATGCTAGTTATAGAGCTTAAGTGTGATTGCAGGTCTCTGTAATCCCATGTGCCCTGCTTGGTCATGGTTCTCTCCCAGAGAATTAACCCACCACTCAATCAGAAAGACTTCTGAATGTTGCACTGTGTTTGTGTTCTAAGCCCTATTTAGATAAAATCAAATAACAGCATAAATTTATGCATTATGTCACTTGGATTCTGAAGTAAAATCATGAAATATATCATCCTTTCATTTTTTTCTATTTTAATTACAAAGTATGTCAAAGTAATGTGAACTGGAGGGTGTGAAGGTAAGGTAGATTCCATTTCTTTTCAATTCAATTATTTCATAATCATAGTTTCTCATCTATCCTCTGCCAAGTATCTTTCAAGCCACTTTAAGAAATATGCAGCTAGAGATAACATCAGCTTGTTTTCTTGTGTGTGCATATGAGAGAGACAGAGGCAGAGACAGAGAGAAAGGAATAAGGATACACATACTGAACAGTCTAGGAAATAAATGTTCGTCAAAAAAAACACTGCTAAGTTATTCAATAGTACTTCAAAATTTCTAGTGAAATCTGTCTTCAAGTGAAAATGCAGTTCTTGATTGCTAAGTATCTTCACATTTAATTATAATGTGGTATAATACATATTTTTATTTTCTTATGTAGTAATGAACATATGTCATATTAATAGTAAGATGGTGATTCTAATCATAGTGAGAATTCATGTGTCTATCTAGAATTTTGTAACTGTCAGTGTATTTCCACATATATGCTTTCATGCAAGCTGAACAGGTCACTATTCACTCAGCACTTTTGAATAAGGTTACAGCAGTTGTGGCACCAGGTAGATAAGCAAGGGACTCTGAGAGCTATACAGTCAGTAGGGGGAAGACTGTGGCCATATGATCTGCTCCCCTGGCCTCAGGGCCTGCATTAGAAGGAGACACCTGCTAGTGGTCTTATGTCTGCTACCCATCCTGACAGTGCAGAGATGCTTGCAGGAGCTCACCACTCCTCCAGAGCTTGATCTGGAGCAGAGATTTTCAGCATTGACACTAAAAGTTTCCTTCGAGTGTTGTCCAAGAGGAAATGATGTAAGTCTTTTATTTAAGCTTGCTTGAGTGATTAGTAAAACACATATTATTCCATCACCAGTCTCAAAATGCCTGCCCACTAGGCAAATTACCTTATTCTACTGTCATGATCATATTAACAACAACAACAAAAAAAAAAAAAAACACTCTTGAAAACCTCCCAAAGCACAAGGGAGACATGCAAGCTTGGCTCTTTGCCTCATCATGCCAAGGACCAGGAGTTCAGTCTTTGATTTGCCCAGTGATTGGACTGGTCATTCTGGTGGTCCAGAAGGGGTGGGAGAGATATTTAGTCACATCTGAACTAAAGATTTTCCCCAGGTGTGATTCAGTTCCATCTCCTGCCCTCTCCATCTCTTCATAACAAAGAGAATGAGATCATGATCTTACCACCTTGCGGAGGTGAGATGCGACCACTTCTCCAGTGATGCATTTTCACAATTCCAATATGTTGTTGGCAACCACATGATACAACAGGTGTGTCTCTTGTAAACTTGATAATTAACTTTGGTCAATTAATTCAAAGTGTAGATGATTCTTTCTATTTTTAATTATAAGTTCACTTTTATTGTGAAGTTATAAAACCATAGAACAGAAAACTAGAAAACAAGGGGGAATGTTATCACTCCACTATACCAAAGCAAATTCCATATTGATCTGGCAACGTTTTATCTGCATATAGTTGGTGTGATATCAGAGCATATCAACTGCTGAATGGCAATAGCATTGGGGGCCTCCCAGCTCATTGTAACTTCTCTTATCTCTGTGAGCAGTGTACTTTTTTTTTTTTTAAAGATTTATTTATTTATTTATTTATTTATTTATACAAGCACTGGGTACAGTCAGAAGCGCGGGAGGGTGAGAGAATTCACCAGAGCCAGAGCGGGGAGCAGAGCAGGCAGAAGGACCGAAGGACACTGCTGAGGGGAGCAGCGGGCGGCAGGAGAGGTCTGCGCGCCATGCGGGACCCTCCTCTGGTGGCCGGGGAGCAGCCGGGGATCGAACCGACGCTGCAGAGGCTGCGGGCAGCTTCACAACCCAGCGCTCAACCGCTGCGCCATCGGGGAGGCCCGTGTGAGCAGTGTACTTTTGAGCTTTTCTGCTTCTGAATCCTGCACCAATGCAGCATGCTTCAACTTTATCCTATGCTAACCAGATATAAAACCCAACTTTCTGCCATCTACCCCATTGTTACCCTCTTCTTCCTTGGCACCATCAATACAAACATATGCACCTCCAGTCTTTGAGTACTCCAGTCTTTGAGTACAGGGATTATGCCACTTTTTCTGATCAAGAAGACACATTTATTGACATGCTCAATGTACTCAAAGACATTTTAAACTGTCACAATTAAACAGTTATGCTTCTAAAAATAGTATATGATCAATGCACTGAACTTAAAACTTCAAGTATTAATAATAACTTTATTTAGGCTTCTTAAAAAAAACAGCGCAACTACTGTCTAGGGTGCAAAATGCTTCGTATTAAATACTTCAGTAACATGAGAACAAATTTCTTTTTAAACACATGAATCCTTTTCTGAGGGATCATCACCAAAGACATATGTTGCCACAATGGACATTCGACAAAACTGCCAACTTGAGTAAAACTCAGCATTAACATTTTTCATTCAGTTTCAGCAATTGTCCAAGATGACCCATTTACTGGTGGATGCTGGTATGTGTACCTTTATGCACCACAGAGGCGTAATCAGCTTTAGATCCAGGAGTCCAGGAATGCAGATCTTCTAGAGATGTCTTTCAAGGACTCTCCTACTTCTCTCTCTTCTTCTACCTCCCTCCCTCCCTCCCTCTCTCCACTCCTTTCTTTCCTTTCTTCCTTAGCAAAAGCAACATATACCCTCCTTTCATCAGTAAATTTGTATTAGTTATTTCAAGGGTTCTTCTTCAACACATTTTCTCAAGAGCTTTTGATATCTTGTCCTAATATGACACAATGGCTTGCTAAGCTTACTACAGTTGGACAGTTGGCTCCTACTTTTTTTTTTTCTTTCTTTCTTAGGTTGGATTCTTGAATGTCATCCACTCTTCACTTGCAGGTATTTTGCTTGCTTCGCTTTGCAGTTGATTCTTCCAGGGTTGTTCTATGGGTGGTGTAAACCAGAAATCATTTGTTCGTGGAATACAGTGAGAGCTGTTTGATTTTGGACTCATAGCATTTTTTTTTTTTAATTTTACCTTTGCATGAGGACTTCATATTCTCTAACTTCCTCTAGACCCACTAATTCTTATTTTCTGTGTCTCAGTATACTTATTTTTAAATATTGTCTCTGTAGGTGACATTGTGGTGGAAGAGTTCTAGGTTCAAAGTGATTAACACCCAGAACTTTGATTTAAGACTGCCATGGCTTCTAGAATTCTTGCATTGCTGCTAATGAGAAATCCAAGACAGGTGCCAGTCTGAGTTTTCTATGTAATGCAAATTTTACTCCCTATTCCTCTGCAAGCTTTTGAGATATATTCCTTTATTTCTGCTGTGTTAAAATTTCAAGATGTTGTGTCTATATATCAGTCTAGTTTTATGGTCTAGTCATCACATTTAATTTAAGGATCCACACCTTTCTTTAGTAACTGGAGACTGCTTTAAATCTCTTCTGACCCCTTAATATTTTATTTTATTTTTAAATATTTATTTATTTATGCATACAAGAGCTGGGGTATAGGCCAGAAACGTGGGGTTTGAGAGGATTCACCAGAGACAGAGTGGGGAGCAGAACAGGCAGACTGACTGAAATACCCTGCTGAGGAGAGCAGCAGGCAAGACAGGAGAAGTCTGCTGTGCCATGTGGGTCACCTTCCTGGCCGGGGATCGAACTCAAGCTGTAGTGGCTGTGGATAGCTTCATAGTGCTGCATCTTAACCTCTTGTGCCATCAGGGAGGCCCTTCATCCTGACAATTTTAGTGAGGGAGTACTACTGATATTCTTGTAGCATCTACTGACTGTTATTTTCTTGTTTATGAATATAGATTAATTGTAGAAAATTGTTAACCATGGAGGTCTATGGGTATACAATCCTCCCCTTAAAAAGGTAGATTGACTGTACTTCTGCTCACCTACATGAACATTGGTAATCAAGAAGTTTCAGCATAGTTTGTGCAGGTAAGAAACAGGCAGGATATCTGGTTCCTCAAACCACATGTAACCTTGAGAACATTGTCATTACAAAAACGTTGTGTGTATGTGCTCCAAATGCATGTGTGTCTGTCTGTCCACAATGACTAGTACAGTTATACTATTGACTTATGTTTATTCTGAGTTTTTACAGTTCGAAAACATGATACAATGTATATTATCTGTTTCTGTAGATTTTGCCTTCTTTTAAATTATTTTCCTTGGATCATTTCCCAGAAATAGGATTATAGAGTCAAAGGAGATATTTATTTTTATGACTCAGATGGTTTCCCAAAGGAGTTATGCCAATTTATAATTTACACCAATGGTAATAAGAATAATAGTTCCTATGGCTTTTTCACCTTTATCTCTAGAACTGCTTTAAATATTTTTTGCTGTGATTTTATATTTATTTCTTAATTATTTTATTAACTCTCTAATTATTACTTTTGTCTGGCACATTACCAAAACAGATTTTTTTTTTTTTTTTAGAGGCATGCTTTATTTATTTGTTTGCTGGTTTGTTTGTTTGTTTTGTTTATACATGCACTGGGTACAGTCAGAAGTGCGGGAGGGTGAGAGAATTCACCAGAGCCAGAGCGGGGAGCAGAGCAGGCAGAAGGACCGAAGTACACTGCTGAGGGAAGCAGCGGGCGGCAGGAGAGGTCTGCACTCCATGTGGGACCCTCCTCCGGTGGCCGGGGAGCAGCCGGGGATCGAACCGTCACTGCAGAGGCCGCGCGCAGTCTCGCAACCCAGCGCTCAACCGCTGCGCCACCGGGGAGGCCCCAAAACAGATGTTTTAAACAAAATAATCCCTTTGATTTTTTTAAATAAATACATAGACTTCATTCAGAATCTTAATGTGTTAACTTTTAGTTGATAAATGAAATAAATTACCACATTTTACTCAGTCATTTTGCTTTTTTATCCTTCTCAAAGTCCTATGAAAGTTGTTCAAGGTACCTACTATTTACCTTCAGTAGTCCATTTCTACTGGAAATATATTCCTTTTTAACTTAATAGCAAGTTTCCACTTTCGAGTATAATCACAAAACAGATAGAAAATAAGATTAAAACCAATTTGGTTAATTGGTTTTAAAAGGTACAAAATTCATTTTAAAATAACAAATTTTACAGTACTACCAATTATTGTTTTATTTATTTATTTATTTTTTAAAAAGATTTATTTGTTCATTTGCACAAGAACCAGGGTACAGGCCAGATGTGCAGGAGGGAGAGAAGATTCACCAGAGACAGAGCAGGGAGCAGAACAGGCAGACTGATGAAATACACTGCTGAGGGGAGCAGCAGGCACGACAGGAGAGGTCTGCTGCACCTTATGGGATCCTCATGGCCGGCCGGGATCAAACCAGCACTGGAGAGGCTGTGGACAGCTTCACAGCGCTGTGCTCAATCTTGCCTGTGCCACCAGCGGAGGCACACCAGTTATTGTTTTAGATCAACAAATAACTGGTTAAGCAAAAGCCTTCTCCGCCATTATATGCAAATATGATATAAAATTTTCAAGACTAAGATAAACCTTATTGTTTGTTATCTAGATTTTACTTAGTGACAGATTATAAACAGCTAACTAGAATAGCTGTTCATATTAAAATAATTGTATTAGGAGGACTTTTGAATGAAAAGTGATGGTTTTTAACAAATCAAAGCAAGGCATAATAGAGAAAAAAATTCAAATCATATTGTACAGATTCAAGAAAAACATTGCTTTTAAATAATGATGAATTGGGTCATCAGAAATGTTTAAAATCTGGCTGCTGCTTAAAGATCATTTAGAGAAAATTATGTTTTATATATCCTGAAAAATTATATTCATAATATATTTTAAGTCTTATAATCACAAAGTGATTAACAGGAAAAATATTTGTCCAGAATAACTGTTCAACGTAGTTATATAAAAAATGAGAAAGTCTTCATAAGAAGTAAATTGCATTTGAACTTTCAAATTATGAATCTGAAATTTTGGAAGGCTTCTGACTCTGCCAGGAGACAAGTACTTCAAAGTTCAGGATGTGGAAACAGGAATTCTGTCCACAAATGTCTGGTAATAAATTTGGAGGTAGCCAACCCACCTATATAACTTAAGCATATGTAATAATTACCAAATAAAACAGTATATAAAAAACTGATGAATGCTGAATATAAGCAAAGAATAAAGTACTGATTATACATTTTTGAAGACATATTCAAAAAAAAATGTAGAGAGCTTTCATAGGCTGAATGGCTGTGTCTCCCAAAATCCATTTGTTGAAACCTAACTCCCAATATGATGGTGGTAGGTCTTTGGGAGGTGATTACATCATGAGGGTGAACCCTCATGAATGGTGTTAGTGCCTTTATAAAATAGACCCCATGAGCTTGCTTCTCACTCAGTGAGGACACCAACAAGTGGGCTCTCATCAGACGCCAAATCTGCAGCCACCTTGATCTGGACTTTCAGTTGCTAGAACTGTGGGAAATAAATTACTGCTGTTTAAGTCATAAGGTCTCTGGTTTTGGTTATACCACACCAAACTGACTTAGATATGAAAGGTCAATACTGACTCAAACAAACCAGAGAAAATGTGCAGAGGGTGTGTATTTTGAATCTTTGTCTTGACTAGTGTGTTATTGTGCTTTCTTTTCCAAAATTAGATTATAATTCAATTAACAGAAAAATACTAACCACATAATTTCAGCTTATAGTAGAGGAATGATTTATTATGCCCTCTGACAAAGGCAAATTTTTTTTTTGGTTAACACCTTTAAAACTTCTTTTCTAAGAACATGCTATTTAGTACATTCACAAGCATATCATTGCTAATATAAAGATCATATCCATTATATATGAGCATGAAAATTATGCAACTGAAAACTATATTTCTTCAATTGGTTTAAAAATCTTGTTTTTGTAACTATGTTGATATAACTACTTATATGTTGATGAAGCAAGAAAGAAGGAAAACAAAATTAGCTATTATTCCAGTGCATTCACCCATAATCTAAATCAGATGGAAGTCAGGAAAAATTCTATGCTGAAACTTTGTGATTTTACCAGCTTTGTGATATTGGTAAAATCAAAAGCAACAACTTACATTTTACAGTTATCCACAAGCTAAATCAGATTCCGTCACTAAGACCCAATGCAGTTTACGTGTAAATAGGGACAAGAATAGCACTGGGTGGTGTCCCATGGTCCTGCACCTTCCCACACCTCACTGGCTGCTCTTTCATTAGGAGAAGTAATAAACATACGTCCCATCAGACATTTTATTTTCTAGAAAAAGAATGGGAAAAGAAGGAAAAGAGCTCTCAATTAGGTTTGGAAAGAAACATACCTGCATCCAGTGTTAATCTTTTTGGAGACCAACAAATATTTGAACAAAAATGCACTGGGACACCACATGCAAATGTTACAAGCATTTCCTAAGACAACCTTGTAAGGTGGGTGCTATTTATTGTCTCATTTCTCAGATGAGGAAAAATGAGATTTGTTCAAAGTTACACATATGAAAAATGAATTTAACCATGTCTAAATTTTCAAAGCCAATATTCTTAGCTATTAAACTCTATTGCTTCCCAAACTTGCTTGAAATTTTCTGTTTGTCAGTCAAGTCAGTTATTAACAACTTAATAATTGATAAAAATGAATAGAAATTGATTATACCTTATATTCTCCAAGGGCAAAAGAGATTTTATGTCAGAGGGTGTTTTTACATCCTTGCATTTTTTTTAGCTATGTTAATTGAATTTTATTTAATTTAAAACTTCTCAGGAACATATGCCAACTGTGTGGTTGTCTTTTACCAAACACAGATATTGCACATTTAATGATTACACAAAAATCTGCAATTACTCTTCTGGCATGGCATCTCCTCTGTCCCCAGTCAAAGCAGTAAAAGCCTGACAGGATACAGAATGCTAAGGGAAAATAAGACACTACTCCTTAGTGCCAGAATTCTTCAATGTCCAACTCATGGCTGTTCTAAGCAAAGCAGTTTCTGAACCCTGAGGTCTTAGTAAATGTGAGAGCAGTCATAGATCACACAGTTTCCAGTTGCACTCTGGTTGAGTGAAAGTGTCATCACATTGAAACTACAAATTGAAAGCTCATAAAACAATCAACATGGATGCTGTGTCAGCCACACTGTCAAATTGAGTCCATGTTCGCATATTTCAAAATCCTAACAAACTTTCCTCAACCTGAAAAACGAAGTTTCAAGGTGTCATTAATGATATCTTTTGTAAGTTATGGAAAAATTGCATTCTGTTGTTTACTTATTTCACCAATAAAGTTTTTATTTTGTTCTATTTACTTATTTATTTTTAATTGAGGTAATATTTGGATACCCCGATGAGGTATTACCTCTGTAGTGCACCCACCACAAAATCACCCATAGTCCACCACCACAGTCTATGGAACTTCCTTCCCTCTTTGTTTCCAACCTAACCCCATGCCCTCTCCCCCTTGGTGCTTCAGTTCTACAGTCAGTTTTCAAGGGTTAGGCTAAGATTTATTTATTTATGCATACAAGAGCTGGGGTACAGGCCAGAGGTGTGGGGGGGACAGGATTCACCAGAGACAGAGTAGAGTGCAGGATTAACTGAAGGATTAACTGCAGGATTAACAGGCGGATTAACTGAAATACACTGCTGAGGGGAGCAGCGGGTGAGACAGGAGAGGTCTGCTGCACCATGTGGGTTGCTCCCTGGCCGGCCGGCAGGGAATAAAACTTGTGCTGCAGTGGCTGCAGATAGCTTCATAGTGCCTGAGACTTAATCCCTTGCACCACCTGGGAGGCCCCTCAAGGGTTAGTTTTTAAGTTTGTCTTTATCTTACTCTTAGTTACTTTGTATTCCACATAATGCTGATACCATCTGGTATTTATCTTTCTCCTTCTGACTTATTTCACTTGGCATTATCCCTTCATTAGCTCCATCCATGTTGCAGCAAATAATATGAGTTTATCATTTTGATTTTTGAGTAATAGTCTATGGTGTTTATATATACCCCACATCTTCTTGACCCATTCATCTGTTTTGGGGCACTTAAGTAGTTTTCACAATTTACCTATAGTGAATAGCCCTGCAATAACATGGGAGAGCAAGCTTACTTTTGAAGTAGAGTTTTTTTAATTTTGGGGGTAGATGTCTAGGAGTGGAGTTACTGCGTGGACTGGCAGATCCATTTTTAATGTTTTGAGACACCTCAATACAGCTTTCCATAAGGGCTGGACCCATTTTCATTCCTACCAGCAGTGTGAGAGAGTTCCCTTGTCTCCACATCCTTGCCAGTACTTACTATTTCTCTGATCAGTAAAGTCTTAAGTCATCCAATATATGGAAATTATCCAGATGAAAAGGTCCTGAAAGGAAACTCTCACAATAAGCCAGCTTTGTTCTTTTAGCAGTTAAATCAATAAAGGTGTTTATTTAGATCTGGATGAGTGAAGTTTTAAGAGAAACATATCACTTAAGCATTATCAAATTCTCTGTCAATCTTTAATTTTTCTACAGTCATCTTGTAGATATAAGCTCCCCTTCTGTGTAAAGATTTTGCTGTGGCAAAAAAGCCATAATGACTGTTTTTTAAATTAGATACAAATATGCTTCATAACACCAAGGACAATTTTAGCTTTAATTTTAATTTTTTACTAAAAAGGTAATATTGTATTACTCTTGCATATATTATAGTAAAACTAGTTCATAACAGTTGCATATTGACTGATTAAAATTTACAATACTTATTTTAGCTGAAAATTCTAGCTATCCAATAATGTTACATTTCTGATTTCCTACTTGGTCAAGTCGTTTATGCATTGGTTTATTCCAAGGTAATTATAGTTGAAGATCAAGTTTCTAGTTCATCCATGTATGGATATTTAAGAAATTTGACTACCAAATCTAGAAAATTTGTTTTTGAATGTATTCTAACACTGGTCTCATTATTGTTTCTTTGTGGACTCTGTTGGAGGGGTAGGGACAAAGAAAATCATCTTCAAGTATATATCAACATATTCATTATAGAATAACAAGAAGTCTTATAATTGTTTAAAAATGTTCACTTTTTGGCTCCTGCCCCAACTCTAACATCACATGTAGAACCCTTTGCCAGGCAGAGGGAGCTGGGGTTATTCTTTATCTGATATATAGAAAAGGCTCATCCCAACTTGGAATATGTGTCACATACATTATCTTCTTAGTATTAATATTCTTAGCTTCAGTTGAGTTCTTTGGCAAGCATTTTGAAGAATAATAACTAAGTCTTGTTCTCCTAGTTAAAAAGTAATACTTGCAAAGTCAGGCAGTTGATTCCAAAAGGATTTCAGAGGTTAGAATGACAATTTCCTCTAGAGGATACACCCATGTTTGAATCTTTAGTAGCTGTCTCTACGTTATTAACAGCCTTACTTATATTTGACAGACAAGTAATAATGTGGCCATCTATCTCCAAGACAGCAGAGCTGAATGTATTTCTAACTTTATAAATGTATTTTAAAAGCCCTACAGACAAATTCCATTAAAGCAAGGAACGGAAATTTGGTAAATGTATTCTTCAGGTTTTATTGATGAATTAATGTTTACTTTTCCACAACTTCTAATACATATCTTGCAAGTCATATAAGTAAAATAAAATTTTCTTGTGTATTATATGCAGTGCTCTGTAAGCAAGGTGATGTAGGATTTTAGGAAGACTGCATTTATGTGTCTTGAAGTTGTGAAAAACACCCTATAATATGCTGTAGGAAGAGTGTCAGTGGTATGAGAGCTGTGATCTTTGACAAATGATCCTTTTTATTGTCCATCATATGCCCTTTTTACTCTATGAGGATGTATATTTCAGAATCTCATCTTGACCAAATCCAGTTCAATAATGTACCTCTGGTATTTTAGTGAGTTAGGGGATATAAAGTGGATGTTTACTACAATAAGCTCTTTCTTCACATGATGCAGAAATCCTTTTTTTTAAAGTAGGAATTATCTTTCTCCAAAGAAACTATTTTGGCTGTATTTTTAAGTTTTTTTTCAGGCTCTTCAACATTTACATATGGAATAGTTGCATGTTTTCTCATCAGTTCATCTCCTGGAATATCTGCACATTCAAGAGACTCTGCTTTTTTGGTAAAAACATCTAGTTTTATTAAAGGTGTCAGTTTAGTGGTGTCTTATAAAGTTTTTGTTTTTGTTGCATATATCAGCGCCTGGTGAGAGTCATCAAAACTCCTAGTATATGAGTTAAGGAGAAAAGTTGAGGTTGAATTGAGTTTTGAATTTTCTGGTATTGAAACTAACTTAGAAAAGACTACCTTCTCTGACACACTCACTTTCACACACATAGAAAATTATAATAGGCCCATAACCTACCAGGTGAATGTAAACTATGGTCACCCAACAGTCACTTTTTAATACATGCTTATTTGTATTCTGACAAAGTGTTTATTGATAGATGTTCAGATATCAGGAACTATTGCATACATCAAAAGTAATAAAATCATTCCCTTATCCATAATTTATGGCATGCTGTGTGCTAAGCCCCTGTCACTTTGGGGCTTACAGATCCAATAATGAAAAAAAATGGGGTCCTGCCCTCATGAAGTCACTCAGTCTTCTAAGCACAACACTGAACCATCAATTCAACATGGTTTTTCCTCTTCAATATCATAGAGCAACAAGAATTAGGCAATTTTTTTTTCTGAAATACATCTGTGTATTACTCTTTGGGATCAATGAACAATGATCTTCTAGTATGTTCAAAGCTCTGTGGCATGACCAATGTGGATGCTTAAGCAATAACAATGTGGAGGCTAGCCACCATGAAATCATCATCTAATGGTGATAAAGGAAAATGTACAGGTCAAAGTTGAGGGATGATATAACAAAATTGAATAGTGGTCAATTTATTTTGCAATGATGCAATAAGGTAACAGGAAAACTTAACTATTGCTGCAGGGTTTGGAAAGTTGAAGTAGGCAAAATGTCAACCTTCCTAATCCAGAGCCATTGTGACTGAGTCAGAAATATGATTTACATTCAAGAATTGAAGTGAAAATCATGGTCAGTCAATATTTTAATCAACAGATATTACTGAGCATCAAATGCATTTGGAAATGTACAAAGTGCAAGATGCTGGCATTGCAGGAATGAACAAAAAATACATTGGGTCTTGGTCAGCAGCCACTATGAATACCACTTTATAGCTTAGGAAAATGAACCTCAAATTGGGTGACTAGCTTGTTCAAAATCCCTCAGAAAAGAGGTGGATGACCTGAGATTTAAACCCAATCTATGTGTTTGAAACTTCTGATGACCTGCTGCTTTCTCCTCCTACTATGCCTGCTTATGTAAGACCCATGGAGAAATAAACCATAAGTCGCTAGGTCAAAAGGTAGAAGAATTGAGAAAATGTCAAGAAACAGACTGCAAAACAGGCCAGAGCAGGTCCTTCCACATTATGGCAGGAAATAATGTCTGAGTGTGGGAGCCTCTATTATGGGGCAATACAAGGTAACCATGATGACTCAGACTTCAAAACAGACTGGCAAGGGTTCCCAGAGCTAAGAATTCATTAAAAAGAATCAGTGGAGATGATTTTTGTCAGGAAAGGTTTCTTGGCAATGACACTTTTCCCACTAGGTTGTGAAAGGTGTGAAGGATTTGGGGAGGAAATGAGGAGGAGGTGAATTCAAGGCAAGGAATGCAAGTGATTCAGCGATCAAAGTCAGCAATGACAAGACCAGAATAATGATGGACACAGCAAAATGTCTGTCTGCTGGTTGAGGATTACACAATTCCAAGGTAGCATCTACTGATACCTCACCATCAAAAGATGCCATAGTGGACAAGTGTACACATTAATTTTTAATCAGTTCGGAAACTCTTGTTAACTTTCTACATCTTTGATTATTTCATTCCCAATAATGTCTTGAAATGATATTTAAAAATGACTTTGAAGAGAAGTCCCATACTATTTATTTAAAATCCATTTTCAAAATTCTTTCAGAAGTAATTACAGGAAATTATCATCCTTTGTATCTTGCTGGCTGACACATCATATAAATCATCCAATATGTCACTTCTGATAAAGCCTATGTAATCATATTACATGACAGGAACTGACGATCATAAATAGACATGATAACCTAATTTGGAAAACTCAGACAAATGTAATTTCTTTTAAACTTTGGTTCAGAAATACTGGTGAAACTATACAGCAGAGTGACTTTTTGATGTGACTTTGAAGATATAAGCTCATGAAAATGTGTAATATAAAATATTTATAGCAAACATTAAAAAATGAACAAATGAACATTACTATTTGACTCAATTCATTTTTACTAGGTTTGCTGAGTAATTACAGGTTTTAAGGTGCAGGGTATGTCTTTTTTTTTTAAGATTTATTTTTTATTTTTATTTATTTATTTATTTGTTTTATTTATTTATTTATTTATACAAGCACTGGGGTACAGTCAGAAGCGCGGGAGGGTGAGAGAATTCACCAGAGCCAGAGCGGGGAGCAGAACAGGCAGAAGGACCAAAGTACACTGCTGAGGGGAGCAGCGGGCGGCAGGAGAGGTCTGTGAGCCATGTGGGAACCTCCTCCGTTGGCCGGGGAGCAGGCGGGGATCGAACCGGCGCCGCAGAGGCTGCGGGCAGCTTCGAAACCCAGCACTCAACCGCTGCGCCAACAGGGAGGCCTGCAGGGTATGTCTTTTTGTGGCAGAGAGCTAGAACTTGCTAGTTACTCTATTTTGAGAAGACTAGAGTTATTAAATGGAGAGAAGGAAGATATACTCAGAACTGAAGAGAATAAAAAATAACTATTAAAGCTACTTTAGCTCCTTGATTCCAAAATATAATCAATTTGAGTATCTACAATCAGTTTAATAATAACAATTTACAGAAAAAAATAGAATACTGAAATAGTTTTACGCTTTTGTTCCTCAGAGGCAATAACACATTTTTTAGCCATGATCTTACATACTGCTATTTCCCACAAGGCATACTGAATATTTGTATTTATGTGATCTTTGTTTCATAGTTCAGAAATTCTTTCCAGCAATTTTTTTTTTAAAGATTTTTTTTATTTATTTATAAAAGAATTGGAGTACAGTCCAGATGTGCGGGAGGGTGAGAGGATTCACCACAGACACAGTGGGGAGCAGAACAGGCAGACTGATGAAATACACTGCTGAGGGGAGCAGCGGGCAAGAGAAGAGGGGTCTGCAGCACCATGTGGGACCCTGCCCGCTGGGATTGAACTGACGCTACAGAGGCTGAGGACAGCTTCACAGCGCGGCACTCAACCGCCTGCGCCAGGGGAGGCTCCCAACAATGTTTTGATATTGGTAGTTATGCATGTCCTCATAAAAACTCATCACTTTTGATAACCTGAACTATGATTTAAGGGTTTGACATTATGATTTCAAGTAAAGAGTATTAGAGTCTGTCTATATTAATATATACAGTTTGGTCAAAATTGTACTTAGAAATTAACTGACATATAGATAAAAATCAAACTTTTCCCTGGAAGATATCTGGGAAATTTAGAAGATATTTAGTTAACCTCTCATGGTGTTTGAATCTGTTACAATGACCTCTTTGAATTTAAAAATTCTCTGATCTATGGGAGATATTTAAAGACACACATTACATTGAATGGGTGTGCAGAATATACTCTGTTCATATAAGCTTTTGTTTCAATATTTTATTATGTGTAATTTCATAGACAACTGAGAATTTTTGATCCAAATTTAATTTAAATTTTAACTACATCCAGTGCTACCAATGCAAACAGCTTATGAGACAGCCAAATGAACTAATGTCTTCTCTGCCCCAATGAAAGCAAGCTCCCAGCCATGACAGCTCTGTCAGGACTTATCACCTCAATGACAGCTGTGGAGAGCACGTTCTTTTGACATTGATTATAAACCATGCCTTCATCTCAGAGAAATTAAAATGTGGAGAAACCAAGCATTTAAAAATGATAGAAATGGAAATGAGAGAGCCCAGTAAGATGGCCAGTTGCAAAATAAACATAGAAAAATCAATATTTTTCTTATGTGTCAGCAATAAAAACATCATTATATTTTCCATTGTGGCAGTGGGAAATGTATTAGAAAATATTACACTATTATAAACTCTCTGATGTTATAACAATAGCTTCACCATTATAAAAAATACCTTGCAATAAATTATCAAGCAACTCTCTGGTGTGATGAGAATAGGAGAAAGCTCCCAAGTCCTTGCCTTCTGCTAAGACAAGTATTAGTGATTACAAGTCTGAAATGTCCTATACACCTAGGAATTGTCATAAGAAGTGCATCAATAATATACCTGTGAAAATTAAATAAGAAGTCATGAAAATACAATAAGGAGACATACCACAGATGCTAGTCACACTATTTGAAGGTTTTTGGAACTGTGATTCTTTATGCTCTTCATAGGTTTCCGCTAAGGATTCGCTGGGGGGCTACTTCCTGTCTTAAGAGCAAGTCCTTTGGAGCTTCAAGCTAACCTGTGGTTCTATGAATGAGTAGTGAGCTGAGAAAAACAGCACTGATGAGTGCATGAGTGAAGTGAAATTGGAGGCACTGATGAGTGCGTGAGTGACGCGAAGATGGATGGACTTGGTTACAGTTGTTGCAGAGGCCTGTTTGATAATCTTGGTGTCCCTGTGCTGCGGGGGTTCCCCATGGAGCATACAGTACAGTGCCAGTGTCTTACTGTGGATTTTCAGTTTCTGCAAAACTGGATAGTTGTAACCCGATCTGTAGGAGACAGGTGTTCATAACATGAAAGTGCCGTTTCAATAACCATCATTGAAATCCTCTGTGAGAAATAACTGAGGCAGCTCCTGTTAAATGAGGATACCAGCTTGAAATATTCATTGAATGCTACCAAGCAATTTTACTACTTATATACAAGACTTTACATGTCTCCCAGAACAAAAACATGCATTCATTCAACAAGTATTTATAAAGCCCCTGCTCTAAGCCAAATAGTGCCCTAGACATTTTGTACCTATCCTGAACAATACAAACTAGGATCCCTACCATTGTCAACTTAATTTATAGTAAGGGAGACCAACAAAATTTTTAAAAAGTAATAAAGAGGTAAATGACACAGTGTATCAGAAGGTGATATGTGGTAAGAGAAAAAGGAAAGATTAGAGCAGAAAATATTTTAGAAATAGAGGTGAAATAAGAGGCTTGGGCAGATTGCATATCTGTAGCACAATAAATCAAATTTTAAGAAGTATAATCTGTATACAAACCATCAAGATTAGAAGTTCTAGGCTACAAAATTAAAATTTGATTTTATCTATGCTGCCCAAGTGGAGAAGATCCTGATTTCATTAACCTTGCATAAACAGGCAAAGGAAGAATTCTAGTACATACCAACTGGCCTCTTCTCTGTTGGCATAATATCTTTCTTAAAAGGCAAAATTTAGGTTTATGCCATTTGAAAAAAATAGGAATTCAGACAGTAGGAACAGGAAGAACTGCAGAAAGAGTAACTTCCCTTTGAGGAAAAATTAGACGACAATGTGAGAGATTCCACATGATGTCAAACATATGATGGGCATTTATGTTTCTAATGAGGCTGAACTTGTGCTTCTGAGTAAAGGAATACTCTAGTATTCAACAGAAAATGAAATCAAACCCATTGGTTTCTTTCATAGCAAAGAATCTTGAACAGATTCATAAAACTTACACACACACACACACACACACACAATTTAATATAGTACAACTAAAAATTGCATGAAAAAAGAGATATTTCAGTTAATTCATGTGAAATGAGTAGCAAAAGACTAATTATAGCTGTCTCAGTCTGTTCGGGCTGCTATGGGAGAACACCGCACACTGGGTCCTTACAGCCAGCAGACATTTATCTCACAGTTCTGGAGGCTAGAAGTCAAGACCCAAGAGCTGACAGATCCAGTGTCTGATGAGAGGCTACTTCTTGCTTCATAGGCTGCACCTTCTTACTGTGACCTCTCTTGGAGAAAGGAGGGGGGGGAGAGAGAGAAATCTGCAGCTCTTTTAAGAACATTAATCCCATTCATGAGTCTTCCCAAGACCCCACCTGCTAATACCATTGCACTATGGGCTAGGACTCCAATATATGAAATTTGGGTGAACATATTCAGTCTATAAAAATAGGACATACAGGGCCTCCCTGGTGGCACAAGGGGTTAAGACACAACCTATGAAGCTGTCCACAGCCACTGCAGCATGAGTTCAATTCCCGGCCAGGGAGAAACCCACATGGCACAGCAGACCTCTCCTGACTCACCCGCTGCTCCCCTCAGCAGTGTACTTTGGTCTATCTGCCTGTTCTGTTCCCTGGTCTGTCTCTGGTGAATCCTCTCATATACCCCCCTCCACATCTCTGGCCTGTACCCCAGCTCTTATATGCATAAATAAATAAATATTTTTTAAAAACCCAAAAGCTGATGTTAAAAAAAGGAACCCAGAGATTAAGATTAAGCAACCCCCGATTTTATTTAGAGTCTGCTCACAGATCTGCCTATTCTTCCCTTGGGAGAGAAATTTTGTCTATAGTAGCCTAGAAAGTAGGCAAATCTTTTCTAGGAAAGATAGGAGGAAGTGTTTATCTTTGCTATTTGAAATCTAAATAAATCTAAGAAAATTACTGTAAATGCACAAATGTAAAGATCTCTGAAAGGTCGTTTCATAACCTGTCAGTAAATCCATGCTGATTCCTATGTCACTAGACTTCTGGCAAATTTTCCCATTTTATCAGTCATTAATCTACTGAGAGTGAAACTAAATTCACTTGTCATTTTTTGTTAATACAGCATTTAACTAAGGCATAATCAAAAGGATTGCAAAATATGGACATTCAGGTTAATAGATATAATTTGCATGGTATATAAAAAATGTGTGGGCAGGATATGCATATTTTAAAATTATCCTTATTTAAACATGAAGTATTTATGAAACTGAGCTTTAAGTATTTTCTATAACTTCACACGGATCATCTTAACCAACTTATATAGTGATATATTAAACTTTTTGAGGCTGATGTTGAGAGAGGCAAGGTCTATATAACCAGTCTACATATTCATTCCACAAATGTTTGTTAACAGTTTACAATGCACTAAATACATTATAGATCTTGTTGGGCCCTCAGGCCCTAGCTTAGACAGAAAGACAAGGAGGGAAGGGAAACAGCAGATTATAACATGCTGTTAATCCTGCCTCGAAACCTCACAGGACTCTGTCCTTTTTCTTTGTCTCCAGTGGATATTCACCATTCCTTTCCTGAGAAATGTGATCCTTCCACATACAGTAGGCTCCGGTGATTTTCCTTAGCACAAATCTTAGCTTACCCAACTTAGAAATCTTTTGAATGACTGTTTGTCACTTGGAGAATAAAGTTAAAACTTTTCCACATGATAGAACAAGCCATGTCTTTCATTTTTTGTTCAGTTTCTCTCCATCACTCTCTTACCTAGTTCTCCCTCATGTCTCCAGCTCCAGAAATGTAACACGGTACATTTAGATCTGTTTCCTTTGCCCAGAATACTCCTGTTTCCTTCTTAAAGGTTTATGAGAAATGTTCTTTCTCTCACTCCTCAAGAAAGTTTAAATGCCACTGTCCTTCATTCTCCCAAGACTTCTTTTATGCTCATTGCACCTTACACTTGCTTATAGATCTCACTTAAGTCTACATATCCTAACCATGTGTTTTAAAGGTCTGTTTCCTTTCTTAGAATGTGAGCTTATTAAAAACGGGGACCATATTTTATCTGCATTTATATCTCAGTGATTAATGCAGTTTTTGGCATGTGATAGATAATCCACTGTTTACTGAAAGAATGAGTAAATGAATGTAATCAAGTGAGCAGTCTGCTTGCTTCTGTTGTAGCAGAGAACTTCCCAGATTTTTCTCCAAAGCAATTCCTTCATAATATTGGGATTTTAGTGAGACAAAGGAATCTCCATTTGGAGACTGTGCCAACTTCCTTGGGATGAAACTTCCTCTGTGGAAAGGATTGAGCCAGTAGAATGTAAATGGATGTGATCTGAGCTGTTGAAGTCATATACAATTTAAAGATAAACTGCTTGTTTAAAGTTCTGCTCTTTTCTCTTCGAGCACCCTGGAATCCCCACATGACAATGACTCAGATCTGTGGATGGGATGTGGCAAAGTAACAAATTCCAAGAACACATGTCCCTCCCTGGATTCCAGAAGCAGAATCATACACTCAGACCACCACTTACCTCACCGTGGTTATAAAATGGAGAAAGGAACTTCTATCTCATCTGTGACATTGTATTTTAGGTTTCTCTGTTATTGTAGGAGTCTATTTCCCACCGATCCAGGAGTTGTAGTTACTTCCACTGTTGGGAATTATAAATATCAGAAAGCATTTATTCATAGTGAAATACGCTTTCTTAAAATTTTCACCCATTGGCTCAGGTGGACACTCTAGAGCTACATAGATTACGCAGGAAAGTCACCCCTTTGTGACATGGGAGCTGTCGTGGATCCTGTTAGTCTCTGCCTTTCCAGACCATAAGGTCATGGTCCTCTGAACTCTTTCTCCTGGGACACAGTTCCCAGATCAATTTTGCATTATTTTCTAGGATTTTTAAAAAAGATTTATTTATTTATTTGTTTATTTATTTATGCATACAAGAGCTGGGGTACAGGCCAGAGGTGCAGGGGGGTGAGAGGATTCACCAGAGACAGAATGGGGAACAGACAGGCAGATTGACTGAAGTACACTGCTGAGGGGATCAGCGGGCGAGGCAGGAGAGGTCTGCTGCGCCATGTGGGTTGCTCCCTGGCCGGGGATCGAACTCGTGCTACAGAGCCTGCAGATTGCTTCAGAGCGCTGTGCTCAACCCCTTGCGCCACCAGGGAGGCCCCATTTTCTAGTATTTTTCAAGACTTAAAATTTGTTAATACCTATCGTTAAATGCTATTCTATGGAGTTGGTATAAATATGGCCTGAGTTGTGCACAAGCACTAACAGTACTACACACTATATAACATTTTGCATTTTTTAATTGATTCAAGAAGAACTTATGGAGTGTCTGTTATATATTTGGGATTACTGCTGGTACTGGAGATGAGTAAGGCAATTCCTATCTTCCAAAATCTCATGGACCAGACAGAAAGAGATTTTCCTTAAAAACCATTAGAACTGATAACGCTGTCTCTCGTTCAACAGATCATTGCTAACCTGAGTGATTTTTCTCTCCCCATATATATCAACAAAACTCAATTTTTAAAGCTCAAATTTCCTCCAAACATAAATTTAAAGCTTATTCTTCTACTATAAAAAGGTAGATTTTGTCAAAGACCTATAACTAGCACTAGTCAAATTATGTATTTTTAAATTTTTACAAATACATGGTATGAAATGTCCTTATATTTCTCAAATTTGAGGCCATCTAAGGTTCATTTTTGAATAAACATCTCTCTCTCTCATGAACATGTTCCTACAACTCTCTTCTAATGAAATCACTATTGCCTCAAGGTACATGTGTGTCTCTATATACATATGCATATATACATATAGATATGTATATCTATATACATATAGATGCATGTATATATGTACATATATACACACATGCATATTGTATATGTATATGTATATGCATATGTTATATACACACATAGATGCAATTATCCAATAATTTCAGAAAAAAGTCTTCTGAAAATGATTGGTCATCCACTGTGCTACTACATTTTAGCAATATGCCATTATAGTAGCAGTATATGAGATGATGTGAAATAGGGCCTACTGTTCTATTTTGATATTGATAGATGGCTTTGAAAATTGTGTCCATTTTACTGGTCAGCATAAATATGGGCTATGAAAGAATAATGTAATACAATGTTCTATTTCCTAAACATACCATGTGTGTCTATGCCCTTATGTCACACCCTATGTGTGTGTGTGTATGTGTGTGTGTATGTGTGTGTGTGTTCCCCAATTCTGTGTTGTGAGAAGCTTAGCCTCTGTATATCTGTGTCTGTGCTAGAATCCTTCTGATTGATTACCATGGGTGAGTGTTGTAGTTGGAACATTTAGCATAGGTCATCACCAGTAAAATCATCTACTAAGTGAATGGTTCCATGATTAAGTAGAGCATGGAGACCCACTTAGCACTGGATGGACTAAATATTTACCTTTAGTTTATTTTAATTTTGTTATTGGAGTAAAAGTTATAATTAAAGGTTTATTTAACCTAAAGTATCTGAACTACAGCATGAAATTTTAATGTATTACATGTCTCCTATGAAATATAAGTGTTTAATGACCATATACTTGTAATGAAGTCTTTTTTTTTTTTGCAATTAGCCTACTATCTATAGGTCTTTGAAAAATATAATCAATCTTATTACAGTAGAAAAATATGTTTGAGAAAAATTTGAGCTTATAAAAGTTGAGTTTTATTAATATCTATGGGCAGAGAAAGCTTCCCCTGTGATCAGTATTCTTTTGGGCTAGATACAGAATTATAAGTTCTAATTCTTTTCAAGGAAAATCACCAGGAACACAGTGATAACTGAGCCCTAGCAGCAGTGGAGAGAAAGCCGGGCCCTTAGGAGCCTAGTGACCCCAGAAACGTGACTTCCTTGGGCAACAAAAGAACAGGAAGAACAGGTACATACATACCCTGTGCTTTTTTGAATAGTGGGCTGAAAGCACATAACCCTATGGTGATGCAATGACAATTCCAAATTCAGACTCTTTTCCTGTCTGTGCAAGGGAATGATGGTGTGTCATTATCTCAGGAGTTCACAAGGGTACTTGCCCAAGGAAATTATGTTATGCTGATACAAAGTCTTCTTGCCTCTTTGATTTTAATTGACTGGAACATCTGGTGAATTCAAACAACTTTTATTCTAAAAGAGAAATACTTGAAAGTCAGTTTACTGGGAGCAGAGAAAGTAAATTTACAAGGAGACTGCAGTTTTTAGGAGAGGAAAAGTCTGAATCTTCCTTCAAGTCAAAGTTCCAGAAACCTACTGACATGGGCAGAACTCACCATGCAAAGGATAATGTTGAGGAAAAGCATCCAAAATAGAGTCCATACCTGGCTGGGAAGAAACAGGGCCAGTGAGTAAGTCCCTACACTGAATAGGATGGTGAAAGGACACTTTGGGTCTCTGGTGTGAGTGCTTGGACCTCTCCCAATGCAACCATTCCCTGGGTTCTGGAGAGGGGCTATATGAGAATATTTCAACAGTCATTGGAGGGCCCCAAGCTCAGTTGCATGTGAAAATACCCTAGATGAAGTAGAACAGTAGTGTTACCAGGACAAACTTCATGCCAATGTCATGTACTTGGAATGTGATAGATCCCTTTATCAAATATATATAATAAATATATTATATATATACATATATATATATATAGAGAGAGAGAGAGAGGGAGAAGACAGAGGGAGAAAGAGACAGAGACAGAGAGGTAAGTGAGAGGGGGAAAAGTTATACATTTAATAATGAGATTTCTAAAAGGGAACCATAGACTGGGTGAAAAAAGTAGAGAAATAGCCATACCACTTCTAAATGATCCAGAATATTTTGGTTAAAGAACAAAAACAATTTGAGAAGTGTGGCTGTGGAGAAAAAGAAATAACAAGTAGGTAAGCAGAACAGTTCCAGGATTTTTGAAAGCTCAGACAAGGAACAAACTGATGTGAGGAGGGTTTGGGAGTTACGGTGAAGGAAGGGAGAATGGCTACAGAAAGAGTGTTAGTAGGAAAATCGGATTATCTGCGACAAAAAATAAATGATTTTGAAACAGAAAGTTGAGAGTTGTGGTAGAAAAAAATTCGTGGTATTTCTTCATGAAAGAGCTGAAGCTGTTTAGCAATAAGGGATGAGAAAGTCTTGGGCAATGATGAAACTTGAGCCTCACATAAAAAAGAACATTGGTCTGAATGTAAAGTCAGGAGAAAAGTAAACATGATGTCCACCTCAAGTTATAGGGGAATGCTGGAAATGGGACAGCTGTCAAATTGTCCCAAAGTCACAAAGAGAAATGAATTTTCAAAATCATTAAAAGTTTTTAACAATATGGTGAATAACTCCCTGTGTGTGGGATATTTCCTTGAAGGGGAGTAGGAGAAGAAAAACAGTTTCATTCAAAATGCCATTCTACTCCCTGTCATCTGTCCAGATCTTCTGGATATCAGCTAGCACTTCATTTTCTTTCAGTCCAGACATTTTTGTGGATTCTACCTCTCTCCCGGTGCTTATAACCTGACTACACGCTTCATTTTCTGGCACTGAATCACACACTGCTTAGTACTGTTTCTGGAATGTGATAGACCCCTCTTGTCATGCTGATTGGTTGTAAGGAATGCTAGTGACATTTCTAACATTATTGTAGCACGTCCTCCCATGCTTGCCATGTTCCCAAATACTAATGCACGAGAAAATGTATCAAATAATCTGAATTTTTTGGCTTCAAATGGTGTTTGATTTATAAACATTGGTAAAGGTGAGGCGAACATGGATGGATGCATTTTTATTTTTCTGTGTCTATATCATTAATTGAATCTAATGAAATAAGTGACATTTTTAAGGACTCTGATTATAGAAGGCAGATGGTGATGAGAATCCACTAGAGAATACTTCAAAGCCAATTACTTCTGTATATCAAGTTTATGGATCATGCTATATAAAATTCAAAACCACAAGTAAGACTTCACCTTTGTGACCCTCTTAAATTAAGAGTGTGATTGCTCTCAGGATCTGTGGCGGCACAGCCAGTGTTTTGCCTTCCAGCCTTGGATTCATGGCAATGGAGGCAGAGCATTGGAAATACAGGGCTGGGGTTTTAGTTTGCATTGGGCAGTGAGAAAATCCTAACCTCACCTTTCCTTGCTAAGGATAAAGAAATTATTTAACTCCTCTGAAACTCAATATTAAGATTTATAAAATTAAAAAAAGAGGAAGTAGCATCAGACTCATGGAGTTATTGTAATTCACTTCAAGCTGTTTTCTAGAAATGGTGTAGTTCTACTAGAATGCATAAAATATTGAATTTATACAAATGTCTCAAATTGTCAAATATTATTCTCCAAATATCATTTTTCCATTCTTTTTGTAGGTTTTATTTTAAAAGCAAGACTATATAAAGTGTTTCATAGTAATAGTTATGGCAATTTCTTACTATGATTGTAATTAAGGATAAGTGTAAAAGGAAGTTTCATAGCTTTAATAATTCTGCTGCAGTGTAGGCAATCAGACAAGGATAAGATTCTTCAGTGGCAAAATATCTCATGAGAGCTAATGCATCATGTAACGGGTTCTTGCTGAGGTCATCCATCATGATGACCTAATGCAAGTGAATGTTGCATCCTTTCAGTTACAAATAAATTTATATTCACCAGAGAATTTATCATGGATAAGACTTATACATAAAATTTGGATTGTTGGATTATCTACTGCAGACAACTATATCCTTCCAAAAATCATTACATATGAGACTTCTGATCAACCTATGTTTGGGGTCTTCAACACAGGAATTTATAAAGAACTATTCTAAGCTGCAGGAGAGATTAGATTACTTCTGAAGACATATCAAAGTCTGTATTTCCTACAAAAGCATCTGGCCAATAAGAAAAAATTTTATTATTTTTATTCAGAACCAGTGGATTTTTTTGTCCTTCCTTTTTTTGTGTGATATGAGGTTACTAAACTAATCAAATACATGACAGAAAAGAAGTATTGGCTTTGAAAACTTAATCGTAGTAAATTTTGTGAATTCCCAAACTTACCCAAATCTCTAATTCTTATTTCACTAAATATTCAAAAAATTAGCTAAGTGGCTGGGAAGTTAATTAGGGGAAGGGAGCCAACAAACATGAAAGCTTAAGAAATTCTTGAGTACATTTCTGTTGCTTTGTTTAAATTTTTTTTCAGGCAACAATTATTTGGTGATGATAAAGTACAGAACCACATTGTACGTAACTGGTGAAATGTAGTTGCTTTAGGAGTATTTTTGTTTGTTATCAAAAAATCGTGTAATTACCTAAGACATAGGGAAATGTCAGTGTGCCCTCCAGTTATGAAGGCTCCTGAAACGATCAGTGCAGGATCTAGGGAAAAGCCAAGAGTGAAGAGGGAATATCGCACATCCCTCTGTTGGCAGAAGCACCCAAGTAAGAGGAAATCTGTTTATCTAAGCCAGTTGCTCCTACTCTGCTAATGAAGCCAACATATATCAAGAGTGGCAGAGAGCTGACAGTGCACTATGCAAGTCAGTTACCTTGGCATCCTGGACCACAGTTAAGGTTACCTCCACTCACGTTCAAAAAGCACCCAAGACTCAATCCTCCAACACGTGTTTAGCTCTTAGAATTCTTGGTGGCAGTGTGAGGAGGGAAATGAACTTGTTTGCCAGGAAAATGAACTTCAAATCTTCCTACCCCCACCAGAGCCTACACCATTTCCACTCCTATTTCAAAGCCCTTGTGCTTATCTCTTGGCCTACTGCCTGGAGAATGCTGTGAATTCCCATAAAGACATATTAACACAAGATATCAGAATTTGCTACTCTGAAGGCATCTGCTATTTGTCAGCTGTCATTCCAGGGTAGTTTCTCATCTGGATTCAATGGCAAATGACATTGGCAGTTTCTAAAATCAAGTTCCCAGGGTAGTGACAAAATCTGCACTGCCGGCCTGTTCTCACATCTGTGCTTTGGGGGTGTCTCCACTAGCTAATAGTTCCCCTTCAAAGCTTGTTTGACTTAAATCCCATGTTTAGATTGGGTATACATATTGATTTTCAAGGGCTTATCACAATAGTTGCATGCATTTTTTCCCCTAAATAATAATCATAATATCACACGATAAAAATTGCTACTGTTTCATAACATCCTTCACTTGTATATGGCATTGGTTTCCAACTAACAATGACTGTCAATGAGCTTAGAGTGCTGGAGGAATCACAGGAATGTCATAGGGAAAAGTCATTCGTAGAGACCTCTTGTCTAGACTCTCTCTTTGCTCTCTCTCTTGGCCAGTTCTTTGAGTCATTGTGGAAAGTTTCATCTCCCTCAATGTAAAGTAATGGCAAATAACCAAGGATATTAAGAGGGTACATGAGGGCATGTTAGTTTTGGCACAATTATTATGCTTAGTTGCAGCCCATGTGATCAAGGTTCAGGAAAGGAACTGTGTAGTGAATGACGTACAGAGAACAATATACAGATACTGACAAAGCTAATAACAGGACTATATGTCTGAATACAGATTACATGCCTCAACATGTGCTTTCTATTCAAATCTATGCAATGAAATCTAGGGTGGATTTTTTTTTTGTTTTATATGTGTGTATATATATATGTATATATATTGTGTATATATATATATTGTGTATGTATATATATATATATACACACACACACACACGCACACACACATTTCTATACTTTCTAAATTTCTATAATAAATAAGCACTGTTTTCTGGGCTTCCCTGGTGGTGCAAGGGGTTAAGCACCGCACTATGAAGCAATCCACAGCCTCTGTAGCACAAGTTCGATCCCCGGCCAGGGAGAAACCACCTGGTGCAACAGACCTCTCCTGTCTTGCCTGCTGCTCCCCTCAGCAGTGTATTTCAGTTGGTCTGCCTGTTCTGCTCCCCACTCTGTCTCTGGTAGATCCTCTCACCCCCCCATATCTGGCCTGTACCCCAGCTCTTTTGTGCATAAATAAATAAATCTTTTTAAAAAGAGCACTATTTTCAATATTCTTATTTTAATAATAAATTTTAAACAAAAATATGTAAAGAAATTCCATCTCCTTAGTGGAAACATACAATATAAAATGAAAAGCAATGAAAATTAGAATCCTTGACCAATAATAGTTCTCTTTAGTCTTTTTTTTTTTTTTTGGAATGAGATAAGTGGTTTTTTAAAAAAGGGTGTTGAAATTCTCATGCATACCAAATGTTTAAGCTAACCAAATATTACTTTTAAAAATGTCAACACTTTTCTAGTTTTATTGAGATATAATTATATTGAGATATAACATTGTGTTAGTTTCAGGCATATAACCTGTAATGCTTCTGTATTTGCATATATTGCAAAATGATGACCACAGTAAATCAAGTTAGTCATCTCACATAGTTACAGTTTTTTCTTGTGATGAAAATTTTCAGATCTACTCTCTTAGCAATTTTCAAATATATAATACAATTGCTAAAAGTGGTTGCCAACTTATACATTATACCCTCAGGAACTACTCATCTCAAAACTGGAAATTTGTATGTATCCTTATTACTACTTTCACCCATGTTTTATTATTTATTTGTTTGTTTTTTATAGTCAGAAGAGTCCTGTCTCAAGCAAGAGTTTCTTGATTTTTTTGACCCTTTTCCCCTGCATCATCATTTTTTCCCTCTTTATTAGACTTTCTCCATCAGCATTTACACATATGAGCTTATATATCTTATACATCTCTCACCTTACACAACAGGAAAAGACTAAGACTTCCGTGAATGGAAATTAATTTGTTCTACTCTTCTTATAATTTTTAGATTAGTCTGAATTTCTTTTTTTTCTCCCCTTTGACACCTTCCTCTTCCACCTTCCCTCTTAACCTCAGAAACCTCCTTCATTTATTAAGGCCCCTGATTTTTTTAAAGCAGTTTACTTTCTTGAATCACCCATTATGAAAATGTCCAATATTTTTCTTTGTTATTCTGATTCCCTTTACTACAGATGATTCTCTTGAACTCCTTTCATTTTGCTGTAAATGACAACTTTCCATTTTTTTCCTAATAACTTAATAATAGTCCACAGTGTGAATGTGCCATGTCTTCTTGATCTAATCTTCTATTGATGGACACATTTTATTTTTAAAGCAAGATTACTGATTTTTTTGTAAAATACTCAAATGGGAATAAAATTTGTGAATCATGTTGAAAATTTAAATACATCAGATTTTAAAGATAGAAATTACATCATATAACTTCTTTAACAAGGAAAACTAGAGAGCTACATGTCTTGGCAAGACCAGGATCATAGCTTATTCCATAGCTTTTAATATAAGTCATGCTATACTTCTGACTGGAAGTCTGGTTTCTTTCTATGCAGTAGCCATGAATTAAGATCCTAAAGGGTTTGAGACAACACAGGATTTGACCCAGTATTAGATGTCCCTTTGGACCAAATGAATGTTGAGCATATGGACACACATCGCCAAAGCTACATACTACAACCCGCACAAATATTCTCACCATGCACACTTCAAGAATTCATTATTAAGACTATACATATATTCAGAAAATGGAAATAAGTACAAACTTCCTAGAGTTATATTTTAACTAGAATAAAATCTACTCTTGAAATGGTAAGGATCTGGGAGATAGCATTTTAAAGATGGGTTCCTTCTAAAGATTAGTGGATAGAGTTCAATGGGGCCACTCTTAAAATTTCTTATTTTCTGCCCAGTTAAATATTAAGTGCACATTAATTTCTTTGTGGTCCTACTTGGTGAAGAAAGTGAAAATTTGTAAATTAAACAAAGGATATTTGAGCTTGTCTTTATCCCATAACATGGTATGTTCTTGAACATGTCACCTCTTTCAACGTGAAGATCAGTAGAATGAGGATAATATTGTGTATTCTAATTTTAATTGTAAATGTTTAAGAATGATATAAATATGGGTTGTTACAGGCTGAACTGTGTCTCCCAAAAAGCCATATGTTGAGGTACTAATCCTGAATACCTTGGTATGTGACTGAGTTTGGAGAGAGGGTCTAAATGAGTCAATTAAGATCAAATGTGGGTCCTGAACTAGTATGACTGGTGTTCTTATAAGAATAGGAGACTGGGGTCTCCATGGTGGTACAGGGGTTAAAGACAGTACTATCAAGATATCAGCAGCCACTGCAGCATGAGTTTGATCCCTGGGGGCCAGGGAGCAACCCACATGGCGCAGCAGACCTCTCCTTACTCGCCTGCTGCTCCCCTAAGCAGTGTATTTCAGTCTGCCTGTTCTGCTCCCCACACTGTCTCTGATGAATTCTCTCACCATCCTCCTACCTCTGGCTTATACCCCAGTTCTTGTGAGCATAAATAAATAAATCTTTAAAAATTAAATAAAAAATAATAAGAGGCTGGAGAACAGGCACAGATGGCAGGAAAACCATGTGAAGACACAGGAAAAAAGCATTTACACACAAAGGGGAGAAGCTTATGATGAAATCAACACTGCTAACAACTTCATCTCAGACTTCCAGCCTCCAGAGATAAGCTGTGAGAAAATGACTTTCTGTGGTTCCAGTCACTCAGTGTGTGGCACTTTGTTACAGCAGCCCTGGCAGATTAAGACATAGCTCAAAACAGAGCAAGTGCCCAACCAACCACAAATGCTATCTAATAACTACTAACTCTGAGCCCAGAGAGAAGGGTATTGACCCTGAAATATATGTTTAATGAGCAGAGATGAGAGATTTATGCAATTCAAATCATAACTTATTTTATTCATTTCCTGTTTATTCCATTGTAGCAAAGGGTGTCATATTTAAAAGTTTCCTGTTTTTGCAGAAATTCTACAAGAGGTATTTTCTTCAACTTATTTTTTCTCTTCGAGAAAGGAAGGAAATAGAATTGAACCAGGAAGACAAATATCGATTACAAAATATATAAGAACCTGAGCCAATAGATAAGAAAATCAACTCTATCATAAAAGCATAAACCCAGGATAGGAGTTATTACAATTTTATCACAGACTAGTTCTAAGACTTAGTAAGAAATTTCACTAGGATGGACTTGGTCTCTTCATCTCTAAATGATGAAGCAAGGTTCAATTTCTAATTTCATAGTCAGAATTTAAGATCTTGCTTAAAGTAGCAGAAAAAAAAATCAATCAATATTTATGATCAACTAGTGGTGACAATACCAGATAATTTTAAGTTATACTGATACACTGGAGAAGAAATTCAAAGATTTGGATAAAGATTTAAACACGAAAGATTGAATATCAGTAAATGAGATACATCTTACTATTTTATCTTATGGTGTTCAAGTTATATAAGGAAAAAAATGTTTTAATGACCAAACAATTTCTGAAATGAACATATATCTATAATGCTATAATTTCTATAGCCAGTATTAGACTTATTTAAGTTCTATCATATGACTTTACTCATTACTCATTTATAGAAAAAGATGGCTTCACATTTAAAAAACATTAAACCCAATCGATGAACTTTGCCCAGTTAAATACATATAGTACAATGGAAATATGCATTGAAAAATTTTGAAAACACAAAGATTTGAGAGGAAGATCATGTCCTGCTCATCTATTCAGCCCATTGTGATTCATCTATGAAAGAGGACATGTCTCCTTCAAAGAATCTCTCGCAATCATATTTTTAAAAAAATGAGGCAGAAAAAAAATATTATGATATTATTTACTAACAGAATCCAGGGGTTCGGCTGCATGATGATTTATATCTTTGCACAATTCTGAGCATAAATGAAACAGGGGGCTCAACACCTTAACCCCAAAAGGATTCAAAGAGAGATGAGAGAAAGGTAAGATGTGTAGACCTTTGTCGTTTGCAGGTAATGGAACTCTAACTGAAGCAGAAAGTATATATTTAAGTAGAAAGAATATAAAGTGGGCCTTTTGTCACTCACACATACCTGGGACATTCAATGTCTTGGGTCAGGGCTACATCCAGGGTGGGAAATATTTCTGTCTTCATTTTGTTACATGTTCTTTTCATAAAGGACACAGATGACTGTCGGCAGGGGTTGCCTTTATTCCTCCCACAAATAGAAATCCTGTGTAAATGCTCTCCATGTTCCCAATAATTGAGTTGCAGTCCCTGCACCGGCCTTGAGGTACATGGAGCCAGAAGCTCATCCTGGAGTAAGAGGTGGCACAGAGGGGGACAGACTGCCAGGACTCGGGCCCAGGGCCACCTGAGCTCGGTCAGCCTCCGCCCAGGGGTGGGGGAATGGCAATGGGAAATATTTATCACATGTTATAATATGTCCGATCCAGAGGCACAATTCATTTAAAGTTAATTCTCTTTTCCTTTTCTTTGTGGCTGTCAGTGACTTGGAGGGGAGAAAGAGGAAAGAAGAAACAGAAAGAGAACAAACTTGCCCCAGTCACCTTCCATCTGTAAAATACTCTTTTATTTCACCTCTGCTACTTAAAAGCCCTGCGCTTTCAAGGAAGTCACTTGTTCCCTTTCTCTCTCTTCTTACCTGCAGGAATGTTTGTTGTGAATGCTCAGTGACAACAATAGATATGTGGCATTCGGGTATTGAAGAAATGATAATTTCTTCGCTCTTCTATTTTACCCTTGATGTCAGTAAGAAACTCAAAGTAAAACAAATTTTAAATTGATGTACATTAAGGCTGAAAAGCTCCTATAAGAATGGATAATTTTACTTCACTTTTTCAAACAATTAGTATTTTTGGTGTACCTACTAAATACCAGCTAATATTCTAATTACTTTACCTATATAAATTCGCTTAAGTATTACAGCAACTCTGTAAGGTAGGTATAGAAAAGAAATTGGAGTCCAGAAAAGTACAGTAAGGGGAGAGCTAAGATTCAAATTCAAGCAGACAGGCTGGAAAGGTTTTTCAACAGGATATAATGCTGTCAAAAACTACTTCATTCATTTCAAGTTGGTCTTATCTTTTTAAAAAATCTTGGTCATATCAAAATTCCTTCTGAAGTTTTATAAATTATAATTCAATTATAACAAGCATCCATTTTCCCTGCAAGAAATGTGTATTTTTATTTATTATTGATGAAGTTCTGCTGACTATAAATACTATCTATGGTTACAATAAAGGAACTGAATGACAGATCTCCAACCTTCATATTTGTATGTGGTCTTTGTACTAGGAACAAAGCATGTCTGGGGACTACAGAGATATAATTATTACTGAAGAGTTCTTCTAGAAGGAGTTAGAGTTTACCTCTAATGCAAAGCATTTTGGTAAAGTAAATTAAATTGTCTGTCAGTGATGGAATGGGACTGAATTGCCCATTGTCGTCTGCTGAGGCAAGCCATACTTCTCAAATAAAAGTTAGAAAAATGATTACACTGCACTAGATGAGTCATTACAAGTCGAATGCACGAGATAGAAGGAATTGCCAAAGGTGCAGAATATGGCTGGGGATGCAGAGAGAAGCCAAATGGAGATCAATCCACATCCCGGAAAAAGAGTCCCAGTGATTAAGTAACACTGCATTGTGAATTATTATTAATATTCTTCATGCAGGGAAAATTTTTTCTCCCTCCTAAAACATCGTTTCAGCCATATCTATCACTCCCATGAATGCCTGACGCATTAGTACGCGCACTGTTGCTGAACAGAGTGGCTCAGTTGGGGGATGGGTAGAGACCAGGGTTTAATGGGTCCACAGAGGTGGGACAACTGGCATGTGGTTCGAGAAGTAGGTAAAGAAATTTATAAACATGTTTTGTCACCTCTCGTCCTTTTTCTAGAAAGAACTCATATTACACAACAATATAAACAATTTATACAAGGGCAGATTTATAAGATAAGTGTGTATATACACATATATACACACACAGATTTGGGGTGCATGCATATGTTTATGTGTGATGGACACAAGGATGAGACTGCCCACCCTCCAGACCTCCAGAGAAACTCCCTGTTTACCAAAAACTTGCTAGGGGACGATCTTTCCCTTTCAGAGAGATGCCCTCAGCTCTGGGGAGCTTCCTGACAAGAAAATACCCCCTATTTGAGGCAACCCATACCCATAACTGGGTACAAAGTATGCACAGGCTCAAGTCAGAAAAAGTCTGCAGGAGTCTTTGAGTTCCCAGGGCACCAGCAGGGACTTTTTTGTGGCCAAGTTGCAGTTCCTCCCAACTGCCTGACTTCCTTGAACCCACACAAAGTTTGCTCTCAAAGACACCAGGGAAGAAGTAGGAAATAGGATGCAAACCTTCATCCCTCAAAGTCTATTTTCCAGGGAAACTAATATGAGACCAAGTATAAACATATGCTTATATCCCTCACTCTGGTGGGAGATGAAGATAGGAAAACGTCAATGCTTTTCCTGTCTCTTCCTAACGTGGACTCTTAGATGACTACTCTGAAATTAGAGTGAATAAAGCACAGAATTCTAAACCCTGTTTGGCCCCTGATAAAACATGGATAGGTTGAATATCAGTTAGCTTTTCTAAAATTTTGGAATTGATGGGTAAACTATTGCTAGATAATAATAAAAACAGATAATACAATTTTTTTTTTAATTTTAAGTAAAAAAGGTTTCTGTTAATACTTATTTTATTTTATATCTAATATAGTTACAAAAACATGCTCTCTATGCCACCTTTTTACATTGGAATTATGGAGTTAGTGAGACAATTAATTATTGCTCCATGATTTTTAACGAGAAGATATCTCTCAATTGGGGGAAGGATATAAATGACGGTAAGTGGATAAGAAGTCAATCATAAAATAAAAGACACGGTAACACATGCCAGACTCATATACCAGATGTCCTTTTGAAGAAGAGAACAGAAAGGAGGTGAAAGAACATGAATTCAATAACTTGGATGATTCTTTTCTGATTTGGAGAGGTATGTGGAAATATACATTGAGTGCATGGATATATTTCTAGGATTTTAAAAAGTGGAACTGTTTGCCTTGTTATTTCTTATCCTTTTTCAGACATTCACATTTTTTGATGTATTCTGGTTGCCTGTATTTCAATTACCTCTGATACTCTTGGTTGGTCATGGCAGAGTCTAGAATATTGGGAAAGAAAACTGTTCCAAACATGATAAGCAATTGTAAACTTTGATGACAGTATTTTAAAACACAAAATGATGAACTCCAAAAGCAGTGTATTTAGAGTCAGGCTTGTATTCTTAGCTCTATAAAATTACAAGAATCTGTATTGTAGAATTTAAAATATCATGAATAGATTGCATATGCTATGTGACATGTTCCATAGAAAGACATAAAGAATGACCATATGCCAGCTTTTAGACAGTCAGACATCATGATAATAAAACCTTTTCAAGAAAGAAAATCTACCCTATTTTATCATTCTGCTGCACTTTGAAGAGCTGAGGACACATTGAGAACTGACATTCCATTGAATCACTTTATTAGGACATGGAAAATTAAACAGTCCACAGAAGCTTAAAACTCCCTTGCTTTATATTAAGTGCCATGCGTGAGCATGCACACACACACACACACACACACACTAAATGGAAAAAAATCTCCAGAGAGAAAAGTGAAAAAAAAAAAAAAAACACATGACTTGGAAATTTCTTAACAGGATGCTTTTATATTGTTACAGTTCCAGTTAGATCATAGGAGTTCCCAATGCTGACAACTAGAATACCTGCTGTATTGCTTTATGTATAGAAGAACACACAAAATACATATGTGCTGGGGCTTCCCTGGTGGGTGCAAGGGGTTAAGACACAGCACTGTGGAGCTGTCCACAGCCACTGCATCATGAGTTCGATTCCCTGGTTGGCCAGGGAAGTGGCCCACATGGTGCAGCAGACCTCTCCTGTCTCACCCACTGCTCTCCTCAGCAGTGTCAATCTGCCTGTTCAGTTCCCTACTGTGTCTCTGGTGAATCCTCTCACCCCCCGCACTTCTGGCCTGCACCCCCGTTCTTGTGTGCATAAATAAATTAATTAAAAAATACATATGGGGTACTTTATATAACACCTCCAATCTCTGTGGCCTTTTGACAGCTGAAAATGGCAGTGGAATAATTGATGGCTTCACTTCCTGTTGGTCAGGAAAGGGGGGAGAGAAAATGGGAATGCTATTAAGAGAGTGAGGTCATTCTGTCCATCCAAACTGGGGCTGGGGTGGTGGTGGCTAGTTACAGAACCATGACTCAGCTTCATTGGTTGCTTAGACAGATCACCTCTCACACACAGTCTAGCTCTAGAGTTGTGCTAAAGCTTGGTGGAGGCAAGTTTTGTTTACTCCAATTATAGACGATGACAAGAATTCCATCCATTTGGCCTTAGAAGGCTGATAAAGGTATCGGGACAGAACCCAAGTGAGGCAGATGACAGGGCCCCAAGACCGTGCAGAAACATCTGTACTTTCTGTGTGTTTGTGCTGAGAACACAGATGTGTTTGACTCGAGAAACACCACCAGGCCATTCTGTATGAACCCTGGATCGACATAGCTGTCTGCCTGCCGCTTAAACCTCCAGTGACCAAGTCCATTTTACTTCAAAAGTGGATAAATTGAAAGAGAACAATGTTTTGAAATCACCCTGAATAACTGGAAAACAGAATGTATTCTCCAAGGGCAATTATCTTTCTGGCAAGATTTCCAATCCTGAAATGTTTGCATCTACTAGACTACTTAAGTTTCCACTTAGTGGTATTTGATTCCTTAGTATTTATAATTTTAAATTTCTCTACTATTTAAATATATATCTATATATATTTGCTATCACAAGTTTTCAATCATAAATCCTTCCCTTTAATAAAACATCAAGCTGGGTCTCCATGGAATAATGGAGATATTTTTAGTCACTGGAGAGAAAAACTCAATGGATATTTTCCCACATTCAGTACGGAGGACCTTGGCTGAGATTCAGGGTTTAAAATGTTACAAGTTAAAATACAAAATATTGTAATGGAATTTGATTTGTAAATGTATATGAAAGCAAATTTTCAGTCCTGGCCACATGTTTACTTTGTCCAAGGATAGGCACAACTCCCCATCATTATTCAAACATTTGTAATTAAAATAGTACCCTTGCCTTTAAAAAATGATTAGAGTGTGCTAGCTGAGAGTCATAGATAACCAAAAATTAAGGCAAGAACATAAACCAAAAGATGAAAGAGTCAGATAGTTGTTAAACTGAAAATAATTTTACAAAAAGCATAGTCAGGGCATGAGCCAACACGATGCTTAAGGGGAAACAAGAAGCACATGAGGGATCGAGCCACAAGGAAATCTGAGCTGGAGCACTCTTGGCGGAGAGAACAGCACTGGCAAAGACTGCGAAGTGATAGATTCTGGGCATGGTGGTAGCATCGGAGAAAGTGGAGTGTGAGAACAGAATGGGCAGAGAGGAAGCCTGGGCTCTGAAGAGAATTCTGGACTTTTCTCCTGGATGAGATGGGAAGCAATTAAAGAAGTGTAGACCTGTAAGTGATTACAGTCACCCTGACTGCTCTGAAGGGTTTATTCTGGATGTTTTTCTGGGAATGAGTTGTCTGTGGAGCAGCATGAGAAGGCAAAGAGAACTACAAACAGGAGGGAGATGAAGGGAAAAAATTTGGGTGCTAACTGACCATGATTTATGCCCCCATGTTGAACAGGGAAGGAGAGGTGATTGGATTCTTGATATATTTCAACAGTTAGAGCCAAGTGGAAGGATAGAATGTGGGTGCCTGAGGAATCAGGGATAAAATTCTTACTTACATTTTAGCCCAAGGAGCAGGAAGGGCAGAGTTGTCATTTCCTAAGGTGGAGGAAACGGTAGAAAGATGAAGCATTTATCTCTGGACATAGTAATTTTGAGATGCTGATTAGATAACCAATGAGGTCTGACAGTCTAGAGTCTGGAGAGGTCGAGCAGCAGACACCAAGTTAGTCTTTAGGGAGCGGTGGGTGATATGTAAAGCAGTGGACTGAACGGGGTCACCAGGAAAATGAGGCCCAAGGACTAAGCATGCATGTAAGGTTTGAGAAGGAGCCAGAAAAAAAGGGGCACAGGTGACAGAAGAAAAACAGGGGCAAGCTCCCTGGATGACAGGGAAAGGGTGAGTCCTCAGAAGGTGCCTGATGCCACTGATAGTCAGGGAAGATGGAGATGGAGCAAGGGAGGATGGATTTAGCAACACAGATGTGAAAGAATGACCTGGGCAAAAGCTGTCGGGGAAGTGGAATTGGGAGGTTGTAAATGGAAGAGAGGAATTACAGATGGCAAGTGTAGCAACTGTAACCATGAAGGAAGAAAAAAAAAAAAACACTACTGCTTGATAAAAGACAATTAAACAGTTTCAGAAACTGAGAAAGATTAAAATTACAAAAAAAAAAATTGGAAATGCAGAACAAAAGAGTGAGAATATAAAGAGAGCATGGTCAGTTCCACCATCACCCTGGGCTGTGACCCTAAAAGGTTTAGATTAAGATACCATCCTTGGATTGGGCAATTATAATGTGACTGGTGATTTTCAAGAGAGTGGTTACATTAGAAGAAGCAGCCAGATTGTAGTGGGATAAGGAATATCTGGGAAGTAGGAAGGCAGAAATTGACAGTTCGGTCTATTTTGAGAAATTTAATATCTAAGGAAGAAGTATCTTGGCATTGATCTCACAAATACCATTACTTTGTATATTATAAGATGCATATTTTTTCATATTTTAACAGTTCTGAAAACTGAATGCATCTTACAATGGATGGCATTTCACAATGTTAATTGGCAGCAATTTTTCATTCTGTGTGGTGCAAAATGTAATGGAGCATTTTATTATCGATATGGTCTTCAATTTCATAAAAAAATAGGCCTTTAATGAGTGACTAAGCTAAAGAGAAGAAATGAGGGAAACGAAAGGAAAGGTGCAAGAGAGAGGAGAGGAAAGAGATCATTTTGACCTGCATTATCATTCAACAAATATCTGCTGATGGATTGTAGTGAGAATATTGATAGATCTGATGAGTGTGAATTTTGAATTATAATCCTGTGTTCAGGACCAGAAGGACTGAGCGAGACAACTGGGGCATACAGCCTAGGAGACAGGGAGATGAAAATACTGATGGTGGACCTCCCTGGTGGCACAAGGGGTTAAGACACAACCTATGAAGCTATCTGCAGCCTCTGCAGCACGAGTTCGATCCCCAGCCAGGTATCTACCCACATGGCGCAGCAGGCCTCTCCTGTCTCACCCACTGCTCCCCTCAGCAGTGTACTTCGGACAATCTGCCTGTTCTGTTCCCTACTCTGTGTCTGGTGAATCTTCTCAAACATCCACAACTCTGGCCTGTACCCCAGTTCTTGAGTTCTTGTATGCATAAATAAATCAATCTTAAAAAAAAAAAAGAAAATACTGACGGTATGAAGGAAATGGCTTGTTTGGTGAAGGGCATGGGGGGGAACGGGAAGGACAGGAGTGTGATTTCAGGAAGGGGAATTTCTGAGATAGCAGTGCCAGGGTGTGTTCCATGAGTGGAATCTAGAAATGAAACAAAGGTTAAGATGGAGGGAATAGAGGAAATCCATAAACCTTGAATATAGGGTGTTGGTAGAGCAATGAATCTGCACAGTGCTGGATAATGGTATGAAACGTGAAGGAAAACCAAATAAAGGCTCAAAGTCCTAATGGGTCATAGAGGAATGAACCCAAGTGCAGTAAGTGGCAGCAATAAAGATGGGAGGAAGGTGGGGAGCTCTTAGCAGAAGAAAGAAACAAATGTGTGGACATGAGGTGGCCAAGGCAGGAAGGAAAATCTAAACCATAACACCTGCTGCCCCTCTCCTGGGCTGGGCACCAGCATCTGGTCTCACTTTTCATGGGAGCTGTGAGAGGGGCTGCTATCGGAGAGAGGCCTTGCAGACTATTATAGTGTAAGAGCTCAGCAGGGATGTTTTATCTGGTGGGAAGTCTCCAGTTCTGAGATTTTCATGCACAGTCAGTAAAATGGTAAAGGAGACTAGAATCCAATGTAGAGCCCAGCGTAGAAATGGGAGTCACTCTTCGGGCTTCCAGGCAATTTCTCAAAGGGACCCTCTCATCGGGTGAACGTGCTCAGACCACAGCTGCCCAAGCACCGATGCCTCAAACCGAGATACTGCTGGGGCAGATGGTTAAACTCTTCTTTGAAGTCTCTGAGTGTGTTTTCTATGAGCTATATGGATAGGCTGAAAAGGAATGAGTGCAGAGTCCCGGCCCCATCCACTTCTGTGCAGATCTCCTCCCTACCAGGTCCTTGCTAGCAGCCCTTCCTTGCCAGGGAAGACTCCTGCTGTAGCCTCTCATAGAACTCAAGACCCGGGTCTCCCCTGGTGGCGCAGTGGTTAAGTGCTGGGCTGCGAAGCTGCCCACAGCCTCTGCAGCGCTGGTTTGATCCCTGGCCACCAGCGAGGGTCCCACATGGCGCGACAGACCTCTCCTGCCGCCCGCTGCTGCTCCCCCCAGCAGTGTATTTCGTCAGTCTGCCTGTTCTGTTCCCCACTCTGGCTCTGATGGATTCTCTCACCCTCCTGCACTTCTGACTGTACCCAGTGCTTGTATAAATAAATAAATAAATCTTAAAAAAAAAAAAAAAAAGAACTCAAGGCCCCTGCCCAGGCAGGGGAAGTAGAGGCATCTGGGAGCAACTGTCCAGTAGTAGGAAGCTGCTAATCACAGCCAGGAAGGGGAATTGCTAGGGGCCCTCAGTCTATTTAGCACACTGAGCAGCATTAATATTGAACAGAAAAAAGGTCCAAGGTGTCCCTATAAAGAAGGATTTTCTCTTTGTGGTCCTTTGTCACATGATAGAAAAATGATGCAAACTGTTGTTGATATATTATCTTAGAAGCAGTGTGTTTGCTTTGCTCATAATCCCAAAATGCTATGTCTTCTGTGACATTTAGTGTTTGATCTAAGTCAGCATTTAATTATGTTTTCCTTGTTACCCTGTATTTTTGTTTTAATTTTTTCAGTGAATCTCACAATATCATGTGGGATGGGTACTTTGAGTTGTCTTAGTTTAGGGGCCCATGAAAGAAAAATCCTCTAAAGTTCATGTAGATAGTACATTGGGGGATTTGCACCTGAACCTGGATTTTTCTCAAGCCAAAGTACATAGACTTTTGACCAGACAATATTGTCATTCATTATTAATGGTCCAGTATTTTTTAGCCACACTCTGATACTCAGTCCACTCATATGACTGTAGAAGGTCAAATCCCCAAAGGGAACTTGGGGAGAAAAAAATATTATATTGTCTTATTGCAGACTACACATCAAGGATGCAATAATCAAATCTTCCCAAGTTCAAATAAGCGGGGTTATCAAGTAATAAAATGTGTGTAACTGAAGATAGTTTTTCTCCATAGTTCACTGAAACCAGGCTCACACTTATATCCAATGTTTATCTATGACTCACACTCAAATGTGAACATTTCAGTTAAAGATCTACCAAATATAAACTCTGTGTGTTTGTTTCCTACTTATAATGTTTTCTCTTGTTTACCTTTTGTAAAATCACCTAAGGAGGATTCAAGTGTAAACAACTATGAATGCATATGGCAGCTCCATACTGGCCTTGTGGGACCCATGGTCCATGCAGTTTGCTGCACAAAGGAAGGTGGCCCAGACCTTGGCATTTTTTGGACACCGGACTTTCACAGTGGGTGTGAAAGAAGAGAGTCCTTGAGAGAAAGTGGAAGGAGTCTTATTTGATAAAGGTGTGGCATGCCACACAGGGCTGATTATCACTATTTTCATCAGACTATGAGTTGCTGAAATCACTCACTGCTGACGTTGGGAAGAAAACTTAGGTGTGAGTCCCAGGCTTTTATGGCAACACCCCTGTCGTCCTTCTGTGAAAATGAATCTGTTTGCCATTGAAAATGGGATGTTACTGAAGGCGCTCTCTTTTTCATCCTTCATGTAGGAGCTACTCCACGAGAGATGCTTTTCAGGCACAAATAGATTCTCACTCAAGTTTTCTCTCTTCAACCCCAATAACTGAACTTAGTAGCCTTGAAGAAGAATGTCTGAGGAATGGAGCATGACTAGAATCCATTTAGCAAGAGAAGAGATTAAACATCTGAAAAAATGACCTTCTGATCACCTTGACATTGTTCCTTCTTACAAGGAATATCAAAGACTGATATATTTTTTTTCTTTTTTTTTAATTAATAAATTTTATTTTTATATTCCTCATATATTTTTCAATAATCTTTCTAATTAAAAAGATATTAAGTATTTAAAATTTAAAGGAAATGGACACACTGTTTCCTAATCCAGAAGTAAAGATTGCTCAGAGAGACAGTAATGTGATGGAAGAATTCACAGTCTGTCTTTGCCTTCCAATCTCAGCCAAGCCCCTGGACGACAAAGAAAACAGATGAAAACAGCTGATGGGCTGGCAAGGGGAGGCTGGAGACCCCCCATCTACTGATGTGTTTTATCATATGACCGTGGTAAGCACATGCCCCAGAACAGAAGCAAACATTATTTTGTAGCTGTGAGCCACCGTTGTTCAGTGATCAGATGATAATCCTTTCAAGTAAAATGCCTCTTTTTAGAAGTTGTTTACTCTTTATTAGTTTTCTTTAAAAAAAAGTCAATGGTGTGTGTGTCACATGCACATACATATATCTATGGCACTTGTTTTAATACCTGGAATACACTCAAATCTCCTAGGAACTGTTGTCATTTTTTGGAGTCTGTGGGTTCAGAGTGTGGGGTCCTTGGGGTCATTCTGGGAAAGGTTTCACCAGAGCTCCTGTTTCAGCGACACGCGGTGAGTTCCCCAGCAAATTTCTCCACGAGACAGAGACGTTAGTTATATTTAAAGGGCGGGTTTATTAGGGAAGGGATAAAACAGTTAAAGACACTTGCCTAGACATGAGCGGGCAGGAAAGACACACGAGTGGGACAGGTTTGCTGAGAGAGGCCTGCATGGTTGCAGGCGGGCGGCCTCGACAGGTCACGGGCAGGCAGGAGGCTGCTGCCCTGCAGAGGAGAGAATTGGTGAAAAGAGGCACCTGCATAGTCACAGGTGGGCAGTGGGAGTGCTGTCCCTAGCCTGTGCAGAGACTGCACTGATATAGTTTTCTTCTATTTGGGAGGGGCCACTCCTTGTGAGCTGTCACTTGGTTGCTGATTTGGGATAACTATGCAGAATCTGAAAGGGACCAGAGATTCTACAGTGGGCTCAATCTCCATATCTTTTTTTTTTTCCATTTTCTTTTTTTTTTAATTTATTTAAATTTTATTTTTATATTCCCCATACAATTGCAACCCCCTTTTTTTGACCCCAATCCCTCCTTTCCCCGCCCCCCAACCCCCATAGAGTGTCTCTGGTTCGTAGTTTTTTGTTGATTTTGATATTTTCTTTCTTATAGTTATTCTTTTTCCTGGTCCCTTATTTAAGTTTTCTAGATTCCTGCTATGAGTAAGACCATCCGGTATCTTTACCCTTGGGGTCTGTTGGGCTCAATCTCCATATCTTTACCCTTGGAACTGTGCTCTAGCAGCAGTCTGATACCTGCTTGGATGTTGGAGCTGTCACTGCCATCTAATAATTCTCACATCATAAACCACAGAGAATGAGCCCCTGTGCCTGTGCCCCAGGGAGAGGGACTGGAGGCTCCATGAAGCTCAGGGGCAAGGCCCACCTCTCAGAACCCTTAGTCCTTGAGTTGCTTTAGGAGGAACAGAGAGAGGCTGTTCAGAGCCTTTCCTCCTGGAACCAATGATCCTGTAAAATATTACAACTTTCCCACTTCTCCCTTTCCTTCACAAATCTCCTAAAACTTACACTAGCTAATTGAGTTACCCTCAAATGTAATTCCCAATAATGGGGGGGCGGGTCAGATATACTCTCAGTGACCACAATGGAGCTGCTCCCTCAGGCCATGGGAGGGACCGCTGCTGGGTCCCACTTATCCTCAGGCACTGTTCCAGGTGCAAGCTGTAGGCTTTGTTATTATTCTAGAATGCTGACACCAATAGGTCCCCAGGCAATTGCCCTTGAAAAGAAAGTCTGTTACTCACTGCTCCAGGGGTGGGGGATTGCCAGGCCCCCAGGGCCCAGAATGGAAGCAAGCAGCAGGTTGGCCAGGATGCAGTGGGAGCCAGAAGAAATGTGGAGCTTGTATTGTGGTTTCTGCATGAGGCAAGGTGAGCAGGTTTAGGATCATCCAGTTGAAGTAATTCCTATTTAGGGTTCAGGAGCTTTGGGAAACTTGGGCTGTCCCTAGTTGTCTGGCACCTAGTCCTGGGGATCAGGGCAGGGACATAGTAAGCGTTTGTGTGAGATTCCACATAAAAGAGGTGGTTGAAGAGTGGGCTCTGGATTGGTCTACATTTGAAAGGTGGGCTCAAGGGGAGTCCTACTACCTTTAGGATTTAGGCAAACTTGGGAGGAGCAGTATCCTGCAGATGAAAAAGGCTCAAGATGTCAAAACACCAGCAAATACAATTAATGAAAGAAAGGCCTGTGCCCCTTTAAGCAGCTGACACTCCCAACAGTGACCATGATCATGAGAATCACCATGCTGAGTATCCAGAATTCAGAACAAAATAAAGATTCCTTATCATGCATTAAGCCAAGGGCCTCAAATTTATTGAGCATATAAATCACTGAATGATCTTGTTAAAGTGGCTTCTGATTTAGTAGGAGGGGTGAGCTCTGAGATGCTGCATTTCTAACCAGCCCCCACAGTGCCAGTGTTACAGGGCAGGGAGAGGGGCAGCCCAAATCCTGCAAACCTGCCTATTCTAAATGATTCTGCCATCCGCTGCATCAACACAAAACATATGAGACTTTAATGCAACTAGGAAATAACACAGGAAAGGCAAAGAATATAGTTTCTAAATCAAGCAACCAAAGTTACCCATCCCCTCGTGGGTAAAACTCCATCCAAATGGGATTGGCCCAGAGCAAGGCCCCAAAGCCTGCCACAAGTCTAAAGCATCTTCCAGTGGGGACCCACAGAAAAGGGTCAGAACAACCAGACAAGCCTGGAAGGAAAAGAGCAAAATCAAAGTCAAGATAAAAGCTGCCATTGTCACCTCCCCACGGGTCTCACCCACATCTGTGTCCCCCAGTCCACTACCAAAAGACAAGCGCAGTTTCCTCACGTGTCTCTCAGCTCCATGTGCCTCCTCCAGGTCTCCTTCTGGCTCCATCCTGCTTCCTTCCTCAGTCTCCTCTTCAGCTTCTCCTCTCCCTGCTGAGCTCCACCATCCATTTGGGTGGGGCAGGAAACCTGGAACCTCCCCCTTTCCTGGGGACCACTCTGTTACACCAGGACTACTGGTCCATGGAAGACACCAGTATGAGGATATTCAGCTGCAATAATGCCTCCCCCCCACCTTTTTTTTCAGGCTTATTCACTTGTTAACCAAAGACTGGGAATATTATTGAATGTGTGCAAATGAGCTTTTTCCTAAGACTTGCTTGCAGTAAGGCAATTACAATTAAGGCTTTTTTTGGGGGGGGGGGGTACAAGTTATTGTCTATCTTTGAATAAGATGTGATCTCACCATAGGTTATATCTGGTGAGAATTGGCCAAGGGACCTTATTCATTCTCAAGAGTAAGGTGACTCATGAGATTCCTGGCTCTGAGACAGGGAAGAGGTAGGCCTGGGTGGTAGACAGAGCTGAAGGAAATTTTAGAGTCTGTTGGTTCTGGCATCGAAATCAGGAATCTAAATCAGCTCTGGGATGACTCAGCAAAATTTGAAGCTCCATTGTGTTTTTAAATACTTCCAATAATTCCAACCAGATATAATTTGGGGCTAGCCATGGATTAGAGTACAAAATTTAGGATTCAGTTCACTAAGAAGTACTTGGGAAAAGAGGAGAGGAAAATGGCTGGGGTGGGCAGATATTTAAAACAATGAATGAAATGTAAATTTGGGATGAGAATGAATTAGCTAAATCTACTGAAAAGGATACCTACATATACCAAGAAAAATAATAGATAAAATGATGATCCATGGAACAAGTAGTTCAGCTTCAAGACAAGCCCCTGCCTAACTTCTCACCAACCCCACCTGGTCAAAAGAACTAAATTATTCAAATTCAAATAACAGATGTAAGGGTTCTCAGGATAACAGGAACTTTACTTTGTGGAAAGACAGCACATCTCAAGATCTTTAGAAAAATAGACACATTGTTACAGGCAGCCCTGATAAAAAACGGGTTGCCTGGCTGTGGGTCCCCACCCACATGCTTAAAAGGGACTTATTAATACTCCTCTGCAGGCACACACAAAACGTTAATAAAAGGTTTGTTTACAAGGGAAGGGGAAATGAGGAAATGTACAACTCAGGATGAAAATAGGGAAATGAAGTCTTAAATGCGTCCTACCCAATCCGCCGACCTGGAAACCCAATGGCACCCTGAGAGCTGGCCGAGAGCCGCGAGCTGGCGGAGAGCCAAAAAGGAGACCCCCACCCCCCACCCCAAGGCCCTCGTGTCTGGTTTTATACCAAACCTGGCTGCTTAACTCCACCCTCAGGTCCCAGCAACCTTCCCTTTGGTGGTGATGGGATTTGTCTTTCCCAATGTCCTGATGGCTTTGGTCTGGAGTGGGGGTGGGGTCCACAAAGCCAGTATGGAATTAGCTTAGGACATCCTGTTCCCCCTAACAACATGAGTTTCAAAATACATCAGAAGCAAATATTACAACAAAATGGCTCAGTCACTACTGAGTGCCATTTCTCCCATTTGTCATTAAAAGGTGAAGGGCTATTTGCAGAGAGAAGCCACATATTTTCCTCTAAATCATCAGTAGCCTTTCTTTTCCCCAAGCAGCTATTCAAAATAGTCTGTCCAAGTCTTGGTACTTTGTCCAGTTGGTGCCTGGTCTGCAATGGCAGAGTCTTCCCTTGAGACCACTCTCCTTGACACCCTTTCCCCCAACTGGTCACAATTTCCTCCTGGAGACAAGACAAGGGGACATCTCAACTTAGCAAGTTTCTGAGTAGGATGCAGGCAAGACAAAGCAATCACAGGAGGTACTCCAAAAATGGATTCTGAAATGAACTCGGGAGCTCCCAAGACCAAAGAAGTTATTTGCCTATACACCCATTGGTTCACAGCTCTGGCTTTTGAAGTGCCATTCCTTGGCTCCAGCTATTTGTCCTCTCTGCATGGACTCTGGGAGAGATTGCACACACCAGGTGATGGTCCAGTCCCTTTGTCATACACTCACTGTGGGGTGGTGGTTGGAGTGTCTGTGCACGGGTGAGGGTGTGAATACACCTCCTTATGATACGCTTTTATCACACTGCATGCTGCACCTCCTTCTTTCTGCACTAAACAGATTTTTCCCAAGCAGAATCATTCCTACTCACCACTACAAACCTCAGCAAATGTCACTTCCTGAAAAAGTGTACTCAGAACAGTCAAAGCAAAGTTGAACTTTCAGGAAATATCTCATTGCACTGTCCTTGTCCTTCACAAAGGCAAATACACTCTAGGACGATAGATCCATTGGGGATTTTTCTTGTTTAATGTCTGTGTTCCACTCATCTAAAAATTCCTGAAGACAGAGCCGTATCTGTTTTTTTTTTTTTTAAATTCTCATATATCAAACACATATTACAGTATCTAACCCAGAAAACCCAGTAATATATATTTGTGGGATGAATATATGAGTGAGTGAGAGTAAGAAGTAAATAAAGATAAATAAAGCCTAGACAATAGTGTTACAATTATCACCAGTTTTACTTTTATCTTCATGGTTCCAATTTTGGGTTCAGTTTCATAACTCAAATGAGACAACAAACAGCACCTTTTATTATGTATCAGTAATGTTTCTAAGCTGAAGGGATAAGTTCATCCTATTCCATGTTGATTTTGAGTTGGTACATGCCATTTTTCTAGATATACGTGGGACACATTCTGTATTCCATTTGTTTTAGCTAAGGATATTTTTACTTTCTAGTCAGTTTGATTTTCCCAGCCTTGCTGGATACTGAGAACTCTGTTTAACACTAGGCTCAGAGTAAATCAAAAACATGCAGGCACTTTCAACCAGGCTGTGCTGCAACTTGGTCTTGAGTAGGATGAATGCTCTGTTGCCACTACACCCACCCATGCCTCCTCACTGTCGCCAGGCCTCCTTCACCCCTTTCTAATGCCCCAGTGTTTCCTGTCTGCCCCCTTCCCAGACACATACAGGTCTGTTCCTTCTCTGCCCAACCTCACCTAATACAACTTCTTCAGGCAGGAAAGAGATACCATGGATGCAAACAGAAAATAAACAGAAATGCAAGGCAAACTGAGTTATTTACAGGCTAGCTTCGAAAGACTAACACAAAATCTTGAGGGTATGTCATCATTTAAGATGGGAAGAAAGATGAAAACCAAAAGAATTCCTATCTCCTATTCTTACCACATCACTCCCAAATCACCATGATTCTTCACGTCAGGTGGAACTTGGGGTTGGTTGGAAGGAGAGTGAAACGCCAGGACAAGTGGTCAAGGCTAGCTTTATAAAATGTTAAAGTCAGGACAACAGAATTAAGGCTGGGCAATAACCACCAAGATGCAGCCTTCGTCTGGGAGGCATCGCACCTCGTGACTTCATAGATGTTGGACATCCTCTTCCATTAAAGCAGCCTCATCATAGTTGGCCTTGCTCTACCACTGTGCTTCTTAATCTTGGCTATTTGTTGGGATCATTTAGGGAGCTTTGAAAACTTCTACACGGAAAATTTCAGGAGGTACCCTAGATCCAATAAATCAGTGCCCTCTGGGACTCCAAGACAAGTAGATGCCAAAGTTTTGCAGATTCCAATGTGTGGTCTACTGAAAAGGACCTGGTGTCACCTCCATGCAGGACAGAGAGGCCAGACTCTGGTTAAAGAATAACTACCTAGGGCCTGCCTGGTGGCGCAGCAGTTGAGCGCTGGGTTGCGAAGCTGCCGGCGACCTCTGCAGCGCCGGTTCGATCCCTGGCTGCTCCCCAGCCACCGGAGGAGGGTCGCACATGGCGTGCAGACCTCTCCTGCCGCCCGCTGCTCCCCTCAGCAGTGTACTTTGGTCCTTCTGCCTGCTCTGCTCCCCGCTCTGGCTCTGGTGAATTCTCTCACTCGTCCGCGCTTCTGACTGTACCCAGTGCATGTATAAAACAAAACAAACAAACAAATAAATAAATAAATAAATAAATAAAAACATGCCTCTATAAAAAAAAAATAAAAAAAAAGAATAACTACCTATAATGCTACTTCCAAAAGATTTTATCAGGGAAAGGAAAGTGTACATTAGCTCTTTTTTGGTAAGAATACATTTTGTTTTATTTGAGGAAATAGAACATCAACTGATCTACTCTATATGAACAGTGTCTGCTTTCCTGCTCAGTCTTACAGTAATTCTATTATTGCAGCTATGATTTTATAGGATGCCTTGCTGACATTTGCAGAGCAAACACAATCTATGTAGTTTCTAGTGCCAATAGGTGTACAAAGTTCTCTATGCTATGGAAGGAGGCTGGGGAAGAATACTGGTTTATTTGAAGATCATAAAATTATTATGACTTTTCCCCCCTCTTTTATCCTGTTTTTTTTTTTTTTAACTTTAAAACTCTTCTGGCATTTAACAGGAAATAAACAAAGCAAAACAAACTGTTCCTTCCTTTAGTTTGTGCAATTTTTGCTACTCGGTTTTAGAGCAAACAAATACACCTTTTAGAAAAATGCCTGTTTAACCACCTTCTCTTTGCAATGCATAGTACTATTAACTGACAAACCTCAAGGGCCAAGTAGTGGTTTTGTGTGTGCCTCAGGTTTTTCAAAGATACTTAGAGACAATCTGAAGTTAAGTGACATTGATGACACTAGTTCCTAAGCCAGACAATTGCACAGAAGTGAATTAAACCCCGCTGAGCTAATTTTGAACCCAATCATCATCATGCATTTAAAGAAAAGGCATAAATCTACACCCAGTGATCATGCTACATCTGTAATGGAAAGAATCATTAATATGATAATTAAGAAGTTGGTGACCAGAGTGAAGGCTTCCACACTAAATCAGTTAACAATTCTGGATCCCATAGGCGATGCTATTTAATGGGAATGGTGAGTTTCCTGTTTTCACATTTTTTTGCATGTTCACATGGACCTAAATTGAGCAATGAGTCACTATCGACTAGTGATTGTGTTCCAATATATTATTCAGACAATAAAAAAAAAATTGGATTTCAAAGTAGTAAAAAACATTTAAAGACAAAAGTTGAAGAATTTAGAGGTTTCTCATTCTTCTCAAAACGTATTTATTTTTGGGCCTTTTTTTTCACCTCCAAGGCAAATAGAGTCATAAACTCCACTATCAAATAGCTTTCGTTTGTTTGTTTTTCACATTTCTTCATTGCATTCTTTATTTTTTTGTGGTCATAGCAGCAGGCTGAAATGAAAAGGTTATTATTTCCTATTTGATACTACTCAAAATAGCTTCCAGATACTCCAGTCACCCTTCCTCCAGAGTTTCCTGTCTCCTGGTCATTATTATACAATGCAACTAGAATTGTTTTTCTCCAATATTGCTGAATTGCACTGCCACCTCCATCAAGCACATTGTATCATAATAATACTAGTATTTAATTTTATGGCATATTTCCTGCACACTAGATACTTTCCTCAGTATATTATCCATGCTATTTACTTAATGCAACATTAGGAAGCATTTTTTTATTTTCTGCTACCATTTTACCATTAAGAATTGTAGACAGTTTAAGTAACGGCCAAATATCACATAGCTAGAAAGTAGAGCTAAGCCCATTCTATTAAAAATCTCCTCATGTGATGCTGAAACCTGCCAATTTCTTCAAGTATCTTTGGTGATGTTTGCTTTTGATAATTTATTATGAGGCTCAGCTAAGCTTAGTTATATTTCATCTGGAAATGAAACTTTTATGTTGTAAAATGATCCTTTTTATTTTTAGTAAAGATTTCTACCTTTAAGTCTATTTTGCTTCATAAAAATAGTTTTATTAAATATCTGTTTAGTTTGTTTGAAGGAAAGAAGGAAAAAGAAGTTATTAACTGAAATTTCTAAATTCTTATAATTAAGAGGTCTCGTAAAGAGCAATTAGTTAGATATTTTAAAATTATAACTATAAAATATTTGCATTTTAACCAGAATGTTTTGTCCATTTACATTGAATATTGTTACAAACACTAATTGCCTTCAATATGAAACTCCATTTTTTCTTTGGACACATAGGCCCTCTCCCAACCCCCCCCCCCTTTTTTTTAAGATTTATTTATTTATGCATTCAAGAACTGGGGTGTAAGCCAGAGATGCGGGTGGGGTGGGGTGAGAGGATTCACCAGAGAGAGTGGGGAACAGGAACAGGCAGATCTACTGAAATACACTGCTGAAGGGAGCAGCGGGTGAGTCAGGAGAGGTCTGCTGTGCCACATGGGTTGCTCCCAGGCCAGGGATCGAACTCATGCTGCAGTGGCTGGCGATAGCTTGATAGCGCTGTGTCTTTAACCCCTGTGCCTCCAGGGAGGCCCCCAGTCCCTCTCTTTGCTGAGTGTCTCTAGGCTTCTGTGCCACTAAGTGTGACCACGTTCAGGCAAATGGGGTGTGAGCAAGGGAACATAGGCAGCTTCCAGGGAATAGTCACAACCTCTACAGGAAGCCTGATTCTCCCCCTCCATTTTCTCCATTTTGAAAAGCTGACAGCTGAGTCAACACAATACCTTGAAATCCAAGATGGAAGCCAACAAGAGAGGACAGACCCACTTAGAGACCCTGCAGCATCACTCAACACTCTTAAGCCAGAGTGAGAAATTCATTTCCATTCTCTTTCTTACTACAGCGCTTCCAGTTCTTCAATCAGTACATTTCAAATGACTGATATATTTTTAATTTATCTTAGCCTTTCATTTTGTACATTTCTATTTTTACCATTGGTGCTATTTTTTCCCTCTTTCTTGAATTATTTTAGATGTATTGAGGTTTTTATTTCTCATTCCATTAAAAAATTACTAAGTTCAATTTACAACACTTATTTCTATTATTTTAGTGTTTTAAGCACAAAATTTCATAAATAAGGTGAAATAAATCAGTACCTTTACCCTCTCCCAGTATAATACAAAGGTCTAGAAATATTGAATGTTAGGAACAGACTATGCAGCTGGTGGGATCTTAATCAAAATTATATTCCAATGAAAAAATATTTCCTTTTATTTATATTCTGTTGATGGCAAACACTTTGAGTTTTTATATCTCTATATACTCATTTTTTTATTCATTTGAAAAATAGTTTCAGTGAAGCTATAATTGGACTCATCATGGATTTTTTTTTACTGAAAATACTAAACAATTTCAATTGTTCTGATTTCCATTATTTCAGCTGAGAAGTGACTCTTTGTCTGTCATTCCTTTGAGGATAACCTAACTATTCTCCATAAGAGATTTCAGGGATTTCACTTGGTTTGAATTTTCCACTGGAGTGATCCAGCTGTGGATTTTGTTTTTATCTATTCTGCCTGATATTGGATTTTTAGACTTGGAGGTTGATGTCTTTCAATGCGTCCAGAAAATTCTCATATGTCAACTCCTCAAAGCCTCCAGTAATTCTGAGTAGATGAATTTTAGAACAGCTCACTCTCTTCATCATACATCTTAGATTTTATTCTCTCTATTCCATTTTTTCTTATTACTACAACTTGTGTTATTGTATCAGGTTTATTTGCCAATTCACTAATGCTTCTTAAATTACAATTCACCATTAAAACAAATTTGATTTTTTTATTTCAGTTTTTTTATTTTTCATTTTCAGAAATTCTATATTTTCTTTCAAATGTGATTATCTATTTTTTAAGGTCCTTACTATTTGCTACCTTTTTAAGTTACCTATATTTAAATATATTAATATATACACATATAAAAACACAGAGTAGATTAAATTACATATAATGTCTGATAATTCCAGTTTCTGAAGTGTGCGGGGATTGATGATCTGACTTTCTGCTATCTCTCAACAAAGTGCCCCTTCCTCAAGGTGTTATGTTTTGAGCTCGCATACTTTGAAATTTACCTCTGTGGATTATCTGAAGCCTATTTTTCTAGAGAGAATTTATGTTTGTTTCTGTCAAGCAGATTATTTTATAATCAAAGATAGTCTTGTAGGTTTTTCAACCCAAACATTAAGTCAAACAATGTTCAAAACAGGTATAAGGGGCAGTTTCTGGTTGTTTGTTAAGGCTGTTTTATTTGGTTTCCCTATACAAAGGGCCAGAATTGTGGTATAAGCCTTTCCTGGATGTTCCTTTCTGTGAGTTGGATTTATTTTCAGTCCAACCTCAAGGTGAAGGTATAGCCCATGAGAAGCTTCATTTAAATCTTCCCTTGGTGCTCAGTCCACATCTGACTTCCAACTTTTACAGTGGTTGGTGGAGCTGTGGTTATTAATTAATTTTGGCTGCTCAGTAAAAGAGTGTGTGTGGGGGGGGTGAATTGTGTGTGTGTGTGTGTGTGTGCATGCATTTTTGGTGTATTACTATGTGTTTTGAGCTGGAAGATTGTTCAGGATTTCTCATCTACATACAGATGAAGATCAAAGCCTATGCTTTTCACCACTTTGTGTCTTGGTTGCTCTTGCATTAAACAGAAATCTTTCTTAGAATGAAGAATGAAACAAATATAAATCTGGGCCCATTTTTATGCAATATACCCAGCTTCTAATTGAACAATCTCTGGGCAGGTTTCAAAAAGACTTCTTAGGCCCTGGCAACTTCATGACACATTTGAAGATGAAGGGGAGGTAGCTGGTAAACACCCAAGTGAACTCTTTCTTTGGCTGGTCTGGTCATCTTTCTCGGTTGCCCTGTGCAGGCTCTCCATTGTAGTCTCCCTGAATGCCTCCAGCTCATGTGTCCAAGTCTTAACTGCATCCTCTGGTCATTTTGTGTATTTTATAGGAAGGTGACCATACTGATGAGGCAGCAAGAGGTTGTTCTCTTTTTAAATCCCACTTATTATTAACTATGTGGATTGTAGCAAATCCCCTGAATGTCCAATCTGATTGTAAAATAGGTCTGGAGCTACAGACTATCTCATTACTGGAAGGGAAGCTGAGATAATATTTGTGTGTTCGTGCACATGTGTGTAGTATTTCTTTTAAGGCTGGTGGAAAGCTTATGAATGGCAGGAAACTTATTTTGTTTCCTGCATCTGCCAATGTTTTCTGTGTCCTTGGGTATATTGTAAATATCTGTGCTCATAGGAAGCTGTCTAATGCAGAGTTGCTGTGTAGCAAATCAACACTATCCATCTATATACCATCTAAGCGATGCGGGAACCTCTGAAACTTCATCTCAGCAGGTGCTTGGTCACACCTGGTAAAGTTGGCCAAGAGCCTATTCAATGCATTCTGTCATGAGGGCAATGGGCCTGCTTTTTAATATGTTCATGGGTTGATTTGAAAAGAACAGTTTCTGTGAGCATGTTTCTAAGAGATCAGGCAAATACAGAAATTAGCTGATGATTTCGTGTAATAAAAGATGTTTCAGTTTAAAGATATGTTTAAAAACCAGAAAATTAACTGTGAAATATGTTTGACTATGAATAGGAGGGAAAAAAAAAACAACAAAAACATAGCCGCATTTTGCACTTGTTTATTTTCAACATTTTATGAATAAAGGGGTTCAATATTGATGAATTTAGAGAGGAGTTTATATCCACTTTAAATGTGTGTGTGTGTGTGTAGTCATCTTTTTCAATGTGAAGTATATAATTCATGGTGAAGCAAGGTGGCTAGAGATCACTCTCTGAAGATGTCACTAGTTTTGTGAACTTGGACAATTGCTAATCTCGGCATACAAACTGTGTATCTCATTTACAGAATTGGGGTCATGGTATTGCCAAGCATTTGATTGAAAATGACTCTAAATCTTTCTATAGAGCCTGGCACTTAGGAATGGCAATCATACAAGTCACAACCAAAAAACAAATGTGATTTTTGGTAAAAATATTAATTGATATTAATACAGACAGAAACAGATAATGTCACCAATAACTTCATAATTTTAAAGTAATTTCTCTATGGCCATCTCCCACACATATCATTTCTCTGGAGTTCCTGTCTGTGGGTGTTGGGTTGCTTATAAAATGGGATGATCTTTCTAAATTTATCACCTCTTTTTATGAAGTAACAATGTTCTTTGGATATTCTTATATTTCAGTAAATATAGATCTACAATAGGTGATCACTTTTATAGGTGACACAACATGCTGCAGGGTCTGTAGAGAACAGGGTCAGCAAGTTACCTTAACAGAGATGAAGTGGGGCATCTATACCCTGCTCAGATTGTTTCTCCCTAATGTGCTGGGGTATAGAGCTTACAGTTGGCATAGATCAAATTGTATGGAGAATCAAAATTTTGCAAAAGAAAATCCATTTCTGTCCCAATATTCAAAGAGAAGAAAACCTACTCACAGTGGAACAAGCAATAGCAGGTAAATGGATTGGGATTTGCTGGCAGGAAAGAATACAAAATGTTAACAGAGAGTCACCATTTGGAAGGAGGGTCTGAATAAAACATTAATATATGTGCCCGGTATTCCATGTTCAGTATTCCAGCTGGTGACAGCTGAAACATATGGGTGAAGGTGGAACACCTTCCAAGGCACCCAAGAGCCCCCTCAGTAGGCAACCTTGTCAATAGAATGATTGTGAAAAATAGGATTAAAACCTGAGGGCATTGGATAGCAAGGATAGGACCAGGATCAGAAGTCCAAGCCCACATAGTGTTCAGGGCATCACAGGGACTCAGCTAGCAGCTCTGCTTTTGACCTGATATTTGGTATCAGGACTGATGCCCTTTGGACCTTGAAAGCCCAGAACCTCTGGATAATTAGAAGGTTTCAGGAGGGAGGATGCTCTCCATTGTCTCTGTGCCTGAGAGCAAGTCAACAATTGAGCAATTTGCTGGGGAACAAAGAAAAGCCAAGCTGGTGAGACAGAAATGTAAAACTAGTGTTGCTAAAAGTTTCACATGTTTCTGGCATATTAGAATTCTTTCTTTGAGAATGTCCTATTTATATCTTCAATTTGTTCTTTTTGTCTCAATGGCTTGCAAGAGCTCTTAAATCTTAGTGATATTAGCTCTGGTTAATAACACTACAAAGAGAGAAACTGGAATGAGCGGTGAGGCAACTTCTTTAATTTTTAAAAATTCCTTATGTCCTTCCATTCCTATCAATATAATTTTATAAGATTATAGAAACAATATAACATTTTGAAAGATTTTAAAGCATTAATCGATCATTAAGGGAAGTTAGCAACTTCTAAGTTCCTTTTGTCTTAGAAGCTTCTAAATTTGAGCTGGAATTGGCTGTAGAGCAGTGAGAGCAGGAAATAAAGGAGAGACGGGACTGGGAGCACTGTCTGACGTGATAAATTGAAGGAAGAGAACCAGAGGGGAGCAAGCAAAATGTGTGTGGTCAAAGTATTCAGAACAGTCTATCAGTTTGATCCACACTCACAGTTGGAATTGAGACAGTAAGGAACGCTGACCTATTTTAGACAAAAAGTAGGCTATGAAACTACATTTCAAAAGAAGTAAAGTCAAAAGACATTTCAAATACTTATTAGTCAAGAAACCTTGAGCAACCTGGATATTCATGTAGATTCAATAAATGTATTGAATACCAGTTCTGTGCCAGGATATTATAGGGGCACCAGAATTTGTGAAAATGTGTGTAGAACAAGTGATCTTCATCAAGAAGATGGATTCTGTAAAGGGATGTTAGAGGTGTAAACCGAAGGTATAATTCAGTGTAGTTTAGCAGCAAGTACAGAATTATCATGACAGAGTTCATGGAGCAGTTAAAATAGTTAAAATCAGAGGTGCTGAAGAACAATGAGGTGGCAGGTATTATCTGTGTGACCCTGGGAAAGCTGCTTACATTTTTTGTGCTTCATCTGCTCATCGATAAAATGGAGATATTAATAGAACACATTTCACAGAGTCTGATCTGAGCATGACGCTAGTTGATACATATGAGCGAGCAGAGCAGAGAGATTCTGGAAGAGTGAGTACACGATGAGTCCTTGCTTTTATTACGTTCATACACAGTTTCTTGTTTGTAATATGAGGCTAATTTTTGCATCTGACCTCAAAGAATCATCGCTAGATTTAGGTGGCAATGAGAGGAAAAACACTGGATCTTTTAAAGACACTTAAAAGGCAAACTGCTACTTTAATATTACAGTTACCTGCAGAGTATCTCTACCACATAAAAATGGCAGTGAGTTTTTGAATTAGACAGCAATTTCCACTTCCCTTTAAGACATTTAACAATGATTCACATTGTACTTTTTTTTTTTTTAAGATTTATTTTATTTATTTATACAAGCACTGGGTACAGTGAGAAGCGCAGAAGGGTGAGAGAATTCACCAGAGCCAGAGCGGGGAGCAGAGCAGGCAGAAGGACCGAAGTACACTGCTGAGGGGAGCAGCGGGCGGCAGGAGAGGTCTGCGCGCCATGTGGGACCCTCCTCCCGTGGCCGGGGAGCAGCCGGGGATCGAACCGGCGCTGCAGAGGCTGCGGGCAGCTTCGCAACCCAGCGCTCAACCGCTGCGCCACCGGGGAGGCCCGATTCACATTGTACTTTAATGAAAATTTACTGATGATGAGCCAAAAGTGCCATTTGTAATCAACTGCATGATGTTGTTTTCCATGTCACACATTCATTAAACAGAAGCAAATAAATTAAAAATCCAGCTGACACAAGACTCTAAGCAAAAATTTTTAACTTTCTAGAGATATAAAATAGCCCTATAAAGATACTTGCCTCAGCTAGACAGATAGGAAAAACACACATTCGATGTGCGAGGACTGGGAGCATAATAATAGATTTTTCCCATCACAAGGAAAGAGCAAAAGTTAAGTCCAAAAGTATGAAAGGAACAGTAGAACTACATTTGCTGACCCTCCTCAACTGTGCTCACCTTTCGTTGTCCTCATTAGCCAGCTCAGCCAATTCTGGAGGGAGAAGTCCTATCTCGTGGATAAAATCTAAACAACATGGCAAATAACCTGCTAAGGAGCCTTGATCAAATGAAAGGACATGGCCCATCTTTCCTTATTCAGACTTCCCTTCCAGTCTCCTGTCTCGTCTTTCCTGTTCCAAAACACAGAACCCACCCCCCCCCTTACTGTGCACATACTGAAAACTTTCCACGTTGAATACCTGGGTGATTCATTTCTAAAACCACACTAATATTTTTTGAGCAATCTTATAAAATAGTGATGGTAGATGAAGTTATAAGGAACATACGGTTCCTACCCAGTCCCATCAGATGCCTTGAATAAGATCATAGTCAATTTTACTCTGTTAATATCACTTCATACATTTATGATGTGATGTCCAATTACACACATATTTACAAGAATCCTAAAGGCAGCAATAAATGGATGTTTCTTTTTTCATTTTTATTTTTCTGGTCTTTGTTGTTAAATTTAGAATGTTTCAGGTAACTGGACATATGAATCTAACATGGATTAAGTGTCATTTCTACATGTCAAACCAAGCGCTTAAGGAATACCTCTTGTTTTGTTTGCTTTAGTTTTGTTTGTTTTTCATTTATATCACTGACACTGAGAAAATGAAATATCACATTTGTCTTCAATGATCTCATCATTTAGTCAGGGGAGTGGGATCAACCTTGTGAAATAGAGAAGTGAAGGCAGTACAGCAGGCCTCAGGAATTTCTGAAACTTGATGTGATCAGGGAGAGTCTGTTGGCTAAGGTGCTTTCCCTGGTCAGTGTCTCCCTGATGAGAAGAAGAGACAAGGCTGCCGGCCTGGATGCCCTGGGCCAGCTGTGGGTCAGCCGTGGGTCAGCCTAGGAGTGGCTGAAGCTGTCTGGGGCACTGTTCCTCAGAAAAGGACTTTATTCTCCAAAGCATTAGGGTTAAACGCTGAGGATGCTCCCCAGCTGCCAGGCATCTGGATTGATTATCGTGATAAACGGGGTTATTGGAAATGTGTGAGCAAGGAGACAGATGAGAGTAATTCTTAAGGAAGATTAATCTAGTAGTACTGCATGAAATGGAAGAATTTAGGGAGAATAAGGGTTAGGCCATTCATCTGGGAGACCATTGTAAAGATTCTGAGAAAAAATTTGTGAAGGAAAATAACAGGGCCTGATGATCTGCATAGAGGTAAAGATAGCTTTTTGCTTGAAATATGTGGGCATCAGTGCTTTCTACAGATGCAAGGAATTGAAGTAGTTGAGTCAGCTTAGGTGGCTCCTTTTAAAGAAAAAAGAAAGCAGATGCTTTTGTAGACCACCCACAGATTTGCTAAAGGAATGAAATGGTTCCTTTAACGGTTCATGATCCATAGACCTGCAATTCAATTTTAAATGAAATATACTTTTGTATCATTCTACAAATATCTTCATACCTTTTCTGGGTACTTGTTCCCAAAGTTGCCAACCTGGGTGCCACACATGATACAAGTGCAGCACACGCCTGGGCCACACAGACCACTCGTCTCTTCATTTGACGCTTTCAACCACCTCAAGCAGAAGATGCCCACTAAGTGCCAGCGTGTACCTGCCAACCAAACAGCACAACCTCTAGTCCCATGGAGCTCAGATTCCAAATTATCCCTCTATAGATAAGCACATTCCCTTTGTAGGGTAAGGAAAAATGTCAGGCTTTTTTCTGCCCTCCCGCCATCAGGATAGATGATGGATCCTTGCGGTCCTAAACGCATGCCTGATGGTGGGGACCTGGAGTAGGGTGTGGGCCTAGGTAGATGGGATTCACCTGGGCTAAGACTAGGCTTTTAAGGTAGGCATCATAGGGACGCCAGCAGAAGCCAAGAAGCCGAGAACGAACAGAAGCCTAGAACGCCAGAGAGCCAGATAGAGTGAAGACTTGCTGGGGGCTGGGAGGCCTGCCAGCCGCCCGGCCCCCCAGCACCCCTGCCGGCCATGTACCTGGTAATCCCAATAAAAGACCTGCAAAAAAAACACTGAGGACTCTGACTCCTCCTTTACCCAGTCTGCTGGATCAGAAAACCTGCACCATGTCTGTTCCTGCCCTACAACTTTTAAAACAATATCCCTGCTATTGAAAACAAGTTCTGTTTTGTTTTTCACAGTGCAGGACAGTACATACTTATCATTACCTGGTTCATTCATATCTAAAATGCCATTCTAATGATAATAAAAAAAGAAATCAAAGTGTGTTTATGTTTGGAGACGTTTTCAATTTGGCAGTTTGAGGTCTTAAAATCAATTCACCTGGCTGAGCTGATCCTTAGGATACAAGTTAATGGAGGGATTTCTAGAAAGGCCTTACTGCTGCTTCTGGTTACTGAATCCTGGGAACATGCAGGTTACCCTTACAAACCAAGTGTCAGATCATTGTCTTATGGCCTAGAAAGAATGAAGAGACAATAATAATATAAATTGCCCACAGCTTTCTTTTTTTAAAAAAAATATTTATTTATGTATACAAGAACTGGGGTACAGGCCAGAGGAGTGGGGGGTGAGTGGATTCACCAGAGACAGAGCGGGAAACAGAACAGGCAGACTGACTGAAATACACTGCTGGGGGGAGCAGTGGGCAAGACAGGAGAGGGCTGCTGTGCCATGTGGGTAGCTCCCTGGCTGGCAGGGGATTGAACTCGTGCTGCAGAGGCTGCAGATAGCTTCATAGTATGGCGCTTAATCCCTTGTGCCACCAGGGAAGCCCTACACCTTTACACCTTTCTTAATTAAAATGGAGGAATGAAAGAAAAGGATGGGGGGGGTGGGGTAAATAGGTGTAAAGGGCTGGACAGGACACAGTGCAGGTTTTCTGATCCAGCAGACCAGGTAAAGGAGGAGTCAGAGTCCTCAGTGGCTTTTGCAGGTCTTTTATTTATATTTACTAGGCATATGGCAGGCAGGGGTGCTGGGGGGCCGGGAGGCTGGCAGGCCTCCCAGCCCCCAGCAAATCCACACTCTCTCTGGTTCTCTGATATTCTTTTCTCTCTTGGCTTCTGCTACTTCTTTCTCGGCTTCTCTTTTGGCCTCTGCTGGCGTCCCCGCGCCGCCGCCCTTATAAACTCAGTCTTAGCCCAGGTGAATCCCATCTACATATGCTCACACCCTATTCCAGGTGCCCACCAACAGGCATGTATTCAGGACCACAGGGTTCCGTCATCTATCCTGATGGCGGGAGGGCAGAAAAGCCTGATACATTTTACCTTACCTTACAACAGGAATATACAATAGTTTGCCTTCTTCCTCTGGTTTTCTTGCTATTCTGGTTCAGTAAATTTAAATGCATCCAATTTAGCTGTTCTCCCCACAAATTCTCCATTTGGTGACCTCTTAAATAAATGTTTGAGGACCAAGTCTGAATAATACAGTGAGACTACACAGTGTGTGTAGAGTGTGTGTCTCTTACAGGCAAACAAACAAAAACAAGAAATTATCTAAAATATAATAAAAAGTGTATAGAAAGGACGTTTAGTTTAAACCTTCATATTCCTTTGAGCTGGAGTATTTGGGTTTTGCAGAATGATCCATTTCTAGATTTAGCTATTAAGGAAGGAAATGGTCTTTTTCTAAATCAAGATGTCTATACTTTACCTAGAAAATCTGTCATGTGAGTTCAAGTTTAGATTAATGGCTACCTTTGAAAAGACATACTCTAAAAAAATAATACTTTCCACATGTAGGAAAATGATGTTATTTAGAATTTAGTCACCCATTTGAATCTTAAATATCCTAAAGTATTCTTTGGCTATTTTCCCACGCTGACTGTGCGTGGCCAGCTAATGCTGGCAGCATCAGACAAGCCTGTTCACAGCACTGTGCTTTCACCTGTTCCCATGTGCACTCTCCTCCTGCATCTGACCTTCAGCTCTGGTTTCCCTCCTCTTGGTGTCCCTCCTCTTGGTCTCCCTAAATGTTCTCCCTTCCAGTAGAGTGGCGAGGCAGGTAAGTATAACTTAAATGGAACCCACTGTGGGTGGGAGGGGACACTGAAGTCACAGAAGGAGGTTCTCCATGGGTCTGGGCAACATGGAGGTCATTTCTATGTTCAGAAGGCCTGCCTTTCCCAACTGGGACAGATCCCAGCTTAAGGTGAGGGAGCAGCCTTTCCTCTCCAGGACTCACAACTCATCATGAAAATAAACACTATGTGTATCCTTTTCAATGCTGCTAATGAATTGAAAATATACACACCTTTTAAAATGCTTCCTATTTTTTGAGAATGGATAGCCCCACATTCTTGTAATACATGAGAAGAAAAAGAACAGAAACAGGTTTTCAGGCAAAAAGGAGACTCAGTTATTTGTCTGATACTCAGAACAAGCTATCTTAGACAACAGAACATTAGACTGTACAAGCTCAGAGGTATTATAACATGTAAAATGTCAGAACTGAGATTTTTCTGGCTTGGAAGAAAAATCCTGACATCCTACCTGTTTGTTCCACCCAGAAAATTGGGAAGGTGGGCATGGAGAAAAATGTTTCCCATTCACTGAAATAGATTTCTTTTCCTTTCAACATATGATGATATTATTGGCTGAGTTAAAAATATTTAATATTTAAGAAACTCACATCTGGAAGAAAGGAGCCAGGTGGGACAATATTTTCTCTATTTCAGGTGGGAATTATATGAAATTGACATTTCATTTAAAGTGACCTGAGTTCCAGTAGGGCAGGGGGATGTGATACATCCCATAGCTTCTCAGGCTCCCAAATTTCTTTATGAGTGAAAATGTTATTGTAGCTTGCCCTTTACCCTTCATCCATTTTGGGGGCTATGAGGATTCCGTATCTTCTCAGTGCGGTGGGGGACTCAGCATGAGATTATCTTTTCCCCCCAAAAGAACACTTGTTTAAAAGGCCTCTGTTAAGGCTGGTTGAATTGTGTGCTCTCAAAATCCAGTTGTTGAAGTCTCATGCCCCTCGGACCTTGGCATGTGGCTGTATTTGGAGACAGGGTAATTGAGTTAGAATGAGGTCCCTAGGGCGGATGCTTCTCTCCTCCAGCTGGTGTCCTAATAAGAAGAGGAGACTAGGATACAAACACACCCAGAGGGATGGCCATGTGAGGACACAGAGAAAAGAAAGATGATCAATGATCGTCTGCAATCCAGCGAGACCACAGAAGGGACAAACCCGGCTGACACTTGGATCTTGGACTTCCAGCTTGCAGCTCTGTGAGACAAGAAATGTCTGACTGCCCAGCTCAGCCTTTGGTATTTACTATGGCAGCCCCCAGCAAACCAACACACTTGGTGTGAGCGTGTGCCCACCTGGACCTCAGGCATCCTGCCAACACAGGATTTTTGCTATTCCGGGTGTGGTGAGCGACAGGCAGTGTTGCATAAATCTTGCTGAGGTGTAGACATCTGAACTTGTCAAGTCATTGAAGGTCAGCTTCCTCCACCTTCCTGCCAGAACATGCAGAGAGGACAGAAGCTGAGATAAAAGCAACCCGAGTGGTTCAGTAGGAAGAAGAAAAGGCGAATACTGGGGCAACATTCTCTGTAGAAACAGATATCCCACTACCTGAGAAATGGTTTCTACAAGAAAAGGTGCCCAAATGTAAATATTGTGTTGTGGGAAAATCAAACAGGTCAATCAGAATTCAGAGACTCAAAAGAAAGACTAAACTTGATTCATCGAATACTGTTGAAAAACATCTGTCTTTTTTTAAAGAGACAAACACCTTTGGGAAGTGTTATGCTAGTTATTCACTTTTACAAACAGAATTTAACTGTTATACTTTATTTTTTTTCAAAGATTTATTTATTTATATATATAAGCACTGGGTACAGTCAGAAGCACTGGAGGTTGAGAGAATTCACCAGAGCCAGAGCGGGGAGCAGAACAGGTAGACTGACGAAGTACACTGCTGAGGGGAGCAGTGGGCGAGACAGGAAAAGTCTGCCGCGCCATGTGGGGACCTCACTAGCCTGCCAGGATCGAACTGGCACTACAGAGGCTGTGGACAGCTTCACAGCCCAGCGCTCAGCCGCTGAGCCACTAGGGGAGGCCCTTAACTGTCATACTTTAATATTGGACAGTTTTCACTTCTGAAATAAATGTCCTTGTTTACAATCAATCTTCCATAGTGATAATAAAAAGAAGACAACGTTAGCTTCTTACTTTTTTTCCCAGCTCATCTGAACATTAGGTTGCTTTTCCTTTTTGATGTTTTCTGAACTTGCCATATTTTCTCACTTTCTTCAAAATCATAACTCAGCAGTTTTAAATCAAGATGAGAAGAAAACATTACTTATGGTGAAAATAATTCCATGTGTTTCTCAGTTACTGATATACTTTCTAGTACTGTATTCCTATTAGGTTAAATATTTCCAGTATTTATTTACGAAATAGATTTAAATCAACATGACCTCATCAACTGTCACTAATTTATTGTGGATTTCCAGAAAATGCTGACAAAGTGCTGCAGCTTTTCATATTTTCCCACTGATGTTCAGAGGGAGACGGAAATAGAATTTCTTGGCAATCGGTGTTGTATCCCAACATCTGCAATCACTTCCTTCTATTGCAGAAAAGGAAGTGCCCGTACAAGTTGCTTCAGAAAGATAAGATGTGCAGAGGGCTTTGTCAGAGGAGGAGGTAGGAAATGAGTGGTGGGGGGGAATGGCAAATAGACTCAACATGAACGGTGAGGAAAGTGGAGAGACTAATACTGCATGTTGACTCATAGAGATGTTGCTTCTGTTCTCATACAGTATTATTTGTAATCTTATGACTGCTTTTCTTTAGTGACAGCACTGTTCTGAGCTCTGGAATTGTGATAGGGAAACAAATAGACAAAATTCTCTGCCCTTAGAATTCACTATTAGCATATTAAAACTGCAGCCTTACAAAATAACACACTGTTATCAGGGTCCCTGCATTTTTTGGTTAAAAAAAAAATTAAGATCTAAGTTATGTTTTCAACTCATAAAAACCCATTGAGGGCAACAGAGCATAGAGCATGTATATTTCTCACCCTAGGAATGGTGTGTGTAATTTGACCAAAGATGATTAGGCATCATTTTATCCCCTGGACAAGTGCTGTTTCCTAGTTTCATTTGGGAGAATGAGAGAAGCTCTTTCTCATCTCTGGATAGCATGGGACACAAATGTAACTCCTGGAAATTCTGCAGTTATTTTATCATATGAGCAAAATGAACATGACATGGGGTTGGGCAACACCAAAAAAAAAAAAAGAATCACAAAGCATCAGAGCCAGATTTCTCCTCAAACCATATTGAATCCTGTGCTACATAAAGATTTATCTATGCATTTTTAGCTACTATGTAATGGTTTTAACATGTATACACAAATTCCTTACTATTTGTCCCTTCCAAGTTGATATCTAGTTTCCTTTTCCACTGAAAGTGGACCAGAGGTAATGACTTATTGCCAATGAATGGCACATGGCAAAAATGATGGTGTGTGACTTCCAAAGTGAGGCCATCATAACTTGGCTACTTCCAGGCAGTTCTCTTGGATGACTCCCTCAGGGAAAGTCAGTCATCATGTTGTAAGGATACTTACTCAAGACGCTTGTGTAGATGATGTTCAGAAGTAATTCCCTTTGTTATTAACTCTAAAGACCACATTTTAAAGAGCAATTTCACAACTTCACTTTTCTCTGTCCAGCTTAGAGTATCTTGAGATTTGCATCTCTTGCTATTATTTAAATCCGTGGGGAAAATTTTATATGTCAGTTTAATAATGATTGAGAGATGTTCAAAAGCATCATGAAGTACTCTTTCTAATGCAAAACTATCTGAAAATTGATGTTTTATTCTCACTTGAATAGTTGTCATTTTACTCACAATAGTGATCAATGAGAGATACATTTCATATCTTTTTGATGGGATATGGGTTATTTTGTTGAATTAACTAACAATTTCATCATAATTTCCAAAACATTTTTTGAAACTACATCTAGTGAAGTTTATATTGTGTAGATTTTAAAAATCTACTCAGAGCAAATGTTTAACCTTTTCTTTAATATGTAATTTTGTCACAGATTTTAATAGAAACATACAGCATTTTAGCCAAAACACACATGCACACACATTTAAAGAAATTTAATAACTTAGAAATTTTTTAGTTCTTATTGTCTAAAATAGCTTCATTAAACATACAAAAAACAACAAATTAAATTAAACTAGCTAGTTGAAACTTATGGTATACAGTACATAGATGTAACTATTTGAGCACATATGGAGAGGATCAAATTATAGCTTAAACTGATATGTTCTGCTCTAAGCAGATGTTTCCAAACCCACATGGAGGTGTGGATCTCTGAAAATAACACACCATTTCCAGGGGCGGTATTAAAATTATCAGCAAGAAACTGCTATCCACTAAACATAATAAAAGAGTAGACAGGCAAATTTCAGAAGTGTTTTGTAAGGGTAGTGAGTCATAATATACCCTTTAAGACATGGTTTTATGCATTGATTGTAGATATACATATAAATAAACATATATACTTATTATATTGTATATAATTATATATAATATAATATATATTTGTTATATATTATAAATTATATATTTTTATTTATTTATATGTGTGTGCAGCTATGCTTACAATTACTCTGTGTGTGTGTGTGTGTAGGGTAGCATTTAAAAAACAAAGATATATAACACATGCTGAAACCCTCCCTGTCAACAGCTTTCAACATTCCTTCTCAGGGTTGAAATCTGAGAGTGACATTTCCTCTGTTTGGAGACATTCTGTTCTAGCCTCTGCCGCGAATGGCCAAGTGACCCTGCCTTGCAAGTCAGTATCCCCTTTGTAACCTGTGCTGACTAACCCCCTCTAGTTTCAAGTGTGACTAATCTTCCCCATCTCCTAACTACTTCAAATATTTCAAAGCAAAAAAAAAAAAAAAAAAAGAGAGGAATTAATAAGATAAGGAGAAATGAAAGTCAGGAAAAAGAAACCACGAAGAACAGTTTACAGTTATTTGTCACAAAACAGTGTCTATTTACTGTCTGTGCATTACCTTTGGGGGGCTTGTTCCCCATCACTGGAATAAAACAAACAAACAAAAATTCCTTTCCTGGTTGAGAATTCTTTGGCCTGGGGTCTAGTCACATGCAGAGCAGGAGGCCTGTCAGGCTGATTAGGTGGGAGAAAGGCAGGGCTGCAGTTTGCCCTGGGGCTGAGTGCCACCAAAGATGAGAGGTCTGGGAAGGTGAACTAAAGTCCCTATTTAGAATATAAACATGGGGTATCCCATCAGGTATTACCGCCATGGTGCACCCACCACCAACTCACCCATAGTCCACCCCCAAAGACCAGTGTGTTTCCTTCCCTCTTTGTTCATTTCCCTTCTCTACCCCTTCCCCCCTTGGTGTCTCAGCTCTGTAGTCAGCTATTAAGGGTTAGTTTTCCAGTATGTCTTTCTTTGACTATTAATTTAGTTAAAAATAAATTTAAAAACGTAAACACTGTTGACATCGCCTCAGATATAATCCTCTAGGTTATATACGATATTGTAAACTAATGTTACCTCAAAAAAAAAAAAAGCCAGTACATTCCAAGGAAAAAAAAAGTTGGTAAGAAAATAAATCTTACTATTTCTCATTACAAGAAAAAAAATTGCAACTATATATGGTGAATGATATTAACCAGATGTAATTATAGTGATCATTTCTTAGTCTAGCAAATATGGGATTATTATGCTGTACACCTGAAATTAATATGACAATTATACCTCAATAAAAAAATGAAAAAAAATAAATAAAAAATAAACAAGGGTATATAGAGGAAAAAAACAACAGTTTCAATGTGCTCGACTTAAAGGGTCTTAGAGCTTGTTTAATGGCCTGACATCATATCACCCACACAGAAGCTCAGAGGTTAGAAATGATTTGTTCACAATGAAAAGATGAGGTTTCTCACTTCCTACACCCTGACTTTGTGTGAGTGAATGTGTGTGTGTTTGTGTGTGAGAGTGAGTGTGTGTGTGTGTGTGTGTGTGTTGTGGGGGCGAGAGTAACGGCTGAAGTTGGAAAGACTCAGATGAAACGCTACAGTCTAGAAGAATTTTGGTCAAATAGCTTAAAATGAACGATTTTTTTCAGGATACGGTGATAGTTTGTTGAAGGCACACTTTGAGTTCAAGGAAAATTCATGTGCAAAAGTGGAGAAAGAATCTAGTAACATTGGCTTTTCAGACCCAAATGTGCTGTTTTCAATAAATAGAGAAAAGAGCCAGCCTTGAAGTGGGGGTGAAAAGTGGAGGGAAGCCTGGGAGAATCCAGGGACAGGATGGGGCAACCAGGCCAGGCAGCACCACTGCCAAGGGAAAGCCTTATTTGACACCTCCCAAGAATGTGAGCCATGTCTGTGGTTCCCAAACTCACCAACAACAGGCAACCCTTCTCCCTGCAGTGGACAGGCATCAGGGCCTTCTAATAAACACTGCCCATCCAGGTGCTTCTCATGTGGGGCCTGAGGACAGGAACCCCAAGTGAAAGATGAGAGCTGGTTCTGCAGAAGAGGGGGGTCCTCAGAGGATAAATGTTCTGTGGTCCTAGGGTGAGAGATAGAACACCACTAAAGGTTAACAGAATACACCACCCCAAAATATGACTGTTGGAAGACAGGACAAGCTACTTCAACATACCTGCTTTGGGGTATCGCTGAAGGCACTTGGAATACAGCAGAAAGCAGAGATAGGCTTTCCCTGACTCCCCTCATCTGCCTAAAGATGTCCTTGAAAAAGAATTTAGAAGTCACCATTCTCTCCCTGGGAGTTTCCTTTTTGTTTTTCAAATTGCCTGACAGCCACCCCACTCCCCAGCCCTGTCCCCTCCTGGCTTATTTCTTGTCTGAAAGAGTCACAGGCAACCATAGAGACCACACCTTTTCTGTCCACTCGAATCCTAAAACTACTACTACTGTTAATACTCTATTAGAAGACAGATATAGAAATAATACTTTGTTTATAAAAATATGTCAACTTGACAGCCTTCATTGCTAGGGACTATATTGCTCGATGTGGAATACTGTCATAAAGTAAATAAAGTCTTTGGTGAGTGACTTTTCATTTCTACACAAGACTGCTTTTGAGTGCTTATGACAGTCACTCACCCCCGCCATGCACATTTTAGTCTGGAGTGCCCAGTGCCCAGGTGCATTCCACAGCACTGCCTCTCCTCCTGCTGGGGGTTTCAGCATTTCGTGGAAGTGAAACCCTTTTATGCAAAGATAAATTAGATTTCCCCAAGCACCTTTTGTGAGGTTCCTAAAAGTTTAGGAAGTTGCCTAAAAATGAGAATTTGAAACGGGTAAATAGTAAGCATAGAACCTCCCTTGAATTCTTGTTCAATGGACTCAATCAGCTTCCTGGAAGGAAAGTCATATGCTCCACAATTTTAGCAATTTATCTGGATTTTAGCAATTTGCCTGATGTCTCCAAGGGAAATAAATATGACAGTGCTTAGACCTAAAATGGAGTACTCCTCAGCAAACCAGTTGTCTCTCTCATTTGCCTCTCAGACCTGCAGAAAATCTTCTTTCGGATACACTATTCTATTCTACTAGTGAGATGAAGGAGGAGTCCAATTTAATCACAAATAGATCTCTAGGAATGAAAGTAACTAGACTGAAGTAATGACTTCGCCCTAAACATATAAAGAAGTTACAAAAAGTGCTATTTCCCTGCATGTAGATGTTTCAGGAAACCGAAGAAGATAAAGAGGTCCTATTTCACATCTAACAAATTAAAGTGTATGTACTTTAATGTGATGTTAGAAGTAAAAGATTAAATAAAATATTAAGTTAAAGGTTCACCTTTAGAATCCCTTTTATATTTTTCTGAAGAGATTAGTAATTGGCATAAGAAAGTCACAAAACTGGGAATACATGTAAATGACGAAAACAAGTAAGAATAATTCACTTTCAGTGATTTAAATATTCTTCTTTCTCCCATTTTTTTATTACAGAATTCTATCCCCAGGGCTTACCGGGATTAAATCAGAGTGTTTCCCTGCATTAAGAGGTACATGCTATTCACTGCTAAGAGACAAATAAAAAAAAAAATCAAGTGATGGAGTTGCAAACATCATTGCTTATTTTTTGCTAACTCCCCTCATCTTCTGGCAGCAATAACAACTTGGGAGTAGAAACCTAGCAAAAAGATAACTGATAAATTAAATAACCACACAGCTCATTTCTTGGATTTAAAGTTTGACATGGGATCTCCTTGTACCTAATATCATTTGTTTGGAAATAAAGAAAGTAATATTTTGGGACTAAAATACATCAAGAATAAATTTATTTTTATGATTTTGAATATGAACTTGAATTTTTATGATTTGCTCTTACCAGAGTAAAGTTGACTCAAATTTATGAAAAAATCATTTCAAATTTGCTTTTTTTGTTTTAAAGAAGGAATCTTTCTATCACACCACTGCATTTATAGAACGCAGGAATAAACTAAAACAAGGTTTCCATGGTATTGGGATACAACTTAAGCACAGTATTTCATTGCCTGGCCAAATATTTGTGGTGCAGATCAGAGTGCAGATGTAGGGAAACTACTTTAAATAAATAACTGGTTATCTAGAACTCTGAGGCCTGCAAAATTAAGTTTGTACTCCCCCATAAAGAGGCAGCAGACCCTCCTACAAATAATCTGAATGTAGGTCTGTTCTGGGGCCTTAAATCCCATGAGCCTGAGGCACTGGGATGCAGATTCCAAGAACATTCTTGCCTTATTTGCTATCACCAGACACTGCCCAGAGACTGCACCCTGCTTCCCACTGTCTGAAACCAGCAAATAAGACTTCTTTTGCAAAGACAGAAGCCTTTCCCTGGTATTCATCAGCCTCAGTAAGTTATGCAAGGCATTCTTAGTTCTTGCAGCTCTTTTTACTGTCATTGCTGATTTATGAGTTTCTAATACCTGAAGGGGTCCACAACACAGCACCCCAAAATATACCACTTTGGCATATTGATTATTTTGAGCTGACGGCACTTGAGAGTCAGCAGATGCAGGAAAGGCTCCTAATTTCCCTACTTTGACCTAAAATCCGGTCATCAAATTTCCCATGAGAAAGCAGCCCTCCCTGGAGCATGAAAAACAGAATAATCTTATTGGCACCAAAATGGAACTGCACAAACAGACCTACTGGAATACTGCTGATCATCCATGTCCCCTCCCCTATATATTTCACACTCCCTGTCCTGCAATTTGCTGCCCCTAGCCAAAGGCTTGCTATCTTAATCACATCCCCACAATTTATTGTTCTTAGTATAAAAGGTATTTAAGCTATTGGACCTAATGGCTTCTTTAGACCTTCATTTTCATTCTGAAGATGCCCTTGTGTGCATAAAAACATTCACTACAATTGGTAGGCTTTTCTCCTATTTGTCCATGTCAGTGTAATTCCTAGGCAACCACAGAACTTAAGAGAATAGAAAGGAGTTGTTCTTCCCCTACAAACTCATCTTGCAAACATATGGCATTGAGTTAAAACTCCTTCCAAAGATGTCTTCTCCCCTGACACATTCCCAAATCTGCTATTTCTAGCAGGCTTAGAGGACATGGGATTTTGCTAGGAAAGCACTCTCCTCTGACATCCAAATTACAACACAAATGTACCTTCAAAAACCAGTATTTAATGTCCTGACAGTTCAGCCAAACCCATAGTAGAAACTTGATAAATTTTTGTTGAGCAAATACATGATGAATTCATTAATTAGCCTACCAAATGAAAATATCAGCAAAGGTAAGAATCAATCCATGGATTTTATAAGCAATTTTTAATGGACTCTTATTTGCATAGGGTTCTGACTCATAAAATGCTCATTTTATAAAGAAAAAAGTTAGCTGAATCTATTTGCTCACTTTGATAATTTGCCTCTTCAAAGCTATGTAGTTGAATACTGTCACTTAGATATTTTTTAAATAAATAGAAAGACCAGTAGAGACTAAAAAGAACATTGCACTTCTCTGAAAACAATTCTATTCAGTGACAAGTCCTGAGTGTATGAGGAGGTACATATATTTTCATTTTTATTAATTTCACTGAGGTGACATAAGTTTACAAAGCTGTATAGATTTCATGTGTGTAACATATATTTTCTAGTACCCTTTTATATAATAACCAAAGTTTCTCCAGTCATAATTTTCTATTTATGACTGGTCCAAACTCATCTGGAGATACTGTGCTATATGATTATTAGTTCAGCCAATGCTCCATGTCCAGCTCAATGGATATTTAGCTTCCTGAAGGGCAAGCATCTTCCAAGACATTGGATACTGTGGAGTGACCAGCTTGCATAGGGTTAGCCAGCAAGCTGCAAAATACATTGGATTTCATGATATGATTATGATATCCCTTACAAAAAAACCACCATTGTAAATATCCATTGGGATAGATTGATAAAATAAATTTATATTTTATTAGGAGTACAAGAATGAAGATTGGTATTGGATGAAAGATATTTTTGGCAGTCATAACAGGGATGTCATCACAGGATTACATGCTGCTAGACTACTATCAGATCATATTTGTGTGCAGTAGACTTCAGAAACAATATTACTGATATTAACAGTTGGCAGATCTTTATAAAATGCATTGGGGTCACATCTGAGAGGCGTGCAGAAGGAACGTGTGTGTGAAGCTACAGTGTGAACTAAGGTACTGATGATGCTGCCAGGAACACAGGGTTTAACCCATGTCCATAAAACTGCATGATTTTCTTACAAAGGGATGGACAGCCACATGCAGAAGAATGAAACTAGACCACTATCTCACACCATATACAAAAATTAACTCAAAAGGGATGAAACTGTAAAACACACAGAAGAATCCATAGGCAAAACACTGAAGACACTGGCTTTGGAGATGTCTTTGGGCACTCTATACCAACAGCAAGAAAATAAAAGCAAAAATAAACAAATGGAATTATACCAAACTAAAAAGTTTCTGTACAGTGAAAGAAATGATTGTTAAACAATTAAAAATACTTTAACTAGTGGGAAGAAATATTTTCACATCATCCATCTGAAAAGGGGTTAATATTCAAGAGCTACAAAAAACTCACACGACTCAACAAAAAGAAAACAAATAATCCAATCAAAAATGGGCAGACATGCTAAATAGGCACTTCTCCAAAGAAGATACACAGATGGCCAACAGGCACAAGAAAAAATGCTCATCATCACTTAGCATCAGGGAAATGCAAATCAAAAGCACAGTGAGATACCACTTCACATCTGTGAGAAAGGCCATATCAAAAAGACCAGAAACAACAAGTGCTGGCAAGGATGTGGAGAAAAAGGAACCCTCTTTATCAGAACAAAAGTTAAACAATGAAAAACAGTGCAAGAAAATGCAAAAGAAAAAATAAAAGGATAGACCAAGCCAGCATATTCATTGTTTATAGACAATTTGTAATTTCCTCCAGTAATGAAGGCTGAGTCATCAGCAGGGAGAGAGAGGTCCACAGGGCCAGACACTGCACGGGGCTGACAAGGGGGAGTCTGGGGTCTTCCTGTGACACCATCAGGCACAAAGATCTGTCCCAGAGGTGTTTCTGCACGACTCTGCTCAATCCACATCTGTGTCAGGCTCTGGGCACAGAGACATGGGAGAGGGCAGGAAACTCTAGCTGTTCTTTGCTCTTTCTTCCCTTCCAGCAATGACCACCTCACTAGGTGGTGTGCACCAAGGAGGTAACAACTCACAAACTCCTGTCAAACTTGTGCTTAAACGTTTGGTCCAGAGGGGAGGCTGCTTAGGACACCCACCCCTACTGGGCCTGGCATCTTTCTCAACAAGGTCCCTGGTGATCCTGGGAGATGGATGGAAGTTGTGTTGAGCTTCTGACAGATGGACACAGTTGTGAGAAGCTAAGCATTGTCTAGTTTCCCTTTCATGAGGGGTAGCCCGGCCCCCAATCAGCAAGCCTTGCCAGGACCCAGAATTTGGAAAGTCTCAGTTCAGAATGTTTCACCTGCAGGTAGTTCCAACCCAGCAGCCTAGAAGGAGCATGAAAGTCGCTGGCATATGGTCTGCCTTTGGGAACTGAGTATCTTAAAATTGCTGTTAATATCCTAAAAAAAAAAAAAAGAACATGTACAAAGGTAACATGCATATGTTATTTTTATTTTGTCTTTAAAAATATCTCAGTACTAATAACTATAAGAAAGTGAAAATCAAAATCAACAGAAAACTATGAACCAGAGACACTTTTTGGGGGGTGGGGGGTGGTAGGGGAGGGATTGGGGTCAAAATGGGGGGGTTGCAATTGTATGGGGAATATAAAAATAAAATTTACTATAAAAAAATTTAAAAAAATGCAAATATAAAAAAAAATATCTCAGTACTCAAACTTACTCCCTCTTTAGCTTGGCATATCCATGATATGGAGTATATTTTTATAATTTTATAATATGTATAATCATAATTATACATATAATTAATATTGTATTACTACACTTTTATTTATAGTATATAAATATACTATTTAAGTTAGAATACATTTTAGTAAATATATTAAAATATAAACTATATCTATAATGATGAATATAATTATTTTATAATAGTTGTTATATAATAGATATAAAATATATAAAATATATATTAATATATTATGATACATTATATATTACATTGAGATTAGTACATCCTAGTACATATACCATATATTTTAATATATGGTATATATGCACCATATATATGATTTACATTAAGCTAATAGTAATTTATATTATAAATTGATATGTGGTGTGATATATGCAAATGTATAAGTTATAGAGAGATTAATATTATATAGGTATAGTTGCTATCTAACATAGCTGTATTAGATAATGTTATATAACATTTCATCATATTATGTTATATTGTAATATATTCTTACATTACCTATAGCTTTACATTATACACCTACATCACCTATAGTGATATATAATTACATTACCTATACCTTTACTCTATTATAATATGATCTATGTTGTATACATGATATACAACATAGGACCCAGGGGTGAAAGAGCTAATTTCTAAGTTTTGGTGTAATGTCCTTTCAAGGAAAGTCCATTGTTTCTTGTGAGGGTGACTGGTAAATTCCTCTGTGAGCCACAGCTACACTGCCATGCTCAGACCTGTCCATCCTGCTTGGAACCCTGGGTCAGACTTGCCCTGCAGCCCCATAAGTGTTCCTGGCTCACCCCAGAGCACATAGAACTTAATGTTGAAAATCTGGTGGAATTTACTACAACTCTCATCATGACCTCTTTTCCATCTGTCCCCGCTTTTCTACTTTTGCTGCTTTAATTCATGTAAACAGTTTCATCAATCAATCCAGAAAGACTGTCAGATTGGCTGCCAACTTAATAAAGAGCTCAACATTAGAAAACATATATTTTTAATAACATATATTTTTAATAAATAATATTGAAACTGTAATAAATTATTTTGCCTACTGGCTGGAATGGGTATTCATTAGCCTAACATTCAAATTCATGTACATCGAATTAGATATGACATAGAAGATTGAGATGGTGACATGAGACTGTCCTGGGGGAGGGGGATCTCACCTATGGGGCAGAGCATGTGTTTCTACATTTGCCATTCGACTGTCAGCCTGGACCGAAGTGTCGCAGAGGTCAAGCATGACTGTTCTCCAGAGTCACGAGGCAATACTACCCTCCCACATCTTAGTGACCCCTTCCTGCAGAAGAATCGTACCTATAAAAACACGTTCACAGGAACCTTTTCTCTGTCAAATGAATCTTACCAGCAGAAGAATCTAATCTTATTCAAAATTTTATTCTTCTTTCATTTATTTTTTAAAAGATTTACTTTATTTTTTTTATTATTATTATTTATACAAGCACTGGGTACAGTCAGAAGCGCGAGAGGGTGAGAGAATTCACCAGAGCCAGAGCGGGGAGCAGAACAAGCAGACTGACAAAGTACACTGCTGAGGGGCGCAGCGGGTGGCAGGAGAGGTCTGTGCACCATGTGGGACCCTCCTCTGGGCCGGGGAGCAGCCAAGGATCTAACCAGCGCTGCAGAGGCTGCGGGCAGCGTGGCAACCCAGCGCTCAACCGCTGCGCCACGGTGGAGGCCCTTATTCTTCTTTTAGATGGGGCCGAAAAGTTTACCCTTGCTACTGAATCTACTTGAGCAATAGGCCTACCATGGAAAAAAAAAAGTTTCTCTGCATGTTTTCTACAGAGATGGGTTCTGCTAACTCCATGGGCAAGCAGACAGAATCTCTGGAAGAAGACCAACTCTAAAAATAACTAGACTCACCCTCTTCATTTAAACCTTGCTAACAGATTGCTAAAACTTTATCCAAGTGACTGGCATATTTGCAGAAATTATTAGATTTTTTTCAGACTCGTGGGAGGTCATGACTGAGAATAGCATGTAAGCTGCCTCTCAAATAGTCTCAAACCAAAAACTGGGGGGAAATGCTGTGCACCCAGAAATATATATAGTCTCTCCTGTCTCATCCAGAGAGCCCCAGTTTAGGGTGCAGGGGTCTCCAGGTTTACCAGCACCTGGTGAACCTCCTATCTCCAGCTCTAATGATAGTGCTTCTCGCCCAAATCTCAGCCTTTGGCTTCTTCTCCTGATTCCCAACGTCTGTTCTTTCTTCATCAGGTTTATCTTGATGTCTGGCACAGAGTAGTAGTTTTTGAAAGTTGCCACCCCTCTCATTCCTCCCATCCCTGCTCTACTCCCAGGGGATACAGTGTTGTGACAAATTCAGGCACATTTTATTAAGTGAAAGGTGGAGAAATTACAGTTCCTAGACACTACACTGTGCTCTGTTTCTCTGGGCTTAGCAGCCTTTTTATCTTCGATGGAAAAGTGAACATGGACCACGCGGGAGGGGCTGCCACAGCTTCCTAATGTGACCCAGCAATTCCACAGAATGATTGATACGGCTGCACCCAAACATGGACCTTGAACCGCTATTGCCCTCAGGGCTGTAAAAGCCTGTCCTGTGACCGTGCTTATAGAATGTCAACACAGATGGCCAATTAGGGAGAAGTCAAGTAGATGGGTATAATTTAAAGAAAAGGAACAAGGAAGCCTGTTACAGAATTCAGAACACAACTCACTATGGGGACATAGGCATTCAATATTCACTTGACATATATTTCCAGAATTTCCATTTAGGTTCAGGCACTCTGCTGGGGATATGGGCAACAAAGGAAAATAGAGTCACTGCTATAAATAAGCTGATAAGCAATGGTAGGTGGGGAGAGGGGATTGAAACAAGAATTAGGGCGTGGATAACGGATAACATGTTGAAGAAGTAATTTGAAGTCACAAACAACAAGAAGGCAGCCTGCCAGAGAAACAAAAACTCAGTGGCACACTTTCTCAAAACAGAGATATTCTACACTCTCAATACTGGTACATGACTAAGTATATTGATGACTTAATAATATTGTTAATTTAGTGTTAATAACTATCTGGTGATCGGGGCCTCCCTGGTGGCTCAAGGGGTTAAGAAGCAACCTATGAAGCTGTCCACAGCCACTGTAACACGGGTTCAATCCCCAGCCAGGGAGCAAACCACATGGCACAGCAGACTCTCCTGACTTACCCGCTGTTCCCCTCAGCAGTGTACTTCAGTGAATCTGCCTGTTCTGTTCCCTACTCTGTCTCTGGTGAATCCTCTCACCCCCAGCACTTCTGGCCTGTACCCCAATTCTTGTATGCATAAAATAAATAAATCTTTAAAAAATAACTATCTGGTGATCTTGGACAGGTGGCTTAAAATTTCTGATTTTTCCTACTTGGAAAAGGAAATTAAAAATGGTAAGCTCTAAATTCCCCGATAACGTTATGAATCTAAAGTTCTAAGGTATCTGAGTAATAATAATAGAAATCAAGGTAATTATTCCTGATCTAATTATGGTGTAATTAGGAAGCAGGTGATGTGTGGGTGATAAAGGACTGCTGATTTGGGCTTCTGTGCAATGTGCTTGCCGAAATGGATTTTAAGTTTGGATTAGCACAGTGATTGCCAGACATTGTTATTCTGTACCCCACTGTCTGCTAAGTGGCATTCAATTAATCGCATGAAATGCTGACTCATCTGCTGCCAAAGTCCTCATTCAGAAGAAAAATGTCCATTCAAATCAGATCAACTAAAACTCATGAGCATTCTAAGACTTTTCTTTGAGAATGAAGCCTGTAGGAATTTAAACGAACATTTTGCCTGCTTCAATGATTTCGGAATTTTTTTTTTGTTCATTGGCCATAGTTTGTACAGATACATATTCACTTGGCCTTTGTACACTTATATACTTTGACTTAATCAGGATAATTTTGAAATATCCATGTGTAACAGGATTCTATCCAAAAGACTAACTCTGGGAAAGAAAAAATAATAAATTCTCCCTCTGAGAATCAGATGTATCCAGAAGTATTAACAATTAATAATAACAGGTATAGTTTTTATTTTTAATAATAAAAATGCATTAGGATGCAAGTTTTCCAGGGATTTTAGGATAACACAGAAGACTCCCAGAAATGATCTTTTGTAGTAGATAGTCCCAAGCCACTTCATGATTCCCTCAAGCCTTCTTTGTTCACTTTTATCAGTAGACTCAACCCGATAGAAAATCTGGAGAAATACTGCTTGGATTTAAGCAGTATTAAATTAAAGATTTAATAAAAATAAAAATAAGCAGTATTCATTAAAAACAGTAGTTTATTCAGAACCTGGAGGCAAAGAACATGTCTTTGAGTGGGTGAATGGATAAACTGTGGCACATCCAGGCAATGTAATATTACTCAAAACTAAAAAGGAATGAACTGTCCAGCCACAAAAGGGCGTGGAAGAAACTTAAATGCTTATTAGTAAGTAAAAGAAGCCAGCCTGAAAAGGCTACTTATTGTATGACCCACCTCTATGACATTCTGGTCAAAACAAGACTATGGGATCAGTAAAAAGATCAGTGGTTGCCAAGGATTGCAGGAGAGGATTTTTAGGAAAGAAAAATACTTGGTATGGTAGTTTAACAGTGAATATATGCCTTATATATTTGTCCAAACCCGCAGAGGCTACCATAGCAAGAGTCAGTTCTACACCTGTGGACTTTGGGTGGTGAAGTGTCCATGGGGGATGCTGACCTTGGGGGAGGTTGTGCTTATATGGGGGTAGGAATGTATGGGAAATCTCTACACCTTCCTTCAATTTTGTTCTGAACCTAAAACTACTCTAAAAGAAAACAAAATCTTAATTTCAAACAAATAAATAGTATTTGAAGGAGTCATCAGGAGAAAGTTCTGCATCCTGACATCAGTGTCCACGCCTGTCTCAGGTAGAGCCCTTTTCTGTGGGGCAGCTGCCGAGGAGAACATTGGAGGTTGTTACTCCCTTTTTTCAGCTGGTCCTCTTCCCTGGCTGAACTGAACACTTCCAACTCTGGATTTTGAGGCATCAGTTTCAGGGCAACATTATCGGCTCAAGTAAGTCTTCCCAGGGTCTTGCCAATGGAACTACCTGGAACAGAGTTCTCTGTCCACAGGGAGATGCTTTCAGAGCAGGCTGCTCTCTTCTGTCACACACTGTGCGGCCACACAGGGGACATTTCAGACTTCATGACAAGTCCTCTGGAACTCAGAAAGGGGCCTAACAGCAGGAGAAAAACAATTTCACTTAAAAAACAAACTTTGTTTACTCTTTCCCATCCCATTTCCGGGGCGGAGTTGAGACTTTTCATAATTACACGATCATTCGCTATCAGACTTTAGCTAGATGTAGATCCAGAAAGACTAAATGAATGACTGCAGGAATAAAGGACCCAGAGGCTGGGTTTGTGTCTGTGCTGTCTGAGGGCTCACTGTTAGAAAAACCACCTTCACATTCCTCCCTTGCCCATCCTGGAGTAATTCAGTATCAGAGCAGCGTCGCTGCCTGGAGAGCCCAGCATTGTCCAGGCAAGGAGAGCAGGTGTATGAAGTGGCTCAGCCTTCACACCTGCCCCCAGGAGCATTGCCTTCCAGCGCCAATGGCTCCACCCCCTGTGATTGGCTTCACTCTGAGTTGTTGCTTAATTCAGTCTTTTCTCCCATTTGTGGCCCAGAGGTTGATCTTTTGGATGACACCCCATGATTTCAGGGTCCCCGAGGCCTCCCCTTTGAATCCTGCTCTTCAGGCCTAGAATATGGTGTTCAGCAGTTGTTCAGACCACTATGTTTTCTGAGGGAATCTGTGCTCAACCTTACATGTACGATTAGGTGGTTTTATTCATGAGAAAGTCTGTATTGTGCTAGAATATAATTTTCAATTTTATCCTAAAAATATGTGTGTATGAGGAAGAGGAGAATTTTGTGATACAGAAGTCTTGAAAAGACATTTTGTTTTTGACAGGAGGTGAAATAGTTGTTTTAATTATAGTTGCCAAGTTTCCTGACCACATTCCTTTTAATCACCAGCTCATTCTGAAATCTGTTCACTTGCTCTGGAATCCTTGACTGAATGTCAGGAAGAAGGTGGGATGTGCTGGGCTTCCCTCACAAGAGGCAGCTCCAGCCCAGGATGGATGCAAGGTGTCTGGCAGAAGTGAAGCAGAGCCAGAAGCAAACATAGTAATAAGCACGGGGTTAAAAAAGAAAAAGTACTGCTAGAAATAAATTTGCTCTTTGGGAAACTGTTGCTAAAAAAACTGTTGCTAATTTTGCTATTTCAGAAGTAGACACGCAAAGCTCATTTATATATGATGCACGTGTGTGTCTAAATATATATATACACACACATATATATTAGCTATATATGCATATTTGTGTGTGTCTATACACACACACACACACACACACACAAATCCCTTAGGATTTTTCAACTTCACCCCTTCTGACATGATTGGGGGCCAGGTGATTCTTGGCTATGGAGACCATCCTATACATTGTAGAAGGTTTAGCACCATCCCTGGCCTCTATATACTCCTGGATGCCCTCTCCCAGTAGAACAATCAGAAGTGTTCCTAAACATTTCCAAATATCTCATGAGGAGCAAAATTTTCTCTGATTAAGAATTTTATATATATATATACACACACACACACACACACACACACACACCCCCATATATTACACACACACACATACTTTTTATTTCAAGAAATCTGCACATAAAATGTAAAAGTAATTTGTATCCTAGAGACAAAGAAAAGCTTATATCACTAAAGAGAATTCCGTGGGCTAGTTGGTTCTATTAACTGTTGGGAAACAGCAAAGAAATGACAAATACACAAGTTACATTGGCCATCTCTTTTCTTACAGTCCCCTCGTGATCAGTCCAACCACCTGATATTTTGACCAGATCGTCACAATTCTGAAATCACTGTTTGATCCATATTTCAATGAAATTAAAAGCCCCAAATAAAAAAGGAAATATTGCTCTACATTTCATCCTCAGATTTCCTTCCAAATAATTTTGGACCTTAATCAACTAAACATGACTGTCTTGTGACTCTATTTATTAGTGTACTACTTTGTTTGTGTCTCAAGATTATAATAAAAAGTACCACTCATCAAGACACTTGTGACTAATTTTTAAAATACTATCACAAAGCCCAGATGGTTGCCAAATCCCTGCACTTATTGGACTTGGATGTGCAGTATTGAATAAACCCCAGCGTATGGGCTCAGGCTGTCAGAATGTCACAAATGGGTGGCCCATTCATCGGTGACCCCTGAGGACACCAATGACCATTCCTTGGTCTTCCTTATTGTTCAGTGGCTTCCTGGATAAAGTATCTCTTTGAGGTTACAGTCATTCAGTCGAACAATCCTACTGAGTACTCTCTGTTCCCCTAGTGTCCATTCAGATGGCAGATAATTGTAAAGATCTACTCTGTTATAGAAAATCTCACACTCAAGATGCTTTTAATTTCTACAGCATCAAATTACCTCAAAGTCAAATAAATTCATGACAATTCAAAATACAAACACTCAAATATTGACACTGTTGATGCGATACATTCAGTATGAACATAGGACATTGGCTCCAGAGTCAAATGATACCTAGCTAAAGAGATATATGCACCTCTATGTTCATTTCATCACAGTTCACAATAGAAAAAAAGGAAACAACCTGAAAGCTTATGGAAAAATGATTGGATAAAGAAGATGTGCTACACATACACAATGGAATAGTATTCAACACTGTAAAAGATAATTCCCGCCTTTGTAAGAACATGGATAAGTGGATCTAGAGGACATTATGCTTAGTGAAGTAAGTCAAGTGGACAAATACAAACACATCATTTCACTCATATGTGGTAGATAAAGAAACAAAACAAATTGACTAACAAAATATAACAAAAATAAACTCTGAGGAGGAAAAGGGGAAGAAGGTTACATAAATAAGGTAAAAAGAGTCAATTGTATGATTTCGGATGTGGCAAACATACTGTAGTATATACAAATGTTGATTTATAAGACTGTACACTTGAAAGCTATATAACATTATAAGCCAAAGTTATTTCAATAAAATGTAAAGACCAGGGACCTCCTTGGTAGCACAGGGGTTAAAATCAGAGCTTTTAAGCTATCACCAGCCACTGAATCACAAGTTCAGCCAGGTAGCTGACCCACATGGCACAGCCGACCTTTCCTGTCTTGCTCATTGCTCCCCTCAGCAGTGTATTTCGGTAGATCCGCCTGTTCTGCTCCCCACTTTGTCTCTGGTGAATCCTCTCATCCAGCCCCCACCCTCTGGCCTACACCCCAGCTCTTGTATGCATAAATAAATAAATCTTAAAAAAATGTAAAGAGCAAATATAGATTTTTTTCCAAAGATAATACCATGAAAGTATTAAGTGTAAAGAAAATGTAAATTTCACTCTAACTATAATATTGATGGGAAATACATGGTTTTCTTTAATCTAAGTCCAAAATGCTCAACATCCAAAATAGAAATGGCAAGATCCTACCACTGGCTGATGAAATTTAAATGCACTAGGCAGCCCAGGTAAATAAAGTTAAAGCCCAGTGTTATCTAGCCCTGTGGATGACAGAACCTTGTCATAAAGTTATAGAAGCTATGGGATTAGTTTATATTCTAAAATCTGGTCATATTCATTCAATAAAGGCAACTCTAAATATAGAAGTATGATTTTTAACAGTAAAGATTTGGAACTGACAGGGCGAGACTATGTACCTGAGGAAATTATGTCTTTGGGACACTGTATGTGTTGTTTTCTTCTTCTTTTTTTTTTAAAGATTTATTTATTTATACAAGCACTGGGTACAGTCAGAACAGTGGGAGGGTGAGAGAATTCACCAGAGCCAGAGGGGAGAGCAGAGCAGGCAGACTGACGAAATACACTGCTGAGGGGAGCAGCGGGCAGCAGGAGAGGTCTGCGTGCCATGTGGGACCCTCACCGGCGGCCGGGGATAGAACCAGCTCTGCAGAAGCTGCAGACAGCTTCGCAACCCAAGGTTCAACCGCTGCGCCATCAGGGAGGCCCAAGTTTTCTTCTTTACAATAGGCAGTACTTAAGAAGTGAAAATTGACCTTCTACTTGAGTTGCAGCTACTAAGACATAAGCCCGTGATTACTTATTATGCATCAGCACTGGGTTACTGACCAGAAGATGTAGATCACATTATTATTATTATTATTATTATTATTATTATTGCTACAAATAAGTTATGTGAATTTAGGAAATCTCCTTTTTTGCCTTTCCTGGCTAATGAGCATCCTTATGTCTGACCTATACTTCTCACAGAGCTGCTATGGAAAGAATATGTCAATAATATTAGAAATAGAAAACAAATCGGTCTTAATTAAATCATATTTTGGTCTCATGCCTTTGGGGTTGTTAAAATATTAAAGTAACATTTTTATGAATTAAGAAAACAGGGTTCCAAAGGAGGACCTTGCTTATGAAAGCCAGTTACTGAGCTAGGCAATCTATTTAATCTATTTGGCAGTAATAACTATAATAAATTAGAATATTGATTCATTCAACAAATATCTACATGCTTACTCTGAGTCAGGCAGTGGGCATTGCAAGACCACAGGGCTTAGGTTTATGCATAAAAGATGGATAGAGCAATTAAAGTTGTTAATTGATATTGGTTTATTTCATATTTCAACGCATTAAAGAAGTCATTGATTTTAATCTGTAACATTATTTTATATGCCACACAGTTGTTTATGTGGTCAGCAAAGATCACCTCTATCAAAATTTCTAAAAGATTTGAGTAATTTTTTCTAAATGAGGTAAATTCCATTTCTGTAACTGCTACTGCCAAAAATTGCATACTGGTTTCAACAAATGCTTTCTCCACAGGAGTTTGATTCATTTGGAACCACTAAAAATAAAATGAGTGAGCCAGCAATGTGACGTGTTGTGGTGGTACCCCCATTTCTCTTCCTGAGTCTGACTCATGAACCAATTTGAATTCTGCTCCTAAATTTGCTTTATTCACTCACAAAACTGTTTACCCTATTACTTCTGTGTTTCAATTCTCCAAGTATAAGAAAGGTTTTTGTCAAATATTCAACATTTGCTACATTCACTTATTATAAATTCAGCTTGTAGCTGAGAAACAGCTACAAGATAGCTTGAGAAAGCAGGAGAAGAACTAGGGGCTTTAGAAAGCAGTTGCTTGATACAGCCAGACCTGATATCACCTAGATTAGGAAAACACCAATATCTTCAACCTTATTGGAGATGCCCAAAAGTTCATGCTGGAGTGTCCCTGGGCCTGTTGTTATGAAAACAGAAGTTGTGTTCAATTTTCCAGCGTCACATACAAGCTAAAAATTGCCCTTTGCCAAGTAACTTTGACCATGCTATCAAGAGAGGTTTAGTCTCTAAGTGCAGGGGAAGCAAAGGGGAAATCCCGTCTAGTATTTGTGCTACACAGCACTGTTCCTATCACTACATCAGGTATTTGCCATTCTTACTCAATGTGTCATTTCTAACAAAGTGCACCAACATGCAGAAACCTGAAACTACTTGTGTCAGTAAAGTTTGCCTCTGGAAATATTGCCTTCCTGAAAACAAAAATAGGTTCTCTAGTGCCTCCAAAGATCTTAAGCAAACTACCACAGGCATGATTTTGATTCCCTCCAATCAAAACCTAGCATGAATTTTTTTTTTTCCTAGCATGAAATTTTAATAAGAATTTGGAGGGGGAGGTTGAGAGAGAGAGAGAGAGAAAGAGAAAGAGAGAAAAGAAAATGCACTATATGAATCAAAATATAAAAATGTTTATTTGTGAGTAAGGAAGTACCTGAAACTTAGCATCATTGCATTTTCTAATTCTGGCATGTACTAATAATTATGATTTCTTAAAGTCATAGGCCCATCTTCTGAGTCACTACAAACTTCTTAAATTTGGGTCAAGACAGCTCTCCAAATATTTTTCCCCTATCTTCTACCAATCTTGGCAAAAGGAATCCATGACAATGCCATGTGTCTATCATTTAGTAACTAGAGGTTTTAGAGACTCCAACTGCAGCAGACAGAAATATATGGGAAAAACCTGAAAAAAACGTAAGAATATTTTTTTCACAGGACAGGAAAATGGATTCTCTGAACCAAGGTGTGTGCTTCACAGCAATAAGAAGGTTGAAAATTAAGTAGCTTAGTAGACTATTTGCTATGATGTAGGCTAGTGATAAACATTCAGTAGATAATTGTGACACTTTTGTTTAAATTTAAAATATATATACTAATCTACGCTTCACTCCACATGGGTATTTAAATCTTAAAAATTGAACCTCAAATGACACTGAACATTCAGTTCCTCAATATAGTCCACACTTCAGAGGTGCCACAGCCACGCGTGGCTCTTGGCTGACACATTGGGGAGCACAGAGGATGCACCCATCATTGCATAAGTGCTACTGATAGCCCACTTCATGGCCAGACTCTCCAGGTCCCCAGCAGTTAACAGATCTTCAAGACAGCTCTCTGATGTTGCACTCCCTTGTTTGTTATGACTCGTTTCCCTTTAAAATCTGCTGTTTTCAGACAAGAAAAGATGCAGCTCTCCAAGATATCAAGATCCAGCCCCAGCTTTCTTTCCCTCTGACTTCTGGGTTGGCTGCTGTCCCCAAGGGTCCTATCTTCCCCACTAGTCGCACCTCACATATGTCTTTTTTTTTGTTTTTAAAGATTTATTTATTTATTTATACAAGCGCTGGGTACAGTCAGATGTGTGGGAGGGTGAGAGAATTCACCAGAGCCAGAGCAGGGAACAGAACAGGCAGACTGATGAAGTACACTGCTGAGGGGAGCAGCAGGAGCGGCAGGAGAGGTCTGCGTGCCATGTGGGACCCTCGCCGGGGGCCGCGGCTGGGGATGGAACCTGTGCTGCAGAGGCTGTGGGCAGCTTCGCAACCCAGGGCTCAACTGCTGCGCCACCAGGGGAGGCCCCCATATATCTCTTTTATAACTGGTTCATTGATGTGCTAGTGTTTTTGGTTGCATCTTTGTTTAATTTTTATATTGAGTGTTTTCTGAAAGTCTGGGAATAAGTTCCAGATCACAAATGTTTTAAATTCTAAGAATCTCTAACATTGGGTTGAATCTGCTGGAATGCTTGCCTTCTATTATGATTTAAATAATTCTCTTAGATAAGCATTCACATTATTCACCATTTTTTACTATATTTTCCATGATTGTCACTCTTATAAAGTAAGGGATTCCTTCTACCTTTTAATCAGTCCCACTAGATAAGGTATTTAAGTACCATTTTCTACTGCCTGTATCACACTTATTTTTAGCTTTCCAGGCAGTGTCACATACATTATTCAAAGCCTTTTCTTGAAGATCTGGGACAGACTCTTCTCTGGTTATTGCCTTTGAAAGCTGTAGGTTGCCAAGCACCAAGCAAATTTCTTTTCCGGGTTGCTAGTGTTTTTATCTATCACCTCCATTCACTGAGCAAGTGTGAGGAATTGTTATTGAAAAGAATGATAAGTGTGACAAAAAGCTGTGACTAGATGGAGGAATTGCTACCCAATCATTAATTGATAAATATCTTGTATATTCCTTTAATTGGTTCAATTTATATCTCATCCTGTGCTGTCAGATTTGAGGGTTTTCATTTCTAATTTTCCTTGTGTTAGGACTAACAAAGAGATGTGCATGTGTGTGAATGTGCACATGGGTAAGTTCTGAGTGTGTAAATGTGTGTGGGTGTGTGCACATTAGCTTTCATTCATGATTTGGAACCTCTGTAGAATAAAGAGAACTAGATCTTTCTCCATTTGCTCACCCATAAAAAAAAGGATTAAATAATATATGTGAGTTTACTTTCATGTCTAACACACCTATTATGTTATTAAAGCAGCAGCAGACCAACGGGCCATTGGATCACACAAGTGTATATTGGAGCTGGATGACTGCAGACAGATGTCCCTTCCTTCATCCTTTATAGACAGTGTGCTCCTCCTTGATCTGTGAGCACCATGCTGATGAGGTTCATTTTGATTAATTACCTGAATCCTGCTCACATGCCTAAGGCTGTCACCCAGAGCAATAATCATAGATATGTTTTTTAAATATTTAAAGCAAGGGGGCCTCCCTTGTGGCGCAGGGAAGCATCAGCACTATGAAGCAATTAGCAGCTACTGCAGAGTTCGATCCCTGGCCAGGGAGGTGACCCACATGGCGCAGCAGATGTCTCTTGTCTCCCCCACTGCTTCTCTCAGCAGTGTACTTCAGTCAGTGTGCCTGTTCTGCTTCCTTCTCTGTTTCTGGTGAATCCGCTCACCACCCGCCCCCCCCCCCCCACTCCCTGCCCCACACCTCTGGCCTACAGCCCAGTTCTTGTATGCATAAACAAATAAATCTTTAAAAAAATATATTGAAAGAGGGCCTCCCTGGTGGCAGGGGTTGAGCGCTGGGTTACGAAGCTGCCCGCGGCCTTTGCGGTGCCGGTTCGATTCCCGGCTGCTTCCCGGCCTCTGGAGGAGGGTCCCGCATGGCACGCAGACCTCTCCTGCCGCCCGCTGCTCCTCTCAGCAGTGTACTTCGGTTCTTCTGCCTGCTCTGCTCCCCGCTCTGGCTCTGGTGAATTCTCTCACCCTCCCACGCTTCTGACTGTACCCAGTGCTTGTATAAATAAATAAACAAATCGTAAAAAAAAAAAAAAATTGAAAGCAAGAATGTCCCTTCTTCAATTGTTTTAGTTTTATTCCCACTAAGATAAACTGTGTCCATATTGTGAATAGAGTTGCAATAAACATGGGGGTGCAGGTATCCTTTTGAATTAATATTTTTTGTCCACTGGGTATATTCCTAGAAGTGGAATTGCTGGACATATGGTATCTCCATTTTTAGTTGTTTGAGGAACATCCACACAGCTTTCCATAGAAACAACCCAAATGCCTAAAAATAGGTGACTGGACCAAGAAGATGTGGTGTATATATACAATGGAATACTATTCAGGAATCAAAAAAGATAAACTCATGCCATTCACAGCAACATGGATGGAGCTTGATGGGATCATGTTCAGTGAAATAAGCCAGAAAGAAAAAGAAAAATATTGAATGGTTTCACTTACAGGAGGATTACAGGGGAACCAAATTAGGGATCAGGAAAAAAAAAAAAACAAACAAACAACAATAATAATAAAACAAAACTAGCAGGCAACCATAAATAAGACAATCTGAAGGAGGTAGAGGAAAACGGATCAGAAGAGGGGAGAAAAGAACACAAGTGACAATGGGTAATGTTCATGGGTGAACTGATGGTGGGAATTTTATGGGAAATATACAATGATGTAAAAGATATAAATAATAAAAAAGAAATCACAAAAGAAGAGATAGCAACTGTGAAACCAGTTACTAACAATACAGTTCTCTAGATATTTTTAATAAATTTAGTTTAGGAATGTATAGCTTTCAATACAGGAAGAAGCTTTCTTCTTAACTATGCTCTTTAGAAAATACATTAGCTGAAAAGAATATAAACAAAACTATGGACACAGTCTATAAAGATTTACCCAGTAAGTGTAACACTGTGCACAGATATATCCACACATTCCATCTTATATGGACAAGGTGCTGCCCTCAGACTGTTTCTCATTGAACAATATTGGTAGCTACTTTACTCTAATTGGCAGAACAACTAGTCAACATTTTAATAAGATATAGATAAATTTAGAAGAACACCATGAACCACTTTAACCTGAACCAACAATTAAACAGCTTCTACATGAAAATGAACCCACCCAAAAGACTGAAAATATGTTCAACATCACTTGTAATCAGGGAAATGCAAATCAAAACTACCATGTGATACCATCTTACACCAGTGAGAATGGCACATATTAAAAAAACTAGCAACAACAAATGTTGGCGAGGATGTGGAGAAAAAGGAACTCTCCTGCACTGTTGGTGGGAGTGAAAACTGGTCCAACCACTATGGAGAGCTGTGTGGAGATTTCTGGACCTACTAAACATAGAGCTTCCACATGATCCAGCAATTCCACTCCTAGGTATTTACCCAAAGGACACAGAAACATCAATTCCAAAGAACACCTGCACCCCTATGTTTATAGCAGCACTATTTACAATAGCTAAGCTTTGGAAACAGCCCAAATGCCCAAAAATAGATGACTGGATCAAGAAGATGTGGTACATATATACCATGGAATATTACTCAGCATTCAAAAAAGATAAACACATGCAATTTGCAGCAACATGGATGGCGCTGGAAGGGATCATGCTCAGCAAAATAAGCCAGAAAGAAAAAGAAAAATACCGGATGGTCTCACTCATAGCAGGAATCTAGAAAACTTAAATAAGGGACCAGGAAAATGAATAACTATAAGAAAGCGAAAATCAAAATCAACAAAAATCTATGAACCAGAGACACTTTTGGGGGGGTGGGTGGAGGGAGGGGAGGGATTGGGGTCAAAATGGGGGGGTTGAAATTGTATGGGGAATATAAAAATAAAATTTATTATAAAAAAAAAAGACTGAAAATATGTTGCCTGATAAAAAAACACAAATGAGGGGCCTTCCCGGTGGTGCAGCGGGTTGAGCACAGCACTGTAAAGTTGTCCGTAGCTTCTGCAGCGTAGGTTCGATTCCTGGCTGGCCAGGGAGATTCCCACATGGCGCAGCAGACCTCTCCTGCCTCGCCCGCTGCTCCCCTCAGCAGTGTCTTGGGTCTGTCTGCCTGTTCTGCTCCCCGCTCTCTCTGGCGAATCCTCTCACCCTCCTGCGCCTCTGACCTGTGCCCCAGTTCTTGTATAAATAAATAAATCTTAAAAAAAGAAAGCATGAATGAATTTCAAAATACTGAAATCTTAGGTATTGTGTTCTCACAACAGAATATGATTAGAAATCAATAAGACTAGGGCCTCCCCAGTGGTACAGCGGTTGAGCGCTCGGCTGTGAAGCTGCCCGCAGCCTCTACAGCGCCAGTTCTATCCCCGGCCACAGGGCGAAGGTCCCACATGATCTGCAGACCTCTCCTGCCGCCCGCTGCTCCCCTCAGCAGTGTGCTTCATCAGTCTCCCTGTTCTGTTCCCTGCTCTGGCTCTGGTGAATTCTCTCACCCACCCACACTTCTGACTGTACCCAGTGCTTGTATAAATAAATAAATAAATCATTAAAACAAAAATAAATCAATAAGACTAAATTATTTAAGCAAATATCCATGGTGTTCATCACAGTGTATACATTAAATACATGCAGTTTTTTTATATAACAATCATATCACAAAAGAGAGTAAATTACCTAGAAAAGCATTTGCAAATTAAACAAAAAGGTCTAAATAACTGACAAAGAAATACTTAGAAAGTAAAATGTACTTTTAAAGGTTTACATTTAAAAAGTAAATTAGTTTAAATCCATGTTTTAATTGGCTACTTTAAGAGATTTAAAAAGAGAATAAAACATAAATCTATGTAATTATAAGGAAGGAAACAATAAGTACATTGATGAGAAAACAAAGAAAATCAAGAAAGACAAACAGAAAAGAGAAAATAGAGACAATTAAATAAAATCTTATAACACACAACATATAACATGTTTGCTCACATAAAATTGCAACAGATCTTAAAGAGAATAAGAGACTGTTTCTTGAGGCCCTGATGTGGGTGAGTCCTACTTCCTTATATCTCTGTTCTCACCAATTTTACATTAACCCCTTCATGAGTCCCTGGTGGTAATAGTCCTTATCAGAAAAGCCCCTCAAATTCTCTGTGTGTTTTCTTATCATCTGCAATCAACACGTCAGGGTTTGATAACAACTCTGTCTCCTATTAGCATATTACTATGGATAAATTATTTTGATGAATATTTGTTTTCTGTAAGAGGAATAAAATGCTACTTAGTATAAAAGGCTACCATGGGGATTAAATGCAATAATGCTTAAAACATAGAATACAATGTGAATAATTGTTATTATTATTATTATTGACAATTTCTCTAAACCAGAAGGAGGAAAAGAATATTCTTCAATTTTGTAGTGATTTGCTACCTGCACTATCTGTGCTGCCTGGGCTACTTTTTAATTTCAGTGATATGATTAAGAGCAAAGTTCTGCATTGAGGTTTCTTTAGTTCAAATCATAGTTCCAAAGTCTGTTGACTAAAGGCTTTTTTTTTTAATATTTATTTATTTATGCATACAAAAACTGGGGTACAGGCCAGAGATGCAGAGGGTGAGGGGATTCACCAGAGACAGAGTGGGGAACAGAACAGGAGGACCAACTGAAATACACTGCTAAGGGGAGCAGCGGGTGAGTCAGGAGAGGCCTGCTGCACCATGTGGTTATCTCCCTGGCCGGGGATGGAACTCGTGCCGCAGTGGCTGCTGATTGCTTCATAGGTTGCATCTTAACCCCTTGCGCCACCAGGGAGGCCCGACTAAAGGCTTTTAAATGCAGATAAACTTCTCAGTTACAGCAGATCCACATAGCCAGTCTATTTCTTATTCAAACTATGTCCAAAACAAGAGTCCCAATTGGCAGTCAGATTCCCTCTGAAAGAGCCAGACTCCCGTCCATCTTTTGTCTTTACCATCTTCAACTTATGGCATCAATTCACCAAATTCAACTACATCTCACTAGGAGAACAGGCAAGCTAAAATCTCTCTCAGAATTTTATATGACCCAGGCCTGGATGTAGTATCATTACTTCTACCTACCTCCTATGTGCTGGAGCTCAGTCCTATAGCATATCCAGCTTCTTGAGTTTCTAGGAATATAACTGTGCCTAGAAAGAAGAGGGAATGGGTTTAGTAATCACCTGACAATACTGTCCAGAAGAATTTCCTTGGATGATAGAAATAGTCAAGTACTGACCCTAACTTCACGGCTACTGAGCACTTGAAAAATATCCATTGCAACTGAGGAAATGAGGTTTTACTCTTATTTAATAGTAATTATTTTAAAATGCACATTACTATCCACACATGCCCAGTGGCTCCACACTGGATAGCATGGGGAGATTCCTCATATGGCTTTGATCAATTTACTTCCCTTCTTGTCCTGATCCATAAAGTAGGGAATAATAATTATATGCTCTTCAAATAGTCAATTCAATTAAACAAGTAACTGCTCAGGTTGTGTTAGATTGTATACTTATACTACATGCAAGCCTATTTTCAAGAACATTTTCTCTCTAGCAAACTGCTGCCATTATCAAACCTTCCCTTCCACTATTCCAAGTGAAATGTGATGGTCAAAGTAGCAGATTTAGACTTGAGTTTGACTACTGGGTCTCCTGCTATCCGTTGGGAGTTGAGCTATACTAGGCAAATGATAAAAATCTCCATTTGCATGTTTAAAGGGGCTGTAAGAATTCTTACCTGTTATATTGAATGATATAACATTATATATATATGTGTGTGTATGTGTAGACACAAATCATCAGGCTGCTTGAATAAATTAATTTTCCCACAAGTAAATGATTCAACAATTTGGGGAAAATAGCCAATATTGGCCACTTTGATCTAAATCACACCATATTGTTCTCTCAACACAGTGAGACCATTTGAACATCTGGGACACCCTATGTTTTCAGCAGCACCATATGTTTTGTTATTTTTTTTTCCCAGACTATGAGCCCCAATTTCCAGGTTCATAGTCCATTAGAATGGCACAGAATAGCTCTTAACTTTTCTTTGTGCAGTTCTTGTGTCTTTCTTTTCTGTTTACCTGTGACGTGAATCCCTGCATGTCAATATTCTAGAAGGTGGAGCAGGCAGTTCCATTATGAACAGGCTGAGTAGGAAGGTAAAAGAGCAAAGTGAGCACTGACATGTTTGCAAAGATAAGGTGAGTCTGGATCCAAAAATAATGTACCCAAAATAAAAGTAGGAGATCAAAGATCACCTCCTGTCACTGAGTTAAATGACTTTAAGGAAAACTCAGTAGAGATATTTGGGGTAAAAATTGGCCGGTGGAATACCTGGGAAGAATCCCCACTTGTCATATTCACCCCTACCTCACTATATTGGCAATTTGAACAGGTGAAGGAGACCCTAGATTTCAGCGGTAGTGCCTTCATCCACACCCCTTCTTGCCAAGAAAGATGTTCCACTGGTCAATAAGTATTTCATGAACATGAACAAATGACTGACAAAGGGAAGGCAAGCAAGCCATCCATTCAGACAGTTTCAGAAGACTTTTTTGAATCTAATGCAAGTGATAATGTGCGTATCACCCATGATCACTATATATCATCCTATATCATAATTGCATCAGTTCTAAGTTATAATTATACGATTGCATGCATTTGAAATAAGTGTGTTCTGAAATATAATTACACTAATAAGGCTGTGTCCAAGTAGTTGCCCTTGAAGTTTCACCTTTATATTTCTTGTTTCATAACTAGGTAACTATATGAATTGCAATGTTAATTTTACAAGATGTAACATATTATCTTTCAACAGTACGTTCTGTGTCTCTGTTGATAAGTAGCTTTTTACATACACACCACATAAAAAATTCAGATTGAAATTTATCACAAGAGTAAACCAAACTTACTACACCAAATGTGCCCTTATGTGCTAGTAACAACAGTGAAAAAAATGTGTAGGCAATTTCTGGGTAGGAGGGAAGAAACAACAGAAGGCATATTAGTAAGTAATTTAAAACTAGATAATTAGAGGTCTTCGTGACCATGTCTGAAAAGTAAAATATACAATTTCAATTGAGGAGAAAAAGCAGAGGTCTTTAGTGAAAACTTTAAAGTTCCATCCAATAAGCCAGGAGTGAGGTGCATGACTTTGGACTTAACAAAGCAATAAATGCCATTTGCAGGTTGTTAAAGGCCATATCGTTGCTGAGACTTTTAAAAATAACATGAGTCATTGATTGCAAATATACTGCATACCTATAAATGTGATTCTTGCTACATGATAAGAGAAAAAAATACAATAAGCTGAAGGAAAAGCTGTACAACTTCCCTGTGGAGGAAATTTAGAGTCTTATGCCACCTTTTGTGAGGGGAGGTGTGAATTAATAGTACCATGTGCTGCCAGCATTTAGCTTCTCTTTTGTCATTCAATTCAACCTCTTGGGCTAGGTGCTTCAATTTACTTCAAATTGTAGGCTACAGTTTAAGCCAAAGTGGTGAGCATTTTAATCTCCTCCAAGAACTTGGGAGTCTGTTCAGACATTTTCACCTTCTAATATTGAAACTCATAAAGCTTTTTATATAGTAGGTTATTAGTCCATTTTGGATTGCTATAGCAAAGTACCAGTAACTGGGGACTTAAACAGCATATGTGCTTTCTTTCTCACAGTTCTGGAGGCTGGAAGTTCAAGGTAAAGGTGCTGGCAGATTAGGTGTCTGGAGTACAATGGGCTGGGGCTTCAATGCATGATCTTATTCCACCTTCCGAACATCGAGAAGCAAATGTTAGCACAGCGTTCAAAATGAAATTTTGTCTCTGGTTCATAGATGCTGAGCTCCCTGGGTCTCTCACATGAAGACACTAATCCTATCATGAGGTTCCACCCTCATGATCTGCACCTCCAAAAGCCCCACCTCCTAACACCTCACACTGGGGGTTAGGTTAGATGTGATGCACTCTGGAGCATCAGTGAGCTGTTGGATGCATTGGGTGTTGCTTCTTATGACCCCCGGACAAAGTGTTACACATTCATCAAGTATTCACTAAATGTCTAAATATTTAAGGATAAATAAAGTGGGATTCAGTTTGAGGGACTCAATTTCCACAAGAAAAGTTAAATATTTCACACAAGAGTTAAAGTCATCAAGAACACAGAAAACCATAGAATCAAAAAATGAATCCTGGCCAGACTGTCCCCAAAACCCATGTCTTTCTTCCCACAATGCTGCATTTGTGGGACCTCACCCAGGACCCTAAGTCACAGCTTTCATGCCTGGGGATTCCATCTTCTAGAGATCCTGAAGCAAAATTCTTGGAAATCAGCTTTAGGAAAGAGTTATGAACTGAACTTAGAAGCGTTAGTTTTATGAAACAAGGCTCCAAAGGAGACAATCTTATAAAGTCCTATTTCATGCAACCAGCTTTCAAAGAACAAACTTTGTAAAGTATATGAAGAGTAGATTTCTGCTAACTAAAATTTGAAACTCACAGAGATGAAGTTCTGAACTCAGAAACTGATTTATTCATGTGTGCCACACACTCTTCAAAGAACAGATGTGTGTGTGGGGACCTTGAATTGGGATGAGCCCTTGCTATACCCTATTAGAAGTGGAGAACATGCGAGAGTAAATCCTTCACAGCCATCAACCTCTCCATCCATCACTGTCTACTTGCGTAACTCAGAGCATGGAGGGACTTAAAATATAGGGTGACTTTGGAGGGCATTTGAAATAGCTCTACAAACCATTTAAGGTGAAGTACAGAGTTTGTCATCATGGGCTTTTAGCCACTTTGTACAAGATAAAATCCAAATAATTAAAATTTTTAAAAATCATGATTTTTTTTTTTTTTACTTTGGTGCCATTCTTTCTTTATCCTCCATTCCTCAGTTACTCAGCAAGCTTTCATTAAACACCTTTGGAGAAACAGACACTAGGAATGGATCACAACCTCTGCCCACAAGGGACAGTGGCCAAATCTGCCCACCTGCCCTTTGCATCCTCTTGGTTTCCATGCTTGGGCCACATTATTCCCAGAAACAGTTCCTTGTGAAACTGTTTTGATGGATGTATTTTTAAAAATGTTTGTTTGTACACACACACACACACACACACACACACACACACACACACATATATATATATATATATATATATATATATAGTTTACTTACTTTGTGTTTATATTCCCAAAGAACTTAAGGAGATCTAAAATATTTGTTTGTGTCTCATCCCACTCAATTCCCTTACCTCCTTCCAACAATGGTCTTGACATAATAATCAGGAGGGAAGAAAGGATTGTTTTTTTCATAATCTCTGTGTGCATTGCACATAGATGATGTTTAACCTACTAGTGGTAAGACAACTAGGACCATTATTGCCTTAGAGATGAGGAAAATGTAATACGAGATCTGTCCTTTTAACAAATTTTTAAATGCAAAACAAAATAACATGAACTAGGGGCACCATATTGTACCTCAGATCTCTTACTCACATTGCATGTCTGAAGTTTTATACCCATTGAACAACCCCCACCTCCTACAAACTCTATTCTTGCTTTTACTACTATTTTAGACTCCACAGATAAATGGGGCCAAGCAATGTGTGGTAGTGAGTTCATGGCTGCATGCCTAAATCCAAACTCATCATATTTTGCATAATTGGATGCAGATTTGCTTTTTTTTTTCAAGTATCCCTCCACAAAGCAGCTAAAAAAATGTGGTTAAATGAATAGAAGAACTAAATAGGCACATCTCTAAAGAAGACATACAGAGGGCCAACAGACATATGAAAAGATGTTCATCACTTGCCATGAAGGAAATGCAAATCAAAAGCACAATGAGATACCAGCTCACACCTGTGAAAATGGCCCATATCAAAAAGAACAGAAACAAGTGCTGTCAATGATGTGGAGAACAAGGAATCTTCTTGTACTGCTGGTGGCAATGTAGACTGATCCAGCCCCTATGGAAAGCAGTGTGGAGGCTTCTTAAAAGACTAAAAATAGATCTGCCATACAATCCAGCAGCTAATTATGTATCCAAAGAACACAAAAACATCACTCTGAAAGGTAACCTGCACTCCTATGTTTATTGCAACGTGACTTATAATAGCCAAGATTTGAAACCAACCAAAGTGCCCAAAAGCAGATGAGTGAATCATGAAGATTTGGTATTTGTACACAATGGAATACTACTCAGTGATCAAAACAGATAATCTCATGCCATTTGCCCCAAATGAATGGAGCTGGAAGGAATTATACTAAGCAACATAAACAACAAGGATAAGTACCAGATGGTGTCACTTATAAGTAGAAGATAGAGAAATCAAACAAAGATTCAGACAAAGACAAACATTAAAACCAACCCTTAAAATCTGATCATAGATCTGAGGCATCCAGAGGTGGGGGAGGGTGATGAAGAAGGGGAGGAAGTGTAGTTGGGGAGAGTACAATGGACGATGGTGGAGGACTATGGGTTCATTGGCGGTGGCAGTGTTATGGTGACTATGTTGGAGGGGGGACATCCTATACTGTCGAAATACTAACAAAGATGTAAACCAATGGTACTTCAATAAAATAAACTATGTATATGAAGTTAGCCTTAAATTCAGAACAGTTTTTAGGGAAACATTAATTTAACCTTGTATTCCACATTCAATCTTTTGAATAAATGTCTGCTATTGAGTTCAGAAAAATGTCAATAAGTTTAATGATGTTTAAGAACTTTTTTTGTCTATAAAAGCTCTTTAAAAGCACATGGTCTAAAATAACTTAAAAAGAAAGAACACTATTGATAACATTATATAAATAGTCATATAGGATATTATCTTCGAAATAAAAATAAATTCAAGTGGGTATTTAGAGTGGATAAATCAAATAATAAAACTAGGGGAAAATGCTAAATTGTATTTCTAAAACTATGTAGTTTCTTCTTTGTCTTTGAATCTAATGAAACTAAAGACAGATTTTTAAACCACATTTAATTCATCTTTACATGTTGAGGGATGACATACTGTCTTTGTTCAGAATATTTTCAATTACAAGGACTATGAAATCAAGGCAATCTGGTGGCAGATATAACTTAGCACAAGAACTTCCCTTGAATCTCACGTCACTAAGAGTAAGTGATTGCCTCTTCCATTTTGACTTCACTTGAGATGCAAGTTCCAAGTGACTTCCAAGGTCTAATATTTCCCAGGGTCTAGCCTTTCATGCCAGCAGGTTCATGCAGACCTCACGCCTTCCCTATATGTGCATCATATAGGACAGCATCATATAGGACAGGAACAGGAGCTGGTTTAGACTCAGTGACAGGGCTGCTTGTGAAAGATAGCACCCATCCAAAAGGGTTGAGTGCTTTCAACTTCAGCCAAGTAGTTTTAGAAAAGTGTACAGGCCAGATAATGAGAAGCCAGAAATCCATAGTGTCATGTGACATCTCATGAGTTTTTAAATGTTGGTATCCAGCCTAGATTTAAAAGTCTGTTTGGGCCAACAATGTGGAAAACACTTTTTGAGCCAACAATGTGAGGCCAAAAAACACGACTGAGCCCAGCCTGTGGGCCGCCAGCTTGTGTCTTGGACAAGGAAACTCCAGAGGGTCTCCTCACTAATGCCTTATTTTTATAAAACATCATTTGCTTGGATCACTCCCTCACAGTAGACGGCACCCTGTGAGCCAGAGAAGGTCATTTACTTTTGTGACCTTCTCTTGGCTTATGAAAAGGCGCTTGCATCCCAGATCTGAGCTGATGGCTTCCACAGAGATGGACTCCCTTCTGTTCAGGGAGGATGGAGTCAGAGCAGGCATCCTTGTACATTTTTCTTTCAGAAAAAGAGTTGGCATGAAACTAGGCCATGACTAGATTTGTGTAAATCTTTTTTATATTATCCAGCAGTAAAGCAAAACAGACCAAAGATGCTTTAAATGCCATAATTGTGAAAACACAGTACTTATTCACACCTAATTACCTTAACAATGACCATACCGCATTGAGAACAAGCATGAAAATTCTCAACCCTGAGGATATTTTCTCAGAAAGTCAGAAAACTAAAATAGAAAAAGTTAGAGGGAAATACTATTTCAACCACAGCAACATTTTAACATGGAAATTTATTCTCTACATACTGCTTTTACTTTAGTAAAAATAGGATTTTTTTCTTCCATTTTTGTCAGATAGCTCAAAATGTCAAACATTATGGCAAGTTGCCAACTTTAGCTAATACTCCAATTGATTACAGGACATTGTGTGTATAATTAAACAAATTTAAAGACAATGAAATTATGAAATCTGATTAAAATGCAAGAATTTTTCACCCTTTTATAATGTAAGACCCCTATTACAGAGAAGAAATGACTAAAGGAACCAAAGGATATCCAATTCCATTTAATTTAGCAAATATTGGAGTAACTTCTATATGCTTACAGTTAAGAATTCTGGATTTAGAAAAAAGAATTAAGAATGTGTGTGTTAATTAGAAAAGTTTGTAACATATTCATGAAGATTTATTTTTCAAAACTACTGCACATTTATTACCAACTGGAATCATAATATTATAAATGTGTCAAGGCAGAGACAAACTGCATTCAGCTTGAAGGCTGATAAGAACATTAAATTCTGAAGCAGGCCAGTGTAACCATTGACTATGGAGAACAAATTCAGTGGCTACAAAGTGCTAAGTGCTAAGCCCTATATTTTAGGGCATGGGACTAGTAGCACAGGCACACACATAAGGGCATGAGGAAGAGATCCTTTTATTTTCTTAAGTAATAATAATGTATTAGTATTAGCTCATCTAATATAACAAGCATACCCCACTAATGCAAGATACTAATAATAGGGGAGAAATAATACACTATAAAAATAAATAAATCTAATCATTTTGAAGACTTTATTGCACTTTTAGTTTCACATCACAACAGAATTGAAAAAACAGAATTCCCATATCCCCCTGAACCCCACATGCACACAGTCACCCCCACTATCAGCATCATTCATCAGAGTGGTACATTTTTTTTTACAATTGTATGACTTGTACAATCATAATTATACATAATTCATAATTTACAGAAGGGCTTACTTTTTCTGTTTATTCTGTGGGTTTATACAAAGGTATGACAGATATTTACCATTATAGTATCATGCAGAGTACTTTCACTGCACTAAACAACCTCTGTGCACTGCCTAGTCATCCTTTCCCCACTTGTACCTCTGATGATCATTGATTTTTTTTTTTTTTACTGATTTTATAGCTATGTATTTTCCAGAATCTCATATGTTTGGAATCCTATAGGATGTAGCCTTTTCAGATTAACTTCTTTCAATTAGTAATATGCATTTAAGTTCCTTCCATGTCTTTTGATGGCTTGATAGCTCAATTCTCTTAATCCCTGAATAATACTCCATTATCTAGATGTACCACAGTTTGTTTATCCATTCACTGACTGAATGACATCTTGGTTGCTTCCATGTTTTGGCAATTATGAATAAAAGAGCTACAAACATCATTGTGCAAGTTTTCATGTGTTTTCAACTCCTTTGGGTAAATACCAAAGAGTATAATTACTGGATCACATGGTAAGAGTATATTTAGTTTTTTCAGAAACTGCCAATCTGTCTTACAAAGTGGCTATACCATTTTGCATTTCCACTAACAATGAGTGAGAGTTTTTGCTGCTCCACATTCTCGTCAATCAGTTATGATGTCCCAATTTTTGGCCATTCTAGCTATGTGATGTTATTGCACTGCTTTTAAGTTTTTTTTTCATTAAAAAAAAAACATCTAATATGATGCAGATTTTTTCATATATTTTTCAGTCTCAACTGGAGCAAACTGGAAATTTTTTGTCACAGTGCCTTAATAGAGCAACAAATCTTTTCCTTTTAAAAAGAAAAACCAAAAGATTTTCTAGCTCACTATCTTATAATTGTCAGTTATAGGTTTTGCTGTTATTTGTTTGATTTGGTTTTTCTAAGAAATTTGAAGGTATTTGAAGTTATGGAATATTTAGACTAGTTCTGTTATTCACTCTTTTTCATGTACATAACCCAAACCCACACCATATAAATCATAAGCAAATTGAAAATACAGTAAGTGTTATTTACTATTTTGGCTACTCCAAAATAATTAGGACCGAGGTATGTATATAATAATAGAGTTTCTAAATGTAGAATTTGATTAAAGAATGTCTTTAATATTTAGTCAATTCTCATTTAGGAAAGGTGATTTGAGTCAAAGTGACAGGGTAGCAACACCCACACTTTTCCCTGTGCTTTGAACATTTTAAAATGAGATTCGAGGGAAATACTTTCTTTTTAGCTGAGTATAAACTGGAGCATGTATTGTGTTTGACTAGGTCAACTCATTCTCCAAATGAAAAAATGTATTGCATGTTTTTATTCCACATAAAATGCTTTTGTAATCCCTTTTCATGAAACACAACCACAATTTCCTTGTAGATAATGACTGAAGGAGAGAAAGTGAGAGCAAGGGGAGAAAGAGAAAGAAGAAAGGAAAAGATAGATTAAATTCCTGCTGTTATTGACCTCTATTTCTGGAGTAAGGACTAGATTGAATTTCCAGTCTTGAATCAATAAATGTGTTTCATTATATTGGACACTCACGTCTTCTGCTTACTCATCTTTCCTAAGTTTGCTCTTTTACACTCCAATCACAAACATTTTTTCCTAGTATAAATATGACTGTATGATTTCTCTTGTGATATATAATATCTATGTGAAACTACTGGGGAAATAATGTTGTGTATAAATGACTCCTAAACAGTTTTAAACTAATCATTTGGTCTTACAGATCTGATTGTGGGCTGGGGTTTTGTTTTATAGAAGCAATGTCTATATGTATTTGTTAGCTATTGATTGTGTAACAAACAGCTCAGTGTTTAAAAACTGCAACCATCTAGTCTCACAGATCTGAATGCTTAGTGTGTGGGTGTGCGATTTGGATTATCACTACAATTCACTCATCTTTGTTAGACCCATAAGATGGTCAGAGTGTGTTCTTATTGTGATGACAGAGTTTCAAGACAACAAGCTCCAGTAAATACACATATTTCAAATCTCTGCCTGTGTCCTATGCCACTGAATAATGTATATTACATTTCAAACTTAACATAGTATAGACCGAACTACAAGGCTACATGGCACAGGATGTAGATGTAGAAAAAACTGAAGAGTTGGCCAATAACTCAATACAATCAAGACAACCTCTCCTTTTAGAATTCTCACAAAATTATTCAGTTTACCATTTTGCCCCTTTCTTTGTAAATTATTTTTCTGGTTTACTTTTAGAGTAAGTGAGAAATTGATAGTGAAATCTTTCCAAGAGGAAGAAATTACAATATTTTCTCTCCATAATGACTCATCAGATAAATAGCAATTGAGCACAATAAAACATCTTTAGTCCACTTAGATACTATATTGCTACTTTATTAAAATTTTAGTTTAGACAGTTTAGAGGCCAATTTTATCAACTTTTTATAATCCATGATAATTTAGTAATCACTATCCATATATTGTTTGATATTTCACTTGTCAGAATAGTGAAATCAATGTCTAAGTCAACTCACTTCATATTATAATATGAAATAAAGCAAACAGTTGAAATTTGGGAAAATTTGTGTCAAAATATTTGTAAAACAAATAGAATGAAATAATGGAAATGGAATAGATTTTTTAAAATATATGGAATAATGACAATAATGAGCTTAGATGTAAGTGAAATAATGGATTGAGATGCCTCACATTAGCAAACGGATAAGCAATCATTTTTTGCATACCAGAAATTACCAACATGCCCACTTTCTCTCATGTTCAAGGAAAGTGCTGACAAATTACTTCTAATAAGGAAAACAACCATGAAACAAAATAATATTCTACTTCAGGTAATATATGTGGTTAAAATTGGGACATTAAAAATCTCTCAGTGTTTTTTTTTTAATGGCCTATGTTGTTGACTGGTTACCAATTAGTCACCAAAATATTCTATGCAAACAGGATTTAGAATTAAAAGCATGCTCATGTCAAAGCATACAAATATAGAAATATATAGATAATGCGCACCTATCTCTAAAAGTCCATTCAGAAATAAGTAAATGTAGTCAGAGTGAGTAAATTAAATTAAACAGATTTATCCCCAGGAGGATGGTGAAATAAATGAGGCTATATCCAAGCCATGTGTACTATACAGACATTCAAATATATGGATTTCAATTTTACATACATATTCACAAGTGTGCAAAACTAAATAAATCATTGGAAAATATTCAGGTGAGTATTGCCATAGATAACAATTGTTTACATGACCGTCAGAAAGGAGACAGAAATACAACAGTTATTTGAACACAGAGAAATTAATATCATTGTTGATTAAGTATCAGGTTGTTAAGTATCTGGAAAGGGAGAGAATAACACCAAGGATCATTGAGGGTGATTGCAGAGACAACCACTACTTCTGGGACAGAGTCTGAAAAGAAGGGAACTAAGATTTTTAGCTGCTTGAAGGAGGGGGAAGGGAGGCTGAAACTCACACCTAGAGGGAAGGGAGGAGAGAAGGGTTCAACTGTGACTTAAATGTGATTTTTTTCTTGAGGCTAAGACTCTGATTCTGGAGAGGAGTGCCTGTGGTCGATGCAGGTGTTTCTGAGCTAGTATGAAGGGGTTCCTGGAACAAGGGTATGGAAAGCTGTAAGCTGAATTCAGCTGCCACTGCCCACATGAGGAAGAGTGCTGGGGAAGCACCCTTGGGTGAAGAGGCAAACCAGACCAACAGGAAGCAGAGACAAGAGCTTCTTTTATCTGATTCTAGGCTGTCTCCTCCACATCCCTGCAGGTAGAGTCCACAGGAGGCCAGCTAGCCCAGCAGAGGCAGGGTTGTCAGAGCCCCAGCTAGCATCACCCGGCAGTGGAAAGGTCAGCTGGGCTTGGAGGAACACTAGCAAATAGTGCTGCCCTTCACCTCATACCCAGTTTCCTCCATCTGAACAGGCAGTAGGAGGGCTTTTTCCCTCCCCTACCATGTCCTCACTTCCACCCACCCCTGACCACCCGGGTCCCATCAATCAGCCTCCTCAGTGAGACAAAGACTTCCCTGAAATCTGCCCCCTGACTCCATCACCCCTTTCCGGATAAGAAAGAGGTAAAGAAATAAAAAGTGACAGTGACACAAATACATATTAGCAAAGAAATGGCTGCAAGAACGGTCTGAAAGAAAGTAAAGCTGGAGAAGAATTAGTTAAGGCTGCATTCGAGGCCATATCTGAAAGTACAGCAATTAAATTTAAAAAGGACATTTATATCTTTTGCCTAAGAATGTCATGAGACTGGGTGCCATCCCATTAAATAATATTCTCTCTGGGGAAAAGATACAAGCAAATTTACTAAGGTATTCAAAATTGTACTGGAGAAGCAGTTTTTTAAAATTCCACTGGGAGCTATAATTCATTGGCAATGATATTAACTTGACAAAACGTTTCCAGTTCTAATTTCATAAAACTGGATGAGGTTCCTATTTTTATTCTCTATATTATATATATTTAAGTACCATCTTCTGAAATTTAAGGAGAGCTAAAATTGAGAAAATATGCATGATTTTTAAAAATGCATCATTTTAATTCTTAGATCACAAATGAAATAAAAAAGACCAATAGGTTCATACACACAAAAAAACCTAATAACTTTATTCATAAAATCTATATTAAGGAAGACCCCTAGTTTATTGATCTACTTATTTCCCAGTAAGTGTTTACTGCAAACTCATCGTGAGACGAACGTAAGCTAGGGGACACCAGCATTCACACAGCCAGGACTTGTGTGGCTCAACTAGACATGCATATTTTTATCTGAAAATTGGAATAAAAATGAGGCCCTGCTTACTTCCCAGAGGCTTAGCAAGGGTGGAATCAATGATTAGGTACAGAGGACAGTTCAAAAATCTTAACTAACTGTTCAGCGGCACAAGCCAACTCTATGCGAGGGTGGAAGAAAGACAAACTTAAAATGCTTAAATAACAAAATCTAATAAATGAGAGAGTGCTCAAAATAGTGGTATACACAAAACAGAACTGCAGGGTTCAGAGAACAGGGGACGCCAATACAGACTGAAAAGGGGAAGAAAGTGCAACTCCTACTGATGCTCAGTCCAAGAGTACATTCTCAGCTCTAATCCAAATCCTTCATGTTGCATCTTCAACCTGTTTTCATTTGTTCTATGCCCAGAACCACCTTTGAGTTCTCTGCTCTTTTTAAGCCATTCTTCAACCTTCCTCCTGACTTCTTTCCCAGCCTTTTGGATTTAGGATCCAGCTCTGAGCATAAGAGACACAACTCTAGTCGGGATAGGCCATTAGCCTCCCATCTTGGGACAGTTATGCTCTTTCCTTCCACACAGAAAATTTGAATTCTCCAATTGCTAAGACTGCCTTCAGGAAATCTCATCGCATATGTCAAGAAATAACCCTTAGTGACAGCCACGTCTATGCCCAGAGTCCTCCTCCAGATCCTCACTGTTTCTATCCCTCCCTGTCCCATAGTAACACCCCAGCTCTCGGTGCCATGCTCTCTGGAAAGAAAACACTCACCCACAGCACAATCACATGACTTCATAGACTTGAAAACTCAAGTTTTCCTGATCTGGTATTCCAAATACTTTGATTCTTTCTTGATGGAATATCATTTATTGATATGTATAAGGTGCAACGACCTTTGTCAAAAAAACAAATTTCCCTGAGCCTCCCCTTGTGGCGCAGTGGTTGAGCGCTGGGTTGCGAGGCTGCCTGCAGCCTCTGCAGAGCCAGTTCATTCCCCTGACACCGGCGAGGGTCCCACAAAAATAAATAAATAAATAAATAAATAAATAAATTTCCCATCTGCATTCCAAAGAATGTCCCCCAACCTTTCTTCTTATGCTATTTAAGTAACAAAAACTTCCCATATGCTTTTGATTTAGGATGATTAGCTATACTAATTAACCATGATTTAATTTGTAGCTCTAGAAGTAAGAGAAAAAGTCATTTGAAAATAGATTTTTCTCACAAGAATATTGTCCTGTAAGCCCCAAATCCTGATGAAGGATAGGGAAGTCTTTGTAGAAACTGAAGGTCAGAGGGAGAGAGTTAGAAGATTCTAAATGTCCACAGGGCTCAGTAGCAGTTAAAAAGTGAACTGACCTCAGAGTGTCTAATTGCTACCTCTGTTCAAGGGCAGTTTAAATCCCACCTTCCCCCAAAGTGCCTTTCCAGAATGCCACTCTCCCCATTGCTCTCATTCTCCTCTGAACCATTAAAGCATTTTCTATCCCTGCTCTTGATTTCCTTATTAGGTTCTCAGCATAGTCTGCAGAAGATAATTATATGTATATTTTTAAATGCATGTTTATATATTGGTCTTGCCAAATAGTCACAGCCATGGAAGACAGGGAACGCATTGAACAGCTCTTCTCCCTGGGGTCCCAGCTGAATTTCATGTCCCACAAATATCCCATTTATATAGAATGGGGACTCGGGTGGTGGGTAAAATGCAAGATGCACAACCAGAAACATGAGACAATGCTCACTCAGAACTGTACACTTACCGGGCAGTTCCTTTATACTCCATTCATGTCCAAGAGTTCTGAGCCTTAAATGAGTTTTAATAAACATGTGTAAATCCTTCGATTCCTTCCTGGCACACACTCAGGGAATGTTTGTGTTTCCCCTCCCTGCCCATGGGCTGCTTGCAAGGTAAATGCAAGGCGTTCACTTCTCTGCTCACAGGTGCCGAGAGCAACATACTGCCCTAAATGCAAGCTCAGAAAACGTAATAGAATTGCATTGGTAGTAATGATGGCACAGTAGGGGCACTCCTGGGAACATTTTTACCACTGTTTTAGAATAAACAACATCAAATTTTGTTGAAGCAAATGGCAGGAGACATTTTGCTGTGATTGCAATAAAGTTTCATTGCAAATGCACTAGTGGTATTCACAGTGAGATGCTCAAGCCCTAGTAACCAAAAAGATCAAATAACTAGGAATAAAGAAAATAATAAAGGAAGGTTCTAAATGTCATTCTGGAACAGGAAAACTTCCCATTTTTGAAGATAGGGCATATACACATAAACCTTTACTCTCATGCCTCCTGTTGAAACCATGCCACTTGTTAGAGGTGTTTCGTTTTGTTTTAGAGGACTGGACTGAGGGCAATGTTGATTTAAAAATACCTAATACTGAATTTATTTAATTCTTTTGCATGTCCCCTCCTCTGACTGACTTCACTCCCCATCCAAGCAGGTGGGTTTTCCACACTTCAAACAACTCTGTGACACCAGTTGGGTGTCCTACAATTCGACTCATTCCTGACACTACAGGAGACAGTGCCAGATACCACTGTTAAGGACTCATTGTTGCAAGACAATCCTCCCTTCAGATGTCAATCACAATCCTAGATTGTCACCTATGCTACTGACCAAGTGATGTAAGATTGTTGGTTCCCAGAACAACCTCTTCAGGCTCAATTGATTTGCTTCAATGACTCACAGAACTCACTAAAACAGTTTACTTACTATACAAGAATATAACTTAGTGAGAGTCAGTTGAGATGTTTCCTCAATACAAGGGTGAGGAAAGGTTGAAGAGCCTCAGTGCTCAGGCACTCCACCCACAGGGAAGCTCTCTGACCTCTGTCCTCTTGTGTCCTGATGGAGGTTTCATTGTGTAGGCAGGATGAAATCATCCGTGATAGTGGGTGGACTCAACCTCCAGTCCTTCTCCCCTCCTTGGAGGCTGGGGTGGGGCAGAAGTTTCCAGTCCTCTAATCACATGATCAGTTTCCCTAGCAACCAACACCTATCCTGTGTGGTTACCAAAAGTAACCTCCTTATCATCACCCAGGTATGGTTGAAAGGGGCTTTCACCTTTGTGACTCTGGAATTTGTTATTTCAGAAACTAATAATAAAATATGAAATACTTAACAAAAGAGACTCCCATTATTCTTATCACTCAGAAAATTCCTGAGCTCTTTGTCAGAAGCAGGGGTAAAGACCAAACGTCTATTTCTTATTTAAATCACAATATCAATGTTACTGTTGAGTAAAAACAATCTGACACACTTTGGAATGCGTGTTGTGGAAGGGAAGTAAAAGGCATTTATTACTGTGTCCCATATGTAAACAAATGTCCATGGTCGCCTGGCTCAGTCAGAGGCATTTCTCAGGAAGGGTGGTCTGTCCAAGAAGAGCTTTTCAACACTGCCCGTGCTCCCACCGTGTCCTGAAAACTGAATTTCCTTGACTCAGGTCAAGATTCCCTACTAATTTATAACTATGGTGTAATATTTTAGGGGTGAAGATAACACCCCAAAAATAATTTGCTTTGACATGCTATTTTATACCAAAGTCACTTGCAGATGCAGAAAGAACTCCTGACCTCACCCGTCTTTCCTAATAGCAGGTTATTTAATTTCCCATGAGAAAGGTGTCCTCCCTGGACTAGGAAGAACAGAACATTCTATTGGCATTAAAATTGACCTGTGTAAGCATATCTACTGCGATAACCCTGATCTCCCATCTATGTTCACTCCTATCCCACAATTTACTGTCCCCATCCAAGTCACTCTGTCTTATCATATCTACATAACTTATAATTCTTCTTTAAAATGATATGTAAGTTTTCAAGACACACTTTGTTGGGCCTCTCCTGGTGGCACAGCGGTTGAGCCCTTGGCTGCGAGGTTGCCCGCAGCCTCTGCAGAGCCAGTTCATTCCCCCAGCCGCCGGTGAGGGTCCCATAAAATAAAATAAAATAAAATAAAATAAAATAAAATAAAATAAAATAAAATAAAATAAAATAAAATAAAATAAAATAAAATAAAATAAAATAAAATAAAATAAAATAAAATAAATTAAAAAAAAGACACACTTTGTTGTGTCTTCATTTTTTGTATATTAAGGCCTCATATACATGCTACATGAAAAGTATCAGTGATGTTGTTTTTGGAGTTGTTGGGTGTGGCGAGTGGGTCCTTGGGTTCACTCTGGTAAAGGTTTCACCAGAGCTCCCCTTTCAGCAGCACAGGGTGAGTTTCCCAAGGACACAGAGACATTAGTTATATCCTAAAGGGCAGGCTTATTATAAAAGGACAGAAGAGTAAAGGACACTTGCATAAACAAAAGGGACAGAGAAGGCTGCCCTGAAAATGACAGGTTTGCTAAGAGAGGCCTGCATGGTTGCAGGCGGGCGGCCTTGAGGAGAGCTGCCTCCGCTGAGGGAGGTCAGTGAGGAGGCTGCTGCCCTGCAGAGGGAGAGAGTTGAAAAGAAGCACCTGCATAGGCACAGGTGGGCAGAAGGGCTGCTGCCCTGAGTTTGTGCAGAGACTGCACTCATATAGCCTCCTTCGCTTTGGGAGGGGCTCACTCCTTCATGGAGTGATTTATTTGTTGTTGATTTTATAGAATATGAAAGGGGCAAGATTTCTACAATGGCCCTCAAGCTCCATATCTTCACCTTCAGGTCTGCACTCCTGACACCCCCTATAGCAGTCTGATACCTGCTTGGGTTTTGTGCTTTGTGATCCAGGCATTGGCACCTAAGGATCTGAGTTCCAGTAGCTGGCTTAATGGCTATGTTAATCCCTCTACCCCCACCTCTAGCTCTTGGCATTGTGTAAGCCAGGTTTCTGATCTTGTGGCACTTTCTTTCCAGTTTTTCTATCTTTATCCTCCATCATTAGCATTAAATAAAATTTGTACGTTCTCCACCTGTTAATCTGGTCTTTACTTAGTTTCTCATGCCCAACCACAGAACCTGAAAGGACTGAGATGAAGTGTCTCCACCTCTACAGTTCCGAGGTCAAAGTCATCTGAATGGCACCAACCAGGATTCATGGCTAGCTTGTCATGGTGACTTTTCAAAATATTCATCAATGATAGCTCCTTAATAACATATTTTTTTTCTCATTATTATAACATATTCACTTTTCTTCATTTACTTTAGTAGCCATTATTGTTATAAATTGACTCTTGATTATCCACAATGGTATTATCTTCCAATATGGCCTGAAAATCACCAAGCAGAAGAAGTATCTACCTGTTTATTCTCCTTCACATTGCTCTGCATTTCTTTGGCTCCTCTCGGTTCTATGACTGTGAGTTAGTGGGAGATTTTATTTTTTGTTTTTGTAAGATTCATTTATTTGCATATACAAGAACTGGGATACAGGCCAGAGATGTGAGGGGTGAGAGGATTCACCAGAGGCAGAGCGGGGAACAGAACAGGCAGACTGACTGACAAATACTGCTGAGGGGAGCAGTGGGTGAGACAGGAGAGGTCTGCTGCACTATGTGGGTAGCTTCCTGGCCAGAGATCGAACTCATGCTACACCGTGGACAGCTTCATAGGTTGCTTCTTAACCCCTTGCATCACCAGGGAGGCCCTGTGGGAGATTTTGTAAGCTGAATAAATTACTTCCTCGAACACTGAAACAGGGACACAATAAACAGGAACACAATAAACAGGAAGGTGGATTATGGGTATATTTATTTTAAGTGAGGATGGTGTGAAGATTGGAGTGTGGCAGCTCAGGTCAGAATGACCACCCTGCAGTGGCAGTGGGGAGATAGTCAGAGCCTCCCAACAGATCCCCTTTGGCAGTTTGACTCCACAGGGCTCAGAGGTATAAGTTATTCCCCAGGATCCCTCACTAAAGTTGGGGAGCTGCACTTCCTTCTCAGGACTCATTGACCTGCCTGTTGCTGGACAAGAATGTGGGGAAGTAAATTCTAAAACAATAAATTCTCTGCTTGCAGGCAAAACAGCTCCAACACCTCAACTCCTCCTGCACCCCAGGAATTCCCTGGCTGCTGACTCTGAGAAGCATATGCAAGTTGTGAGGGAGATTTCATGATTTATATAGTGAATATAATGGAAAGGAATAAAATAAATATGATTCTGTAATCATTTCATTAACTGATTTTTTAAGTTTTTCTTATGAAATTGGACAGATTGTAGCGAGAATATTTATTTTTAAATGAAATGAAATGAAAAATATCAAGTAAAAAATGAAAGGTGGTTATTTTCATCACAGTAAGATTTTCTTGACCTTTAATTAGCATTTACCATAAAAGTTGAATGACATGTGGATTCAATTTTGCTAATGATTTAAAGAAAGCAGAGGAATTGGATACATGAATAGACTAGATGAATTAGAATCCAAATATATCATGAGAGACTTACACTTTGGGGTCAAATAAAACAGAATCAGTTGTAGAAAAATACATGTTGCTATAAACATAGGGGTGCAGGTGCCCTTTTGAATTAATAATTCTGTGTCCTTTGGATAAATATCCAGGAGTGGAATTGCTGGATCATATGGAAGCTCCATCTTCAACAGGTTGAGGAATCTCCACACAGCTTTCCATAGTGGTCGGACCAGTTTGCACTCCCACCAGCAGTGCAGGAGAGTTTCTTTTTCTCCACATCCTTGCCAACATTTGTTGTTGCTAGTTTTTTAATATGTGCCATTCTCACTGGTGTAAGATGGTATCTCATTGTAGTTTTGATTTGCATTTCCCTGATTACAAGTGACGTTGAACATTTTTTCATATGCCTGTTGGTCATTTGCATTTCCTCTTTGGAAAAGTTTCTTTTTAACTCTTCTGCCAATTTTTTGACTGAATTATTTACTTTGATTTTCTTGGGTCTCATCAGCTCTTTGTAGATTTTTGTGATCAGTCCTTTATCATTAATGCTGTGTACAAAAATTTTCTCCCAATCAGTGGGGTGTCTCTTTGTTTTGGTTACTGTCTCTTTTGCTGTACAGAAGCTCTTTAATTTGATGTAGCCCCAGCTGTTTATCTGTGACTTCGCTATCACTGCTTTGGGTGACGTGTCTTTAAAGATGTTACTGAGGTGTATGTCATGTAGTGTTTCACCTATATTTCCTTCTATATATTTTATGGTTTCAGGTCTTATGTCTAGTTCTTTAATCCATTTTGAGTTGGTTTTTGTGCATGGTGTGAGGTAGTAGTCAAACTTCATTCTTTTGCATATAGCAACCCAGTTTTCCCAGCACCATTTGTTGAACAAACTTTCTTTGCTCCATTGCATATTCTTTGTTTCTTTGTCAGATTAGGTGACCATAAATCTGTGGGTTTATTTCTGGATTTTCTATTCAGTTCCATTGGTCTAGTTTCTATTCAGTTCCATGTTTCTGTTCTTATTCCAATACCAGGCAATTTTAACCCAAATGCCCAAAAATAGATGACATAATCAAGAAGATGTGGTACATATACACAATGGAATATTATTCAGCAATCAAAAAAAAGATAAACTCATGCAATTTGCAGCAACATGAATAGAGCTGGAAGGGATCATGCTCAATGAAATAAGCCAGAAAGAAAAAGAAAACACAGGATGGTCTCACTCATAGCAGAAATTTGGAAAACCTAAACAAGGGACCAGGAAAAAAGATTAATTATAATAATGTAATAATCAAAATCAACAAGCAACTATTAACCAGAGACACACTATGGGGGGGGGAGGGGAGTGGGGAAATAAGAGAGATCAGGATCAAAGCAAGGGGTGGGGTTGGGAATTATATGGGGACTATAACCAAGATGAAAATGCATACATTGTGCAAAAAAGAATAATGATTTTAAAAAATATATAAAATTAAAAAATAATAAATAAAATAAAAATAAAACACCTTTATGTTAATAAATTAATAAATAAATGTATAATTCTCTCAGAGGCAGCTCTAAGGTAACAATTAAAATCAGGTGCCCTTGAGCAGGGCTACTCATGCCTTCACATCTGCTTCAAGATTTATCCCAGTTGCAAGAAGCTGAGTAAGTTATTGACCCTCACTGTGATTCAGGGGCCTCAGCAAAGAGTAGAGATAATAGCACCTACCCCAGTGTGTCACTGTAGGTTAAATGAGATATCTACATACAATGCTTAGAATATAAGCAACCACTCACCAAATGCTACTCAATGTGTAAACATCTCTTCCCCAGGAAGCAGCAATGTGAATGATGGAGGGAAAGATTTGATGAGGGTGAGGGAGGTTAGTCTGTCTTTATCAATATGTGATGTCATAATCAATGTCAGTGCAGCAGCTGCTATTTTGAAGACCAAGCTACTCACAATATCACATATTGTGATAGCAATTTTATACATTATATCTTCTTATCCTCAAAATAACCTTAACATAGGAATCATTGTCTATACATTTATGTCAGAAGACTCAGAAAGGTTGTCATTCAATAAATGGATAAACTAGAATTTTAAACCAAATTTAACACCTCAAGACAGAAATTAAAAGATTGACTTATTCAGGGGGAAAAATAGAACAGTTAGAAAACATGAAACTAGGGCATACTCAAGAATCATGGCATAGCTCATATAAACAAACAAAGCACAGCAGAAATTTTCATCCCAGCTGTTATGAGAACAGCTTTTGGTCAGAAACACTGTGATGGGTAGAACATAGGTAAGGTGAACATTTAAAATGTTCATGTGAACCTTATATTTTATTATTTTTATAACTTTCTAAGTAGATACCAAAAGGTAAATATTGTCAAGTAAGAATGCAAATATTGAAGAAGAATTAAAGTAATCTACTTATTCTACTAAAATTCTCAAAACAGAGAGTGAATATTTTGAAAACAAGGCCCAATAAGGAAAACACTTGAAATATTCTAAGTCTGGGCATCTGGTTCAAATTAATTTCAGTAGCAGGAGAATAGCGTCAATTACACACTAAAATGGATTTAGTGTTATTAGTGAGGTACATGGGACCAATTATGATTTACTTGAGTGAACTCAGGTGACCTCAACACCATAGCATCTCAACCCAAGCCCAGCAGGACACCATCACTACAAAACCCTGCCTGGCACTCCCGGCAAGCCAACTGCTTGTGTGTTTCAATTATCCCAATGAACAAATCCTTGGCAAGCTACCACATCTACCTTTCTGAGACCAATTCTGATGTCTGCCTTATTTATTTTACATACCACCCAGTGATTCTCTGACACCAAATGGGAGTGCTACAATTCAGCTTACTTTGGACATGATCTCCCTGGAGCATCAGAACCCACACTTTAACAACTCAGTCTCATCTCACACATTTCACATGCCAAAAGCAAACCCAGATTGTCACCTGTACTTCTGACAAACCAATTATTGATGGTCAACCAGCTTCTGAACAACCCCTTCCGTGGGTCTGATTAATTTTCTAGAGTGACTTATAGAACACAGAGAACCATTTTACTTACAGGATCAGTGGTTTACCATAAAAAGATATAACTCAGGAACAATCAAATGGAAGAGATACATAGAACAAGATTTGGGGAAAGGACACTGAGCTTCCATGTCTAACCAGCATCTCAAGTGTGAACCAGCCTGGAAACTCTCCAAACTTCATCCTTGTAGGATTTTATAGAGATTTCATTACACAGGCAGAATTACTTAAATCGTTGGTCCTTGGAGATTAATTCAAAACCAGTCCCTCTCACCTCCATGTAGATTGGGATTAGGATTGAAAATTCCAAAACTTTAATGCTGACATTTGTTCTTTTGGTAACCAGTTTCCATCCTTAGATTTATCCTAAAGTCACCTCAGTAACATAAGAGACACCTTGATTGCTCTCATCACTTAAGAAAGTCCAAGGGTCATAGGAGCTCTGTGCCAAAAATAAGTGCTAGGGTAAGGGTGAGGAGAGTGAACATAGAGACCAAGTAGCTATGTCTTATTATAAATTGCAATATCACAGCATCCTTAATCAAAGACTTTGAACCACAGTGAGGCTGATCCTTGCCTACCACTTTCCAGTGCCACAGAGATGCAAGTAAGAAAAGTATACCTAAAGTATACTGGGCTCTGTCACCAATAGCCAGTGACTCTCCAGTCCTCAAATTTCCCTCTCAGTAGGAAGGACTGCTGTAAAGAATGAATTAGATAATGTGTGCAGTGCTCAACACAGTATTAGCTACAGAGGAAGTGCTCAGGAAACAGTAACTATTATATTATTCAACTATGGGCCACTTTATTGTGATTTCCTCATTTCAAGTCTTTTTGTGCTACCTTACTTTTCATGCTCTAAATCTGATATCTAGTAGAGATGGCAAGTTCCATCAGAATCTATATTCTGTAGTTTGTTCTTTTATTTCTACATTGTCTAAGAAAACATGCAGCATATAAAAATGTTGAATAAATCCTGGGTGAATTAATGGGATTTTCATATTAATAGTATTAGCATTTATGATGTATTTTCTTTGTGCTAGGACTTTTGCTAAGTGTTTTATATGTTCAAACACATTTAATCTCCACTAACAGTCCTGAAACACAAGTACTCTATGAATGAAATATATTTTTGATGAGTTACAAGGAAGTCGTTTTCATTGCCATAGCAACGGAGGTCTGGAAATACAAATCTGATTTTAGAAAACCTAATCACTGTTTTGCTCTTCTTTTCTGTCTCATTTTGAACATGCTGTTAAAGGTACTCATATGAAGATAGCTTTGGAGTGAAGCCTGCCCCAAAGAGATTTTTCTCTTGGTGTTGTTATTGGTTCCGCAAATGAAAGTGGATATTCTAGAGTCTAGATCCTTAAAATAATTTAGGACATCTCTGCCTGAACTGAAACACACAGACCTAGGAGGTTTTCAAACATACCCAAGACACATGAAGCCAAAGGAAGAAAGATGATGTGTGTTTGGGGAGGTTGGTTTTAATTCAGTTGTTATATGTTTGGAAATATTAATTTTGTAGAGCAAAAGACATGGAATATTATGGAGTAAATCCTCCCAACTTCCATGGTTTCTGTTCATGCTTTCGTCTTCCCAGAATAGGTCATAGAAATCTCTGGCATATGAACAGCCTCTATTTATTTATTTATTTAATTTATTTTTTAAGATTTATTTTTATTTTTATACAAGAACCAGTGTACAGGCCAGATGTGCAAGAGGGTGAGAGGATTCACCAGAGACAGAGTGGGGAACAAAACAGGCACACTGACGAAATACACTGCTGAAGAGAGCAGTGGGCGAGACTGGAGAGGTCTACTTCACCATGTGGGATTTTCACCGGCCAGGATCAAAACCGCCCTGCAGAGGCTTGGGACAACTTCACAGTGCTGCGTTCACTGCCTGCACCACCAGTGAGTAAACAGCCTCTATTTAAAAAGGAATTAAAACTAAAAGTGTTAGCACATGATTGAGAGGTATCCAGCGACCCCAAACTATTAAAGGGTACACACTCTAAAAGGGATTCAGCCATCTACATGCACAAAGACATATAAAGCAGACTCTGGGTGGGAAGATTTTCAATTGAATTAGTATAATAGAAAGAGAGAGAGAGAGATAGGGGGGGCGGAGCAACATGGCGGCGAGGAGAAGCTGCGAGTAAGATCTCCCATTAAAAAAAGTTAATAGGGAGGAAAAGCGGCAGGTCCCAAGGAGAACTGGGACACGGAAGATAAACGGACGACTCCAGCAAACTGCCCGAAGAAGAAAGTTGCCATAAAAGAGGACGAGAAGGGAGGGAAGCGCAGAACCCTGCTCCCCTCCCCCGCCCACAGAGGCGGCACTCTCCGACCGGCAGAGACGAGGGAAACAACAAACCAAAACGCCCAACAAGAAAAACGGATGCAGCAAGTGGGACTGTGAGTGGAAAGGAAATATTTCAGCCACCACACCCCGTGAACGGGAGCTGAGGCGAACCCTGCAGGATCCGCTGCGGAGGTGAGCTCCAGGCGCCATTAAAGAGAGCCCCGCCCACCAGGAGGAGACCAGCACCAGCACACAGCCCCGGCCGCCCGGTAAGCTTGCGCGAAAGCGGCGCTCGGATTGCAGCTGCCCAGGTCCCCGCGCCTGCAACCTAGGCTTGCGGGGAGACGGCGGAGGCCCTCCCTGAGTGAGCAGGAACAAGGTGCCCAGGCAGGGGAGCGGGATTCAAAAGGCGCCATTCCCGCGCCACTGATCTGGGCTACAGCCCGCGTCCTGGAACTGAGGGCTTTGGAACTGAGACCCGGGCGGAGGCCCTCCCTGAGTGAGCAGGAACAAGGCGCCCAGGCAGGGGAGCGGGATTCAAAAGGCGCCATTCCCGCGCCACTGATCTGGGCTACAGCCCGCGTCCTGGAACTGAGGGCTTTGGAACTGAGACCCGGGCGGAGGCCCTCCCTGAGTGAGCAGGAACAAGACACCCAGGCAGGGGAGCGGGATTCAAAAGGCGCCATTCCCGCGCCACTGATCTGGGCTACAGCCCGCGTCCTGGAACTGAGGGCTTTGGAACTGAGACCCGGGGCACGAAATTAGGGGCGTGGGTTCCCCACGACGGTGGGGCACAAGGCAGACACAGCACCCCAAAGCCGTTGAGGTGTACCCTACCATCCCCGCTCTGCTCCCTGTCCCACGGGGTGGAAAATCAGCTCCCCAAGGGCTCTAGGAGAGATCTCTGGTGCCACCTAGCGACTTGACCCCAGCACAGGCTACTGAAGGAGCTAGTGGCCAGCTGGGGAGTTAGCCCACACCGGACCCCTTCTGAACAAGTAGTCTGAGCCCACAGGGAGAGCGAGCACCCACAGCCGGGGCAGACCAGGCGCGCAGAATAGTGTGCCTGAGACCAGAAGCGCAGGGAGTGTGTCCCACATCACCATTTTAGAACAGGGACATTTCTTCAGTAAAGACTACCTGCAGAAGGCTTCCTCAGGAGCCAGAGGTGAGCGGGGGAAGTTCGCCCACGCCAGACCCCCTCTGGCCTGCAGTCCAAGCCCAGAGGGGAGCAGGAACCCACCGCCGGGGCAGACCAGGCGCACAGGGGAGTGTGTCCCCACATCGGCATTTTAGAACAGGGACCTTTCTCCAGTAAAGGCTGCTTGAAACTGACAGATGACTCCTGGAAGAACCAGAGGGGAACAGAGAAGCCCACCCAAGATGCCGGCCAGTCCCAACAACACAGTGTCCCAACGCATACGGCAAATTAGAAAACAGACAGTAGGGAGGAGAAGAACCACACGCAACCTAGCAACTCTCCAGAGAAAAAGCACACCACAAAAAGAAAGCCAGCCCCCAGATTGCAATGACAATAACTTGGAAGAATTTCTGAGCCTTCCAGAAAGAGAATTTAAAATTGCCGTGATTAAAAAACTGACAGAAGTCATAAAGGAAAACAATGATAAGGGAAAAATAATCAACGATCAGAAGAATGCAATTGAGTCCCTAGAGAGGGAAAACAATGGTCAGAAGAAAGAAATTGAGTCCCTAAAGAGGGAAGTAAAAGAAATGCAGGAGATCAAAGAATTAATGGAAGAACTAAAGAATTCTGGGAAAAGCAATGAAAGCAGAATAGATGAAATGGAAGAACGAATAAGTAATCTTGAAGACACAGAAATAAAAAGAACCAAAACAGAGAAGGAAAGAGAAGTACGAAGGAAAAAGAACGAAGAAAGACTTCGGGAACTATCTGACTCCATGAGGAAAGGAAATATAAGAGTTATAGGAATACCAGAAGGAGAGGAGAGAGATGTAGGAACAGAGAAAATATTCAAAGAGATAATTGAAGAGAACTTCCCAAATGTGAAGAAGGAGCTGAAAATTGATATACAAGAAGCAAGAAGAACACCAAACTTCCACGACGAAAGGAAAAATACAGCAAGACACATAATAGTAAAGCTCCCAAGAATCCAGGACAAGGAAAAAATAATGAAGCTGGCAAGAGGGAAGAAACAGATAACATTCAAAGGAAAACCAATCAGGCTGACATCAGACTTCTCCGAAGAAACACTACGGGCAAGGAGAGAGTGGAGGGACATAGTCAACAGACTCCAAGAAAACAGATGCCAACCAAGAATACTCTATCCCGCAAAGCTCTCCTTCCTCTTTGAAGAAAGAATATGGACCTTCCCAGACAAACAGAAACTCCGGAATTTCATTGCAACTAAACCCCCACTCCAAAAAATACTACAAGGAGTCCTAAAGCCAGAACCTCAGAGCGACGAATAACAATGAAAGAAGGCCAAAAAAAAAAAAAGTTATTAAAAGAATAAATAAATAAAATCAAAGGAAAGACAAACACAATGGCAAATACAGATGTTAACATATCAATATTAACTCTAAATGTAAATGGACTAAACTCTTCAATAAAAAGACACAGAGTTGCAGCCTGGATTAAGAAACAAAACCCAACCTTTTGCTGTCTCCAGGAAACACATTTAGCTACAAAAGATAAAAATAGGCTCAAAGTTAAAGGATGGAAAACAATCCTACAAGCAAATGGACCAAAAAAGAAAGCAGGAACAGCTATACTTATATCAGATAAAACAGATTTCAAACTCAAAAAGATAAAAAGAGACCCCAATGGTCACTACATTATGATCAAGGGGACAATACTTCAAGAAGAAATAACACTCATTAACATATACTCACCAAACGAAGGAGCACCAAAATATATCAGACAACTGTTGTCCTCTCTGAAAACAGACATCAGAGAAAACACATACGTAGTGGGAGACTTCAACACACCACTATCAACAATGGATAGATCAACAAGACAAAAAATAAGTAAAGAAACCAAAGCTCTAAATAAAGACCTAGAGCAATTGGGCTTAACAGACATCTATAGAACACTAAACCCCAAAAAAACGGAGTACACATTTTTCTCAAGCGCACACGGATCATTCTCCAGGATCGATCACATACTGGGGCACAAGACAAACATCAACAGATACACCAAGATTGAAATCATATCAACCATCTTTTCTGACCATGAAGGCATCAAACTAGAAATAAACCATAAAAAGAAGGCAAGGAACTTTCCTACCTCATGGAGATTAAAAACCACACTACTGGAAGACCATTGGACTAATGAGGAGATCAAAGAAGAAATTAAAAAATTTTTTGAATTGAACGACAAGGAGGACACCAATATCCTAAATGTATGGGATGCAGCAAAAGCAGTAATAAGAGGAAAATATATAGCAATAGAAGCTCACATCAAGAAACAAGAAAGAACGCAAAGAAACAACCTAATCTCGAAGCTCAAAGATCTAGAAAAAGAACAACAAGAAAACCCCAAAACCAGTAGAAGAAAAGAAATAATAAAAACCAAAGCAGAAATAAATGAAATTGAAACTAAAAAAACAATCCAAAAGATCAATGAAACCAAGAGCTGGTTCTTTGAAAAAATCAATAAAATAGACAAACCCCTAGCCAGGCTCACAAAGGAAAAAAGGGAGAAAGCACAAATAAACAGGATCATCAATGAAAGAGGAGAAATCACAACGGACACAGCAGAAATCAAAAGAATAATCAGTAACTACTATGAACAGTTATATGGAAACAAGTTTAACAATCTAGAGGAGATGGACAAATTCCTACAACTCTACAATCACCCAAAGCTAGATAAAGAAGAAATAGAACACCTAAACAGACCAATTACAATTAGCGAAATTGAAATGGTAATCAAAAACCTCCCCAAAAACAAAAGCCCAGGACCTGATGGATTTACAAATGAATTCTACCAAACATTCAGAGACGAATTAGTGCCTATCCTTCACAAACTCTTCCAAAAAATTGAGAAGGAAGGGACAATACCAAACACGTTCTATGAAGCCAACATTACACTAATACCAAAACCGAACAAGGACAACACAAAAAAGGAAAACTGCAGGCCAGTCTCCCTAATGAACACTGATGCAAAAATCCTCAATAAAATTTTAGCTATCAGAATCCAACAATGTATCCATAAGATAATTCACCACGACCAAGTTGGATTCATTCCAGGGGCACAAGGATGGTTTAACATCCGAAAATCAATCAACGTTATCCAACACATCAACAAAAAGAAATATAAAAACCATATGATAATATCAATAGATGCTGAGAAAGCTTTCGACAAAGTGCAACACCCATTCATGATAAAAGCCCTGGAAGTTCTTGGGATACAAGGAACATACCTCAACATCATAAAGGCCATCTATGACAAGCCAACAGCCAGTATCATTCTCAATGGTGAAAAGCTGAAAGCAATTCCATTAAGATCTGGAACAAGACAAGGATGTCCACTCTCACCATTGCTTTTCAATATAATACTGGAAGTCCTAGCCAGGGCAATAAGACAAGAGAAAGACATCCAAGGAATCCAAATAGGAAAAGAAGAAGTCAAACTATCACTATTTGCAGACGATATGATATTATACATAGAGAACCCCAAAAACTCCACAGAAAAGCTAATTCAACTCATCAATCAGTTCAGTAAAGTGGCAGGATACAAAATCAACACGCAAAAGTCAGTAGCCTTCCTATACACAAACAATAAATCTGAAGAAGAAGAAATCAAAAAGACCATCCCTTTTGTTATTGAAACAAAAAAAATCAAATATTTGGGAATAAATCTAACAAAAGAGGTAAAGGACCTATACAAAGAAAACTATAAAACACTGTTAAAAGAAATAGAAGAAGACACAAAGAAATGGAGAGACATCCCCTGCTCATGGATTGGAAGAATAAACATTATTAAAATGGCCATCCTTCCAAAAGCAATATACAGATTCAATGCTATTCCAATCAAAATTTCAATGTCATTCTTCAAAGAAATAGAACAATTATTGATGAAATTCATATGGAATCACAAAAAACCCCGAATAGCCAAAGCTCTCCTGAAAAAAAAAGAAGGGAATGGAGGCATCAGACTCCCAGACTTCAAACTATACTACAAAGCCATAATCATCAAAACTGCATGGTATTGGAACAAGAACAGACATACAGACCAATGGAATCGAATAGAAAATCCAGAAATAAACCCACAGATTTATGGTCAACTAATCTTTGACAAAGGAGCAAAGACTATGCATTGGAGCAAAGAAAGTTTGTTCAATAAATGGTGCTGGGAAAACTGGGTCACTACATGCAAAAGAATGAAGCTTGACCACCACCTCACACCATACACAAAAATCAACTCAAAATGGATTAAAGAACTAGACATAAGACCTGAAACCATAAAATACATAGAAGAAAATATAGGCGAAACACTACGTGATTTGCACATCAAAGACATCTTTACAGACACATCACCCAAAGCAGTGATAGTGAAGGCAAAGATCAACACCTGGGACTATATCAAATTAAAGAGCTTTTGCACAGCAAAAGAGACAATAACAAAAACAAAGAGAAACCCCACCAACTGGGAGAACATTTTTGCACCCAACACTAATGATAAAGGACTGATCACAAAAATCTGCAAAGAGCTGATGAGACTCAACAACAACAAAGAAAATAATCCAGTCAAAAAATGGGCAGAAGAGCTTAAAAGAAACTTCTCTGAAGAGGAAATGCAAATGGCCAACAGGCACATGAAAAAATGTTCAACATCACTTGTCATCAGGGAAATGCAAATCAAAACTACCATGAGATACCATCTTACACCAGTGAGAATGGCACATATTAAAAAAACTAGCAACAACAAATGTTGGCGAGGGTGTGGAGAAAAAGGAACTCTTCTGCACTGTTGGTGGGAGTGCAAACTGGTCCAACCACTGTGGAAAGCTGTGTGGAGATTTCTGGACCTACTAAACATAGAGCTTCCATATGACCCAGCAATTCCACTCCTAGGTATTTACCCAAAGGACACAGAAACATCAATTCCAAAGAACACATGCACCCCTATGTTTATAGCAGCACTGTTTACAATAGCTAAGCTTTGGAATCAACCCAAATGCCCAAAAATAGATGACTGGATCAAGAAGATGTGGTACATATATACCATGGAATATTACTCAGCATTCAAAAAAGATAAACACATGCAATTTGCTGCAACATGGATGGCGCTGGAAGGGATCATGCTCAGCGAAATAAGCCAAAAAGAAAAAGAAAAATACCGGATGGTCTCACTCATAGCAGGAATCTAGAAAACTTAAATAATGGACCAGGAAAATGAATAACTATAAGAAAGTGAAAATCAAAATCAACAAAAAACTATGAACCAGAGACACTTTTAGGGGGGCGGGGGCGGGAGGGGAGGGATTGGGGTCAGAATGGGGGGCTGCAATTGTATGGGGAATATAACAATAAAATTTATAAAAAAAAAAAAAAATAAAGACCAAGAGTTCCTTTCATACACAAAAAAAAAAAAAAAGAGAGAGAGAAAAGGATTTCAAATATCAGTGAACCAATAAAACTCCCAAAATTAACCATCCCTTACTAGGCAAATGCCCAACCAAACAGGGTTGATCTAAAGTGGAGCTTCTGAGGCCTGAAAGCTTGCATAAGTCTGAGGTACCTCCTGATGGGGAACCATAAGATATTGGCTTGGAAGCTTCCAGAGGAGAGTCTTAAAATTCAAAATATACCACATCAAGATGATAACTACTATTGTCTCTGCCAAAGAGTAGGAGCAGCCATCCCATGTGTCTCTCCCCCATTTGTCTCCCAAGTATCTCTTCCAAGTGTCTTTACATGTTTCTCTTCCACATGTCTGCTCTTAGCAGTACTAGTATACAAGTCAGAAGCTGGAAAACCATGAGATCAAGAATATGCATGTATTCAGTCAAAAGCCAAATATAGTGATTAATGTTGTCCCTAGTTCCCAGCAGTCCCCGAATCAGGAAGTAGGTTCATGGCATGCTGGGAGTTGTTGTCCTTGGGGCCTGAGATCTCTTCTGTGTGGAAATTGGGGTGGGAGTCTATAACAATGCCAGGGGATGGAGTTCATTCAGGACATCTTTCACAGGCTCTTTATTGTTTCTCCAACAAAAGTATACTTTGCAAGGGGTAGGTACTGTTTCATCTGTACCCTTCCCAATGCCTCATCTACTTAAGATTGAGATTATATAAAGTACTAATTATCTTTCAAGATAGAATTAATGTCTACAGCTGTGGAAAAATCAATGATGAAATATACACAAATTAATAGAAATTACCCGGATATGTTACATTTTTCAATGTAGAACACACTGCTTCATTTTTTTTTTTTAAATTTTGTTGTGGTAAAATAGAAATGGCAGAAAATTTACCATTTTTAAATATTTTAAGTGCAAAAATAGTGTCCTATTTTAAGTGTAAATTACCATTTTAACTATTTCAGTGTAAAAAACACTCGCATTGTTGTGCAAACATCATCACCATCCATCTTCAGAGGTTCTTCATGATCTCAAACTGAAACTCTGTGCCCACTAAACACACAAGTCTATTTTATTTTATAACTATCACAAGGACTCTGTATAAGGATTCTTAAAGCCTGCATATCTCTTTCAGTCACTAATGCTAAAGGATCTTTATATCAGAAGATGCTCTCTGAAATATTTAAGACATTCTCAGTAGAAATATGTCATGTAAAACTTAGCAGAAAAAGGATGCTGCTGATACTGAATTAATAAGGGGTACTGTTGAGGTTTGTTATATTTACACAAGAAAGTATATACCCAGCTTGAAATTTGCATAAAAATTGCATGACTAGAAACAAGAAGAAAAAGGAATTGTGTCTCAATGAAGTCAGAAAAGGAAGTGGGTGAAGCTGCTTAAGATAACAGTATCCAAGAAGAACGCATTAGAGGTTGTGGTTAATGTGTTCATCTTGGCCACAAAATGAGTTAGGTGAAGTTACTGTTATTTTTTTAAGTGCTAGTCTTTTCAAAACTCACTAGCCTCCCCAGAAACATTTCATAGCTTCTTGGATGTAACTTTTAGTGGGGAGACAAAGGAAATAGCAAAAATGGGTAGCTATGATGGCAGTGTCATGAACAATATCCAGATGGGGCTTCAGAATGATCCTGTAATTGCCAAAGGCAGTTTTATGGAAAACAAACATATATATGTGCATGCATGCATGCATGCATGCATGTATGGGGGGGGTGTGTACACATCTACACACATTTCTCCTTCATATATATGAAGCAGAATAACTTTGGTTCCAGTATTAACTTTTCTAATTATTTTCTCTCTCAAATGAATGGAATTTTTGACTTATCAGAGCAACCCTTTCATTCATTATAAGTCCATTGTCCTATGTCGCCCTGAGATAGGATAGCCCCTGAAACTTAGAAAGAAGAGGATTACATTGCTAGATATTGCTAGTTTAACAAGATTATGACCAAGGGAACATTAAAACTAAGCAAGGGACTATTAAAATTAAGCAAAAAAGTTTATTTAGTGTTTGCAACATATATGTATATATTAATTTGCAATAGCTTTTATTATATACATGTGGGCAAATAAACACACTAAATAATGACTTTGTTCCCCTGTGCTCCTAATATAATCTTTATATTCAGACATACAATTATATGTAAAGGCCAAGTACATGGATTAGCACATAAAGAAAAGATCTACAGAGCTACTTTGTCTTTTTGTACAAAGCCCCTCTAGTAGCTGAGAAAATGATTAAAAAAATATCTGTCAAATGAAATAAAGGTTGGGTCTGGTTAAAATGAATTCCATAAAGGAATTTTAAAATCTCATCTTTGTACCATTCTCTAAACTTAAAACATGATTTATGCTATTTATTGTTAAGTAATAAAATGAGAAATAAGAGGTTGAACTGAGCTAAAGTTTCAAATTAAGTTTTTGTATTCAATAAAGCATATGAAAGATAAAATAGATGAACTCTATAGATTTACTGTAACAAAGCAAGTATTTGCTAAAATTTAGAAACATTTCTTTTTAGTCTTTCTTGTATATATTTATGTAGTAATTATAACACTGTTTTTTTACCTAATATGAGCACATTTCACAGTATTAGAAACTTTACATTTTCATAAAATTTTGCTATTTTATTGCCTAGATGTGTTATGCTATAATTATTTTCTTATTCACCATTTCCCCCACTTCCTTATCCCTGCCTCTGGCAACCACCAATCTGTTCTCTGAATCTATGAGCTTGGTTGGTTGATTTGTTAGATTCCACATCTCCATGAGGTCATATAGTATTTGCCTTTCTCTTTCTGACTTATTTCACTAGTTATTCATTTTTATATTGTTGAAGATGCAGATCATTTCCTTTATTTTTATCACTATTAGTCACACAACAAGATAAAGATTTGGTTGCACATATCACTTTTTTTCATGTCTTAAGATCATTGTGTTAGAAGGATTCCCCAAAGTAGAAGTACTGAGTAAGTAGGTGGGAACGTTTAAGAGGTTTGCCTATTTGCTTTCTCAATTAATTAAGGCCTTTACTTACACTCATAGCAGTAATGACTCTGAACACTCATTTTTCATTATAAAATTTAAATGTTAAAAAGAAGTGCTTGTTACTTTTTAATTTGGGTATTTTGAGAAACTGTGATGGTTAATCTTATGTGCCAAACATTCCAGACATTTCTGGGAGGATGGTTTGGGCCACCTTTAACATTTAGTTCTGTAGACTGAGTCAAGCATGCTGCCCTCCCTAATGTGAGTAAGCTCTGGTGATGAGAGGATGACCCTACTCTAAGTTGCCAATTCATTCCACCTGCTGCCCTTTGACCTGGGACATGACTGTTGCTGGCTGTTGGACCTGAACTAAAAAAATTAGATCCTTCTAGGGCTCTGATTCCTGGATTTAGACCAGAACTACCCTGCAGATCTTGGGGCCTGCTAGCCACATAGTCACTTGAGTTGATTCCTTATAATAAACTATATATCATATACATACATACAATGTATATACATACATAGATATTTGTATGTGTGTGTTATATATGTATTTGGTTCTATTTTTCTGGAGAAACAATCTTGAACAGTTGTCCATATATTTGCTAATTATTTTACATTTGAATGATCCGTTTATGTTCTATATCTATGATTATTTTAGGGTATTCTTATTGATTCTTGGGAGCTAGATTTTATACATACTTATAATGTTTATAAATAAACTTTAACTGTCCTCACCAATCCAGTTTCTAAAAATCCTAGACACTCTATCAGGAATACTACATTTTAGTTAAAAAAAATTCTGACTTAGTAAAAACAAAAACAAAAAATGTATAGCTGAAGTATGTAGGGCACACGTTCTTTTGCTTCTCTGGGTCAAAAAAGATAAAGGTAAGAAAAGGAAAAGCCAAGGTCCATGGTTAGTCTACTACATATTAGTTGTTCCTTTGACTTTGCTTTAGGGTCATATCTCAAGGGGGGTACATGGGTTCCCCATTACACTCCCCCTTGATAGAGCTACCTGATAGAACCATGGATTCAGTTTTCAGTTGTACTGAAAAGATTTTTGCCCATAAACTTAACTCTGAAAGTCATTGCCAAGGGAAGCAAATCTATTAATATTAGAACCCAACATTATTTAATTGATCATTAAATATCGTAAAAAGTAATGAACAAATATTTCTTTTTCCAAATCATCTGGAGGCCCATCAGCTGGAGGAATCAGACAGAGGGGTTGTTTCAGGACAGGAAATCAGCCTGGGGACCTCTGCCTGAGGACTGTCCTCCTTAGTGTTCAAGATGCTCCCGTGTCCAAGCTTTGGAAAACAGGAATAATAAAATGTGACAGTAGCCTTTTCTGCTGTCCTTTGTTGCTCCACGTCTGGCATCAACCTGTTACTCCCTGTCTTCTGAGACCAGCTGACAGGAGGTTTTCAAGGGTGATTCTCTCCTTTCCAAATGTTAAAAACTGAAAGAAAAATAAAAGAAGTCAGTAACCTGGCAGGAACCGTTTTCAACCTCAGTTGTGGTTCTCAAGGATTTATTTAGCTGCTTCTGGGTTTCTAGGCAGAGTTTCCTTGAAACACCAAAAAGACCAACACTTTTACATAAATCAGACTGAAACAGTTTCTAGGCCTGCCTTCCTGATGTTCGCTTTGTGGCTGACCTCCACGCTTGCGTGCAGGGACTCACTCAGCCCTTGCCAGTGAACAGAGCACTTCCTTTCACGGTCTCTATCTGTTTAAATTAGGTTAGAAAATGACGTCTTCCCAGCTCCGAGTCCACACAGACATTGAGCAGGAATAAATAAAAGCTCAAAACTCACCATCCAAACAAAAAAATTCAGCGTGCATTGCTACCTAGTATTCACTAACAGAAAAAATAAACAATAGAAATAGGAAGACTAGGAGGGAAATGAATTCCAGCTCTAAAGCTCAACTGGCCAATTAAGAGCCGGGTAGGTGTGATCATTCGTTGTGGTGTTGTTTTGTTTGTTTTTTTTTTCTCCCTGAGGCTAAAATTAAAACTATTATTATCCTCTCCCCACCCCACACACATATAAACTTAATGGTTTAAGTCTAACCAATGGGCGTAAATATTTTAGCAGGCAAAAAAGATTTTTGCTTAATTGGCGCTCATTCAAAATATAGGAGAGTAATTAAAGAAAACCACTGGTGTTTATAATCTTGTATGCCTATTAAAATGAGATATGTAAATGGCAATTAGGGTCAGTGGAGAAAATTATTTTATGTTAAATATATATATAATTCATATATTTTCTGTAATATTATACACTACCCTGCAAGTTTGATGTAATTCGCAACACAAAAAGCTGATAACATTACCAAGAGACAGTCATAAATATTTCTAGTTTCAATTTTCTACAGCAAAAATACTGCTAATTATTTAAAGTAAGGACTTTTTTTTCTCTGAAATGATTCTAACAAAACCACTTCCTTAAAGATGCATGATAAAGAGCAAGCTACTGTTCATTGCAAAGTACATCTGTGCAAAATCATTGAAGACTCTCTTCTCACATTTTATTTCTTTTTAAAATGTATATTTTGTGCTATATTGGTCAATGGAAAGTGATAAAATGTTGAAGGAGAAAATTCTGTAACAAATGTTACTTTTGGTATAATATTAATTTTGTAGAAATTACAATTAAAACCTAAAAAAAAGATTTTGCACTGACATGATTATGCTTATGAGATCTCAAATATTTTATGATGTATTTATACTATGTCTGTTCCAAGGAAATATTTATAGTTCCCTTAACAAAAATTACTAAAATTATAAAGAAACAAAAATCACTAACAGAAATCTAAAAATCACTAATAGAAGAGGGGCTAAAAATCCAATGAGAGAAAAGAAGAAAGAAATGTACTGACAAGGCAGAAAGATTCTATACTCCAGGAGCTTACATTTCATTGAGGGAAAACAGGAAATGCAAAATTAACCAAAGAATAAGCAGCTGCACCACAAAATATCAAATAAGAGATAAATGAGGGTAAAATAAAATAGTGTCTCAGTACTATACGTTTAAGACTAGAGAAGGTGAGTGCCCAGCTGAGATCTAGGTGAAAAGAGTGGGAAGGCATAAAGATAAAGGAAAATGGAATCATGGTGGGGAGAACTTCTGCAAAGGCTGATAAATAAGCACATGTTGTTTTCCAGGAAGAGAAAGGCCACTGGGCTGAACCATAGCAAATTTGGGAGAACATGACGCACAATCACGGACAAGATGGCCTCTAGAATGTGTTGTACAAAATAAGGTATTTCTTTAACTATATGCTTATTGGTCCTTTCAAGGATGTCTACTCAAAGTTGTCCATGTTTTAGCTATTTAGGAAAATGAGTAAAGTACATACAATGATTATATGTAATAACTTACCTTGTGTCCATACAATATCACTACAATGACTTATCCATTGTCTACACAATGACTTAGAAATTTGTTATGTCCAAGGCACATAAACATCTTCCTCTAGATATCCACATGCCTCCTTCCTTCCTTTCATCCTAGATACTTATCTAAAAATAAATCCCTTTACTTAATCACTAACTACCATTCTTTCTAGTCTATCTTTCTTCATATCCCTTACCAGTGCCTTGGTAATAATTTGGTGGTTACTGTCTAATCTCTTTGTATTAGAGTACAGAGATCTTAAAAGCTTAGACCTTATCTTGTACCTGGTTCTCTATCTCTCTCTTAGAATAATGTAAGAAAAATACTGAGTAAATGAATGGATGAAATAGTTGATTCAAATGAGGCCAGTTAGGATTAGAAAGTCTTTAGGTAAATTCTGATGAAAGAGAATAATATCTTGGATAGGGACACTCATGGAAGAGGGAGAAAGTGGGAAGATTTGGTATAATCAATAGGAAATAGCAATCAATTAAATCAGAAAAATAAAGAGAAGTGCAGAATTAAGAATGCTTATAAGTTTAGTTCAGAACAACTAGCGTAGAGTGGGGCTGCTGACTGGGGGAGAGAGGACTAGGGAAAACTGTTATTCTGTTGTTTGTTTCTTACTTGCTTAACTTGGGAGAGTATTTTGTACATACTAAACTTTTGCAATGTATTAGCACAATGTGATGTCATGTATGCCATGGGTTCATGAGTCTGGAACTTAATAAGAATCTTGACTAGAGATAGAAGGAAATTTTCATACATCTGAATGGAATTACCTGGGAGAACAGAACTGCCAGAGAAGAAAAGAGAAGCAAGACTCAATTATCCTTGACACTTGAAGATGGAAAAGATAAGTAAGAACTAGCAAAATCTATATGCCTTTCTCTCTCTCTCTTCTACCTACCTACTTACTTTCCTATCTACCTATCTCCATGCTTTAAGAGAGATCATTAACTTAGAAAATCAATTATGTATAGTCGCCTATTAGGCAAACTCTGCATGAAGTAAATGTTACATGCCCAAGTAGATCTAACTGATAAGGAGTAAAATCTCAAGAATGAGATTAGGCTTGATATAATGATATGGGACATGGCCAATTCCATGAGAGTAGGTAGAAATACTTAATGGGAAAAGAGGAGAGGTATGCAGGAAAATCCTCAAACATATAAAGAGCATAATGAAAGATGCCTGAGTGTAAACAAACTTTTGTGAGAACTTGAATTCAGGGGCCAGGTTGATATGTTGCAAGATCTATTTCATAGCTTATTTAAGCAAACTCAAGTCAAGCTGCAGGACATAAAAAATAAAAGTGTCCCCTATTGTGACTTGTTATGACAGGGGAATCATTGCATGCCTATAGACTGCAGCTTTGCAGACCTTACACACCAATGAATCGAGCATGGCTATGCTCATACACTGGGAAGAGTTTCTGAGATTTCCAACGGTATGACAGCCACTCAAGAGGGCTGGTCTGCCTTCTCTCTGATAAATTATAAGGTATTCTTCTCCTGAAAGATCAGACAAGCAAGAGATGAACAGTGCCTGGAGGGTTACATCATGAGTTGCTGTGGTTTTCCACTAATTAAAGATAGGAATTTTGGAAGAAGAACATAAGCTAAGGAAATTAACCCATGAAAAGTAGAAAAAATAAAATATATTTCAATATGCTTTAAGGAATTCAAAATTGTCTATAAACAACTATTATCCTTCATAGACTTCTACTTTTGGGGAGGTTGGGAAAAGATGACTGAATTCTGTGTCATGAATAAGAGTCTAGTTATCATCTTGACTACTCAAACATGTTCCACAGGCTCGGAAATTCAGACTCCAACCCATCCCCGGTAAAAACTTGTAGTGTCACAGAAAACTCTTGGCTGGTCTGCTGACCAAAAATTCACCCCAGAAACCCTCAGTCACGGTCATCCAGAGACAGTGCCTTCCTTTCCTTACCCCACAACATCTCCTAGCCCCCAACCTCTTTCAGTCACTGAAAGCCCTCTCCCCAAGGCTTCCTTCTGGGGCACTGACACCCTCCAATTCTATAAGTCAGGGCTTTGAGAATGAAAGTCCATGCAATATGAAGCTTCTATGTTTCTCTGTTTCCTTCAGGCCTTGTTCCTCAGCTCAGGCATTGGACACAGTGGCTTATGTGAGAATGGAGAGGGAACAAAAAAAAAAATGTTTTAGTTCATATCTCAAAGATGATTACCTCACCACACCACACAACCAATCTCAATTTCATCTTCCAGTCAGCTAAAATGGAGCATTGTCTTATCTTCATAGGCAACCCAATTTGTATACTTCATTACTTACCGTTGGTGACCCTGGGGTTTCCTACCACCCTCTCCAGCAACACCTCTTATAACACCTCTTGTCACTGTGTTCATTCTGCCCACTCCCAGGTGATGTCTCAACCACAACAACAAATATAATAGAAAGAAAAAAAATGGTAATCCTTAGACACTTTCTGGAAGAAAACCATCTGCAGAAAATGAAAATACTCTTCCCAAAAAAGGGTGATTAAAATAAACATAAGCAACTGAAAAGTCACTGGGATACATAGGTGAGTAAAGTAAGTCACAGGGCCTCCCAGGTGGCGCAGCGGTTGAGCGCTGGGTTGCGAAGCTGCCCGCAGCCTCTGCAGCGCTGGTTCGATCCCCGGCTGCTCCCCAGCCACCAGAGGAGGGTCCCACATGGCGCGCAGACCTTTCCTGCCGCCCGCTGCTCTCCTCAGCAGTGTACTTCAGTCCTTCTGCCTGTTCTGCTCCCTGCTATGGCTCTGGTGAATTCTCTCACCTTTCCGTGCTTCTGACTGTACCCAGTGCTTGTATAAATAAATAAATAAATCTTAAAAAAAAAAAAAGTAAGTCACAAATGAAAAACAAAACCTCAATGAGAGTGTTTCATATTCAGAAATGTGATAGTGTCAAAATGGATGCCTGAAGTCATTTTCCCATATCAGACTTGTCTGACATAGACCTTGAGTGAAAAAAGTATGCTCATTAGCAAAACCTAACTGAAAGCTAATGCAATTAAGTGGGTAAGAACACTCTCTGAACACCTTGGCAGGACTTTGATAACATCTCAAAGTCACTGCTAACTATAAGGACTGGCAGCAAAATGACTGTTAGCTGCAGAAATCTGTGATTTTTATAAGTAGATGCGAAAGATAAAATTTAATTAATTTTTGCATAAAATGGGAGACTTGCATCCCAACTCTCTTAGACAGAAAGGTGGCCATTTTCAAAGCAAATATTGGCTAGACTTCCCACCCCAATCATTCATACTCACTTTTCTAAAATGTACAAATTACTTTCCATCATTCCAGCTAGTTAGCTGGTTCTCAGTAATGATTTCATATGAATTGGATGAGGCCATTAGAGGAGGGGGGGCAGGTAGGAAGTAAGTGGGGAGAGGGCCCAATGGTACATGGTAAGGGGAGATGGGTGTTCTGGGTATGGGTGGGGTGTGGCAATGCACATCTGAGGAGGTGTGGTCCTATTCCTCTGAGTCATATACAGTGAAGTAAACCAAAGTTATCTCAAATAAATAAATAAATAAAATTAACTGACATGACCACCAATAAACATATTTGTAAGCCAAAACCTTTGAGATGATTCTTTTAAAATAATGGTCACAATTTGAAATCTTGAGAATTAAATGATAAATGAAATTAAAAATTCCCAACAAGCTCGAAAGGTTTTTTATTTTTATTTTAATTTAGGTATTTACTAGAATAATACAAAATTGATTTAGTCATTGCTGTTTGATTTCCTAGAACTATAGCACTTGGAAATTATTTTAGCAGAATAGGATTTCCTTGTTTTTGAGAAAGCCACATAAAAACACTAACCCTAGATTATAACCAGGTAGTAGTGGCATGATTGTGCAGATTACTTAATTAACATTTCATTTCCATGAATTTTTCCTTTCTTTTCTTCAATTACTGATGATGTCTTTGGGACAATTGAGTTTGGTGTTAACTTTTCAAAGATGATTCTTTCCATGGTGTATTTTGATTGATTTTGGTTTTACTTTATTTTATGTGGCTTTCCATAAATAAGTTTTAGATAGAGGTTTCTTCCTTTCACTGAAAGAGAAAGTGCTTCCCTTGATCTGTTGAAAATTTCTCTTTTGTTATCTTTTCAATAATAAGCTATCCAAAGTGGAAATTCTAGGGGTGATTCAAAGCATGTTCCTTTCCCCAGGAGCATGGAGTAAAATGGATGGACCAGGGGTGAGCTTTGGGCTTGTGATTTAGATTGTGTCTTCTGAGGAAGTGGTCTCCTTTATATCTGATTTACTCTGTGCCTTTTTCTTAGTATAATTTGAGCTCTAAGAAAACCGCATTTCAATATCATGTGTAATCAAAACGAAATCTATAATAAAAATTTCATTTGAAAGGGACATTTTATCATTTGCAACTATTGATTGTCCTTACATTTCCATTTCATTCCAACTCTCTTCCAATATCAAAGGATGGTGTAATTAGTAACCTGCAAAGCTACACCTGAAAGTGGTGCTAGTATGAAACATATTGCCTAGTCTTTCTTTAAAAAAATAACAGCCAAATCAGGTAAAAAATAAAAGGTTTGACTTTTCCATTGTAACTTCAATAGCCTTCCATATTCTAAAGGAACTAAGATAAAAGGGCATCTAGCATAGGGGTCTTTTTAGGTTTTCTTGATTAACTATTTCCAACTTGTCGATTTTAATTTTCTTTTTTTTTCTTTTTTTTCTTTTTTTGTGGAGTGGATGACTGGGTACTGTGATACCTTGAATATGGTCTAAGAAGACCCAATGCCAACAACGCAAGAGAAGCATGTACATGTAGTCACAGATTCCATGCCTGCCTTTGCCAGGAAATCTTCCTGGTGACTTTTAAGTCTATTTCTAGGTCACAAACATTCATCTGGAGGTGGGTGCATCCTGAGCAGTACAATTGTATTAAGTTAATCAAGAGCAAAGCAGCAATTTACTGATGAGACTGGACATAAATATCCAGATTTCCTGCTGAGGAAATTGCGAGTTTGACGTAACCAACCACTACCCACTCTGTGGACAGTGTAAAACAGACTTGTAAATGAGACTCAAAGGGAGTGAAGAAAATCTCATCCTCATACTTCTCCCAGAAGAGATGAGACACAACACACATGCACCAGGAGGAAAAGGGGCAATTAGGTGGTCTAAGAAAAATCAAGTCATGGATTCAGCCAAGGACTTGTAGGGCCACCACGTTCCAAACCCTGCCGCTAGAGTAAAGTCAGATAGTGAACACACGATTCATGGGTTTAAATTTCTTACTAAACACAAGGAAAAATTGTGCTAATGAGAACTGCCAATTTTTTTCCAAAATAAACTTAAAATTTTCAGTCATAGCCATTATCAAGTATTGAATATTTATTGACCAAATCTGTTCTAAAAATGTTCAGTTTATCATTTATATTTTCCTTCCACAACTGGGGAGAACTACTGAAGACATGGAATCCTAGACAAATGATAATAAAATCATTCTTAGGATTAAAAGTCATGTTAAATAAGTTCAGAGGCAAGAAACTGTGCATAAATATGTCACATTCAGTTGATCATTAGAAAAGTGCAAAAAATATTATCTCTTCTCCCTAATGAAATAATGTGAAGACATAAAATTTGCTTGAACCTTTTAACCCTAGCCAGGATCTGACACAAAATGCAAAGTTAAGGGCAAGCTGATGTTTTTTTTTTTTAGCTTATAAAACTGCCAACAAGTGTCACAAAGTTTGCTAGCTAATTTGTTGCTTATACTTTTCAGACCAAATGTCTGGATCCCAATGGCATACCAAGGACAGAGAGTAGAGGGAGAAGGATGGCCTAATCTTTGGAGAATTAAAACAACAGGAAAACCAACTGAAAGGCAGTCTACTTTCTAGTTTCCCATAAATTGACAATCACACACATCAGTTAATAAGTACTCCCTCCTAGAGGAGAACACTGCCATCCAATCCATTACCTACCACCCAAACCAGTGCCTAGATCTGCCTTCTCTGTAAATTCCATCATTGATAGAAGAGAAATACAGACATTCTTGGAAATATTCAAGCACTGTATCACTTTCTGACTATCAGCACCTTAAATATGCATAGAAGAGCTCCCTTACAGAGAACATAAAATTCTTGTTTTAAATATAAAATAATACCATATAATGGTTACTGAATATTTTGGTGGTTGTTCTCCACTGTAATTCAGTCTGGAATAATATATTATCTAAAGAAATAAAGTAGAAAGTTAAGTAGTTATCTCCAGAATTTAAGGGAAACTGCACTATTAAATAATCACATAATGCAGTATTTCAAGTGAACTTGTGTTTTTTAATACATTATTCAAAATATTGTCATGATTCTCTTTAATTCATTAGGAAAAATAACTTCAGGTGGATCACATCCACCAAGATTAAGATACATAATACATTGCATGATAACATGGAAATCTAGGAACTCAGGGCAAGTCATAAACATTTTTGAAGTGCTATTTTTTGCAATTAATTTATTCATTGCAATATGTGCAAACACATAACCTTGCAGTTTCAATGTGAAAAATGAAAGAAAGAGGTGGCATTTATGGGTTGAGAAGACAGATGAAATAGACACATCAAAGGAAAAGGGATGTCCAGTCAGCCACTTCTGAGAGCACATGTTGGAATGCATACATGTATACAGGCAGGGCTTAATATATATTCATATAGAGTCAGGAGTTTACCTGAAGACATTTATGGCCATAATATGCGATCTGTAAAACTGAAATATGTGCAGATTAGACTTGTTTGTAGAATGTGCACTAACCTTTTTGTTGTGTTTGCTATAGAGTAGCAAGAGCGAGGAGATTAAAAATTGAGATGAAACAATCAAGCAGGTCAAATAATTCTCAGTCCTATCTCTACAAAGAACACTTCCTCCTCAGTTACCACTCTGTTCCCTTTTAAGATGGAAATGTGTTATACCAAAATGCAAAGGAAAGAAGTAGATCACAGAGTGAATGTTATCTCAGCCCATGCCGTAGTCACTGTATTTCCACGTACACACTTGCACACACAAACGTGCACACATATAGTACCCACAAACATACACACACAAACATGCACATGTACACATATCACACACTGAATTTAGTTTTAACTTAATTCAAACAGTCATTTTTTTTCCCCAAATATTTAAGGAACATCATCCATGTGTCAGGCAGAGTGCTGGGTTCTGGAGTCAGGGTGAAAGAGGCAAGGTCTATGAATGGATGTGCCCACACTGCAGACCCTAACTGGTGTGTCTGCAGACACTCACAGGTCACAGGCAATTCTGATACCCATAGCCTAGAGCCCTAGTCAACATGAAACAACAAATGCAAATGATCCAAGGTTGTTTAGAAGATGGATTCCTCAGAGAGGGATGTTCACTACCAGCTATTCTCAAGTTTGGTAGAAAAGGAACAATTAAGATTTTGTTTGATAACCTACTTATTAAAAAAAAAAAATTCTGATCTGGCAATTTTATAAATTACAATAAAATAAATTATTAGAAAAATGAAATTACTAAAAGGAAAGCAAGTGACAAGCTAAATCGTTTTATTGCTAGATTCACTGACATACAATCACTCTGTCAAATTACTACAAAATGTCCTCAAATTAAATTAATTAATTAATTTATTTATTTTTAAAGATGTATTTATTTATTCAAGAACTGGGGTACAGGCCAGAGGCATGGGAGGGTGAGAGGATTCACCAGAGGCAGAGCGGGGAGCAGAACAGTGAGATCGACTGAAACACACTGCTGAGGGGAGCATCAGGCAAGTGGAGAGGTCTGCCACACCATGTGGATATCTCCCTGGCCAGCCAGGAATCAAACCAGCCCTGCAGAGGCTGCAGACAGTTTCATAGCACCGCGCTCAACCCCCTGCACCACCGGGGAAGCCCTGTCCTCAAAATTTAGTGTCCATCTCCTTGCTTAGTGTGTCGTAGACCAGTAACAAAATGTTTGCCGATACCACTAGTCCAGGTATCACAGGCCCTTCATTAGAGTCTATACTGGGATTTGAGCAAAGATAAAGAAATGTAGGTGGAATTACACTTCATTGAGGTAGATTCAAAACTGGTTGGATCTATACCAAAAGAGGATTGGTTTGTGAATCAAAAGAATTGATTTGTGAATTATAGGAAAGTCTGATTCTAATTGCTGAAAACAAAATAGAAGAAGAAAGCCTAGCACATAATAAGCACTTAACAAAGACATGCTGAATGAATGAATAAGTGAATGAATGAATGAATGAATAGCTAATGAAGCAGCCTGTGTTAAGAACAGGGACCTGGAGTAAAAGAGGACAGCAGGAGACATTAGGAGACCCAGGAGGTGAGCACATACTCAGCATTATCAGACAATAAAACAAAGATGCATGTCAGACTCATTGTCTCTGGAAAAGTGAATGGCACACCAACAGGACCATGGGAAAAAGATGGAAGCTTAATTCCATATAAGCAAGCTGGTCAGTGAAATGAAGCTTCCCAGTCTTAAATTCCATCAGAACAAGAAAAGCAGCAGTGCTAAACCACTTGGTGCAGTGTCTGCCATTGTACACGGGGTTTTGCTAGATTAGGGTAGGTGAACTCCCAGTGTGGGGGCAACAAAGGATTTGGAAATACAGTGACATGGAGCTGATGAAGTGACTTCTAATCCAATGGACTTGACTGGGATGAAGGGGATAGGCAGTGCAGAGAGTCTTTTTTGCAATCATTTTATTTCTCTTCTTTCTTTTTATCACTAAAGAGTCATGATTGGACTAACGACAAAATGATTTGAAATATTAATCATGGTGATCTTTCCCTTTAATGTAATAGAAACCTAGTGTTTGTCATTAAGACTTGACTTCGTGGTCAAAAGGTACAAACTTCCAATTATATGATAAATAAGTTCTGGGCCTGAGAGATACTACATGATGACTATAATTTACAAAACTGACTGGTGTATTTGAGGTTTTTTGTTTTTTTTTTTTTTTTTTTTTTTGTGGAACCCACAGCCAGAGGCCATGGAACGAATCTGTGCTGCAGAGTTTGCCGGCAGCCTCTCAACACCCAGCTCTCAACCGCTGTGCCACCAGGGGAGGCCCCTGACTGGTATATTTGAAAGTTGCTAAGAGAGTAGATTTCACAAGCTCCCATCACAAAAAAAAAAAAAAAAAAAAAAAAAACCACCTTTTTTTTTCTTTTTTGTATCTATATGAGATGAATCATTTTAGTTAAACTTACTGTGGTGATCATTTCACAGTAAGCATGTCAAGCCATCACACACCTCTGACGAGTGTAGTCATAAGTTCTTTTACACCTAAAACTGATACAGAGCTGTATGCCAATTATATCTCAGTGAAGCTGAATGAAAAAAATCTGACTGGAATTTTAAAAAATATTTTTATTGTAGTATAGTTGACATGTAACACTACATTCATTCTAGGTTTCCAATATATTGATTCAATATATGTATATATTACAAAATGATCACCACACTACAGCCTGATAACATCATTTATGAAAAGTTTTTAGTCAGATATGGTGTTAAATTTTACAAACACATATGGTCATGGAATCCTGTTACTGCAAAACAATGAACACTTTCCTAAGTTGCTTCTTAACACATTATGGAAAGCAGAGCTTTTCTGGAAGCATCTAACTCTGAGCACATAGTCCCTTTAACCCTGCCCCACATAATTCTCATATTTCTCCATTGTCAGGAATAGACAGTGGCAGAGAGCTCCTTTTGTCCAAGCCTAGAGGACCGAGCATCAAACAAGGTCATCTTGGGTATCTTCAGAGCAAGACACCTTGCAGAAGCACACGCTTCCAAATGCACAAATTTTTGGGTCAAATTGGCCCTGATTTAGTTGACTTCTTCCCCAGTTCATTTTTTTCTGTGGCTTATGTTCTTAAAGATGTAGGTGTCAGCAGCTTAGCTTTCCAGAATCTGAAGATTAGTATATAAACAGCAAGAAGACTGCTAAAGTTAAGGAGATCAGTAAACAATGGTCCAGAGGGTAAATACTATTTTTAGTTTTATTTGACCTCTCCAAACAGTAAACTAATCAGAAAAAGAAAAACAAATTGTACAATTTTGCTTTTAAGTTGTTCAGCTTAAGACTGTAGTAAGAATCTAAAAGTTACGTCAAATCACTCAGGACTCAAAGAAAGCAATGAGAAAAATGTTGGTCTTGCCAATACATCAAGACCAAAGTGTTTTCAAATGGATAGATGACATTTCTAAGTCACATGGAACAGAGTTCCAGAGGTCGACTGAAAAGAATGTGGTTTGGAAAAGACTGGGGCATCCAACGGCCTTCAGTAACCTGGCGAAGGGAAGCGGGCCAGCTGCTGCAGACAGGAGGGTGGGCTCAGCCAGTCTGAGAACGCGCTGTACTCTGCAAGTACGACAGGAAGTACAGGCCAAATGCCAACAACAGCCGGAGCAAGTGCTGCAGTTCAGGATCTGGGCCTTTCCCAAAGCCTCAGATGGGCTGCTGAACTTCCTTCATTTTGTGTTTTTGATGAAATTACATCCTCAGTAGGCTCCCAAAGGCAGAAAGCTTGGAATCCCATTTTTCATATGCAGACCTACTCCACCCATCTCTTTAGATCAATGTCTTAAGTCGTTGATGGAACAATACCTTTCAAGAGGAGTTAAATTGAGAGTGTAAGGCCATGTTCAAAATGCACTGGTGACCGTTAGTATTATGTGTTGTCTTTCACTGCCTGGAAGGTTCCAGAAGGCTCTAAATAACCTGCAATAAATCGGAAAAGATAAACTCTTCTAAAGAGACTTTTGTGGGGTTGTGGGGGTCAGCCTGAATTCCATCTGCTAATCTTAGCCCTCCTGCCTGTGTCTGGTATGTTCTGTAAGACCTCATACTTCACTTTGGCATCCCTTCCTTGTTGAGCAGTTTGAGTGATGAGTATTAACTACATAGTCCATGAGTATTAACTACATGGACCATGAGTATTAACTACATACATTCACACCTATGATAAAGTGACAATTGTTAATAACAGATGCTTTGCAGAATTTGACCCTTTGCAAAGGCTTTATCATGACCTCATGACTATTTTCTTTGAATGTCTCATTCATTTTTTTTTAAATTTATTTATTTATGCATAGAAGAACTGGGGTGTAGGCCAGAGGTGCGGGGGGTGAGAGGAATCACCAAAGACAGAGAGGGAAGCAGAACAGGTGGATCCACTGAAATGCACTGCTGAGGGGAGCAGCGGGCGAAACAGGAGGGGCCTGCTGCGCCATGTGGGTCACCTCCCTGGTTGGCCCGGGATCGAACTCATGCTGCAGTGGCTGGTGATAGCCTGATAGCACTATCTTTAACCCCTGCACCACCAGGGAGGCCCTGAATGTCTCATTCATTTTTATCGTCCCAATATTGATCAGATTTCAATTCAAAACAATTATTTAAAAATATGTAACTAAGGTCTTTCCCTGTTTTAAAATGCCTTGATCAAACTTAATGTGTGACACTTTGTTCTACAAATAATAACTGTTTCCAATCATGGAAAGTGACCTATCATTTCCAAAGTTGTTTCCAAATCTAAGGTTTACATTGTGATATCCGGGAAGTATGACTCCATTTAAATCAATGGATTTTTTTGTATGGCACATTAGTGTCTCAATACAGGGCTGAAACCATTTCCCAGGTTCACTCTGAATCTCAATTTCCTCCAAAGTTTCAAAGATGACAGAATTGGAAGAGGTCCTTATGAGATGAGTATTTCTTGCTGGAGTGAGAGGATGACTGGCTAGGAGCACACTTCCTGACACTGATTCCATGCAATGGCGACAATGCTAATGAATTACAATGGTGCTAATTCTCAACACCTGAGGGCATGGCTGCAGCTCTGCACAGACCACTTTCTGATGGAGATGCTTGGTCCCATCTTCCAGGAGTGTTCCCTGTAGAGTCCCACCCCACAGATGACTCTTACCGTCAATAAAAGTTCATATCCCTCCCTGAGGGCAATTTTATCTGATGACCTCCAAAGACACAGAGGAACATTCAGTTTGCCTCAGTCCACAAGGTAATTCCTTTGGGTCCAGCTCTAGAGCTCTGGTGGGATTATGGGCGGAGGCTAGATTAACCTGAGTTCAGCTGCTCCCTGGACCCAGTCCTGCCTCCACACAGATCTTATGTTTGAGACTCACCCCGAAATCTCCATCTCAACATCAAATTCCTGGGAACCTTGCTAATGTGACCCACTCCATGCCAGACATTGCTGGTCTCCATTCAGAACTATGTCTCAAAAGTAGATATTACAGTCTCCAGGAAAACATTATTAGACCAGTTGGAGACAGAAAAGAATGAGGCTCAAATATTGTATGAAGCTAATATCAGGGAGAAGGGTCTACAATGTTTCTGCCACATCATAGCAGCATCAGGGACTCCTACAGAATCTTCTGAAATTGTTCAATTATAAACATAATTATATGATTCCCAGAGAATTTTTGCATTACAAATATTAACAGCCCATTTAAGGAAATGAATAATATTCCTCAGCAACACTGGAGATATGGGTCCTGGTAAAAGTTTATTTCTAATTATCTCACTGATTTAAATGAGCTCCTATGAAATGTACACAAGAGTGAACAAGCTTCACTGCATGACCAGGGCAGCCTGAAAACACAGGTCTTGAAGTTCTTTAATGCTGGGCAAGGATGGGGGGCAGGGTCACCCATATCAGCACCTACTGCTCAAAAGGCTGAGCATTGCTGTGGAAAGGCACCAGGCCCTGGATCAATTGCAAGGCTGCTCCCTATGTACGGGGTGCCCATTGCTGAGAACCATGGGTGTTAACATTCTAAAGAGACAGTAATGACATCTACTCTGGTGTTGGTGTAGGAATTGCTTAACAAGTGTGTTGATCTTTCATTAAAGTGTTCCATATATGATTTTTATAATCAGTGATACAAGCTGATAAAAAATAATATCCAAAGTCAACTATCAGCATTGCTGGTCTAAATAAAAAAAGTTGAAGTATGATATGGTGAGTTTTTTAAATGTCCTCAAAAGTTTAACTCAATCAGAAAGGCAGCTGAAGGCAAAAGTTGGTGTGACTGTGGTCCTGTGAACCCTTGTTTCAGCAGGCAGCCAGCCAGAATCAGGGTGTTCTCCAGATAAGCCAGATAACTGAAGGATAGAGAGCCACGGGCCTCCCTGGTGGCACAAGGGGTTAAGATGCAACCTATGAAGCTAATGAAGCCATCCATAGCCACTGTAGCATGTGTTCGATCCCCAGCCAGGGACCTACCCACATGGCACAGCAGACCTCTCCTGACTCGCCTGATGCTCCCCTCAGCAGTGTATTTCAATCAATCTGCCCGTTCTGTTCCCCACTCTGTCTCTGGTGAATCCTCTTACTCCCCCCACACTCACCTCTGGCCTGTACCCCAGTTCTTGTATGTATAAATAAATGAATCTTAAAAAAAAAAAAAGAATAGAATGCCACATAGATTTGTGAAGTACAGGAATAACTTCTGTTCCAATTGAAACGAGATAATAGCTACGTCTGGGAATTTTAAATAATTTATCCTGAAAAATCCTCAACAAAATACCACCAGCAGCTGAGTGTACAGGTAGGGGGAGGGGAGTAGAAACTCAAAGTGGTGGAGGCGCCTGGGGAGAAATCTGCCAGGCAGGGCATTTATTATTTGCTCCTGTTTTAGGACATTTGTCTGGAGGTGGAGGTATTCTTAGCTCCTTTTCCTGAGGTGGAAAGAAAAGACTGAGAAATTCTCCTCCTAGAAATAATTTTAGGGTAACCACAACTATTTTTATCTGCACTTTCAGGAGCTAATGTTTGATTTAAGGACAAAAAAAATGAAAACAGTATTTTTCAAAAAAGAATGTCAGTTGTACACTTTGATTTTTTTTTAATTCTCTCTCCAGAGGCAAGATTTGCTTAGTCACAGAAGCTTAAGTTGTCCTCTGAAAAGAAGTTAAATCCACAGCAGAACATTATTAAAGAAAGTTTCAATTCAGTTTCATTTGAGAATAAATCCTATAATGATAAAATTAAAGTTAGCTTTTATAAAATGGAAACCAGATGCAACTTAGCCAAATGCCATCTGTAAAATCTTTTTGGCTCTAGGGTGGAAGCATCCTGCAGGATGCCGGCTGACCTTGGGTTCAGAGGTGGAGTCTGGAATGATACACACAGGAGTCCAAGTCTCTGACAGTGGATCTGGGTTTGCAAGGGCTTCAGCGCCCCGGGGTAGCTGACACCTCAGACTTCCGCCCCAGGTCTGCACTGTGTTAAGAAAATGCAAGTCACTCTCCAGCGAGAAGAGATGAATGACACCACCTTGAGGTGTTTCCCTTCCATGGTTTTCACAAAGCCTCTTGTGCAGACACACCCTATAACACATGCCTGGCTCAGTCTGTGTTGTCCGAGTAGGCGGGGCAAACATTTTCTGTTTGGTCCCTTCAAAGACTCAAACACTGCTTTTTTGCCCTGCTTTTCCCTCCTCTCTCACCTTGTCCTTTGGGGGCATATCCTTCCTCCAGACTTCTGTTGTTTGTTGTTGTGTGTTTATTTCAAACTGAGCAGGAAGAAGGAAAGGAGAGAAAGGTGTGGGAAAAAGGCTTTCACAAATAGTGTCCTTTTGCCTTTGGCTGCCATTCAAGTACTGTATTGTCTACAAAAAAAGAACAGTGTGGGGTCTCCCTGGTGGCACAAGGGGTTAAGCACAGCACTGTGAAGCTATGGGCAGCCTATGCAGCATGAGTTCGATCTTGGCTGGCCAGGGAGCAACCCACATGGCACAGCAGACCTCTCCTGTCTCGCCTGCTGCTCTCCTCAGCAGTGTGTTTCAGTCAGTCTGCCTGTTCTGTTCCCCACTCTGTCTCTGGTGAATCTTCTCAACCCCCGCATCTCTGGCCTGTACCCCAGTTTTTTGTATGCATAAATAAATAAATCTTTTTAAAAAACAGTGTGGTGGGAAGTGAAAAGTGGAACTGCTTTGGGGGTACCCAGTGCTAGAGACACAGCACCTGGGAATCACATGCTTTCTTTCCCAAAGTAAACTTTTCTTTTCCTCACACCAGGGATAGGTTAGATGCTTAGTATTTGGTTCAGAAACTAAGAAAATCAAACTGTAAAATTTCCTTTCAAGTTTCCTTATGACCCCCAAATTGCATATTCTCAAAATATTCCTTTCTCTGAAAGTAGAATGGATTAAATTCCTAATCAAAGAGTTCCCTGAGAACCTAAATATCTCAGGTCTTTACCAAAAAAAAAAAAAAAGAAAAAAGAAAAAAATCAATGCCGCAGAGATAATAATGATGACCTTGCTGATTTTTTAAGTTCATGCATTTGAATTGCAATAATGATGTATGGCATTTTTGAGATAAAGATCAGTAGCATTGCTTATCAGATTTAGCGGGTAGCAAGATACTAGCTCTAGCATTCCTGTTTAGGAAAGAGTATCACAGCAAACCCTATCCTCAATCTGTTTTATTATTCATTATATATATTTTTTTTTCTTATGGGTAGACTATCACTAACTTCTTAAAAATCATCTGAAAAGTTAACAAGGAGTATGATTTCACAAACAATGAGATTATATATAAGAAATGTAAATATCATCTTGCTGGTGAGGTCTCTTCCCTGAGTTTAGGATGTGCTACAACACTTTTGCATACCTAGTCTACTAACTAAATACATAAAGCTGAACCCTGGGCCTCCCCTGGTGGCGCAGGGGTTGAGCACAACGCTGTGCTCAACTGGCACAGCGCTACCGCAGCCTCTGCAGTGCCGGTTCCATCCCAGCTGGCTGGCGAGGGTCCCACATGGCACGCAGACCTCTCCTGCCATGCCGGCTGCTCCCCTCAGCAGTATATTTTGTCCGTCTGCCTGTTCTGTTCCCTGCTCTGTCTCTGGTGAATCCTCTCACCCTCTCGCACATCTGGCCTGTACCCCGTTTCTTGCATAAATAAATAAATCTTGGGCCTCCCCGGTGGCGCAGCGGTTGAGCGCTGGGTTGCGAAGCTGCCCGCAGCCTCTGCGGCGCCGGTTCGATCCCCGACTGCTCCCCGGCCACCGGAGGAGGGTCCTACATGGCACGCAGACCTCTCCTGCCGCCCGCTGCTCCCCTCAGCAGTGTACTTCGGACCTTCTGCCTGCTCTGCTCCCTGCTCTGGCTCTGGTGAATTCTCTCACCCTCCTGCGCTTCTGACTGTACCCAGTGCATGTATAAACAAACAAACAAACAAACAAACAAACAAATAAATAAATAAATAAATAAAAATGCATGCCTCTAAAAAATAAATAAATAAATAAATAAATAAATCTTTAAGGAAAAAAATCTTAACCGTATATGAAAATATGCTTTGCTATGGATTTTCTTAACCCGCCTCCAAGGAGAATGCATATTGTAATAAAAAGTCATGGTTGTCGAATTTGAGCAGAACGGACTCATGTTACTAAAGCATCATATTTATTTTTTAGAAAGAGAAACACATATTTCTATGAAGAAGGTGCTACTTTCACCCAGAGGTAACAGAGATAAGGTTTTATTCCTTATCTGACTCGTTGGGTTGGTGAGTGAAGAATTGCTTTCTGTAGCCTAGCACAAAATAATTACACAAGCATGAGCAGAATGCTCTGCATCTGGTGATACTTGTTTTGAAAGGAGATAGTATATTTTCAGAGATTTGATTGCTTTCAAGAAGAACCTAGAATATTGTGAACTGAGAGTTTGCTTCTTGAAGGGACAAATATGGTATGACAGACTTAAACTGTGTCAAAGAGAAAAGGTCAAATAATGTGTTTGTCTGATAACACTGGCCTGACCTGACACTCTCCAGTTCTGAGTTCTGTTGGTTATTTATTCATTTATTTATTTATTAAATAAATAAAATTCTATATATTTAAGGTCTACAACATGATGATTTATTATCCACATATAGAGCTAAATGGAGACTACAGTCAAGCTAATTAACATATCTCCTCACATGGCTACCTTCTTTGGTGTGTGTGATGAGAGCACCTGAAATTAGTCTCTTAGTAAATTCACAGTTTGCAAGTCCACATTATTAACTTCAGTCATCATGCTATACATTACAACTTTATTCTTATCATCCCACATAACTGCATCCACTTTGTCCCTTTTGACTAGCACCTTCACATTTCCTCTGCCCCATATACTCCAGCAACCCCACTTCTGGGTATATACCCAAAGGAAATAGAATCAGTATCTCAAAGAGATCTCTGCAGGCCTATGGTCATCACAGCATTATTCACAATATCCAAGATATGGAAACAAATTAAGTGTCCACTGACAGGTGATTAGATACATAAGATGGAGCGTGTACATACAGTGGAATGTTATTCAACCATAAAAGAAGAAAATTCTGCCATTTTCCAGATGAACCTGGAAGATAGTGTGCTAAGAGAAATGAGCCAGACACAGAAAGAAGATGTTACATGTGCTCCCTTCTATATGGAAAATAAAACAGAGGATTCCATAGAAGCAGAGCACAGAATGGATGCTATCGTTGTTTGGTCTTGACCACTATCTCCCAAAGAGAAGGGTCTCTTGTTTGAGTTTCATGGTTTATTAGTCACTTTGAACATTTAGCATTGCCTATAAGTAATAGTCATATCCAGAGAATTTTTATTGGGTTATCTAGTATTCTTTTGCTTTACCATAAATTTTGTTTGTTTGTTTTTACTAGAATATACTACCCACAGAACTAAAACCTCTGTACCCACAGAATTTTAGGAATTTTATTTTTTTTAAATTTCATTTATTTATTTTTCCATAGGAGAACTAGGTTATAGGGCAGAGAAGAATATGTAGTCACATATTCAGGTGACACTTTTAAGTAGCTGATAAGTAACTCATCACAACTGGTAAAGTATTCTGGAAAGAAGTGTTGTATAAGAAAGAGATAAAAACAATGTTAAATGTGCTGGGTTTGGCAGTTCTCTATCCCCACCTATGCTTCCTGTGGCAGGTGACTGGGGTCATCAGGGGCCCTGCCAGGACCACATTGGTTGTGGCTGCCATCTGGCCAGAGTTCGACAAACACAGCAGAGGTGAGAAGGGAGCCTTCACTTCTCACCCCATCCCGCTGCTCACACTTCTGTTCCCTGAACCAAATGATGGTAGGAGACAAAGACCCCACCTGGAATTCCTGACTTATGTTTGTCCTCCTTTCTTGGCTGACATAGGGCAGAGCCAGCCACAGAAAGTGCAGCCCATGACTTCTCCACACTGTGGCAGAGCATAAGACATCAGAGTTTTACTAAATGAGGCAAATTCCATCTGAATAAGATCCCCCCAAGAGGCTTCCCTGATGGTGCAAGGAGTTAAGACTCAACCTATGAAGCTATTCATAGCCACTGCAGTATGAGTTAGATCCCTGGCAAGGGAGCTACCCACATGGCGCAGCAGACCTCTCCTAACTCGCCCGCTGCTCCCCTCAGCAGTGTATTTCAGTAGATCTGTCTGTTCTGTTCCCCATACTGTCTCTGGTGAATCCTCTCACCCCACCCCCCATACCTCTGGCCTATACCCTAGTTCTTGTGTGCATATATAAATAAAATCTTAAAAAAAAAGATCCTCCCAAGTGGGAAGCTAGTTTATCCAGCAACAGGGCAGTGCCCAGTGGCTCTGAAGATGGAGAGTTATCATCATTGCTATCAGAACCCCAATGTCAGGGAGATAACCAGGGAATTCCTAAGACTTCATACTTTTGAGTGTTACACAATAAGAAGCAGATTACACAGAAATGAAATGTAATTTAATATTCATCTACACATTTGATGACTTTTACGGCAGAAATTTAAGATTCTCTACTTAGCAAGAAACTGAGAGGGTAGATCTTTTTTAGAATGATGGGATGTTTTTCTCCAAGGGGACCTCTGTCCAACTCCTGAAATACAGGCTAGGAGCTCAGAGCTTTCTTGCTGCTGAAAGGCATTGTTAATAACAGCTCCCCAGCTCAGGGCTGTCATGCAGATTAAGCCAAGCACAAAATTTGATAAACTCAATTTGTGTTGGCATCGTTCCTTATTTCTCAAGATTTTATGCAAACAGGCCAGCTCCTATTTCCTCTAAATCAACATCACCTGAAATTTTCCCCCTGGTCTTCAGCATTAAGTATTCTGACAAAAAAGTACTAGTTATAATATATTCAACAAGTAACTAAAACCAGATAGACACCTAACTCTACAAACCAAGTTTTCATAATTCTAGGGACTAGCTACGTTTTAGTTGAATGGCCCACTGCATTTGTATAGAACTTGAGTATGTGTTAAAGTATATTAATCAAAAATAGGTATCCATAGTCCTTACTGAAATATTAGCATGGGGCTTCCCTGGTGATGCAACGGGTTAAGCATAGCACTGTGAAGCTGTCCGCAGCCTCTGCAGGGCGAGTTCCATCCCTGGCCAGCCAGGGAGCTACCCACATGGCCCAGCAGACCTCTCCTGACTCGACCGCTGCTCCCCTCAGCAGTGTATTTCAGTCAGTTTGCCTGTTCTGTTTCCCACTCTGTCTCTGGTGAATCTTCTCAACCCCCGCACCTCTGGCCTGTACCCTAGTTCTCGTATGCATTAATAAATAAATAATTTAAAAATAATAATAAAATAAATATTTGCATGGGATGTTAAAGGGAAAATGTCATTTTGCTGTAAAATGACAAATTTAAGACCATTACTAGTAACAAATTTTGGAAGCAAACGAAGAAATAGAAATTTGTTTAAAATGGCATTTGAATTTATTTAAAGTGAATGTCTGAGAAAAAAATTCTTAAAAGATACAGTTAAAATAGAAAAGTAAAAGATGAACTGAAATTGCAATGTAACACTAAAATAACCTTTATTTGGGCAATTTCAGACTTCATTGCAGCACTGCTGACCAATTAATTGGTCCCATGCTCTTTATTTTTATGAATGGACCCAATGTTGTACTTGAGTTTCTCAAAAGGTAACTTGCCAACTTGTTTCTGAATATAAAATAATGGGAGTGCTCACACACAGCCAGGGCAGCAAAGCATCTTGCACTGCTTTTGTTGGGATAGAAAGTACATGTGTGGATGATATTTGTGCACTTATTATCCCAATCATTTACATAAGACATACAGACACAAAATACCACATAAGTCAAGGAGGAGAGGATTATTTTATCAGTTTCTTAACAATAATATGGAATTGTATTGTTTGGGTTAAATTCTTTGACAGAAAACTAGATATTTTCCAAACCTAAAAATTAATTGCATACCCTAGGTAATATCTAAAAGGTCCTGGAAACATATACCCACACAAACCTGCAGATATTTTTAGCATCCTTGCTCATAATTGTCAAAACCTAGAATCAACGGAAATGTCCTTCACCCATTCATTTAGTGAATGGATAAATTGTGGTACATCCAGACAATGAGATATTATTCAAAGCTGAAAAGAAATAAGCTATCCAGTCATGAAAAGACACAGAGGAAGTTTAAATGCATGTTACTAAGTGAAAGAAGCCGATCTGAAAAGACTAAATGCTGTATGATTCAAACTATATGGTATTCTGGAAGAGGCAACTGTGGAGAGTGAGTAAAAAGATTAGTTGCCAGGAGTTAGTGGGAGGGGATGGAGGGGTGTGTAGGTACAGCAGAGGGGATTTTAGAGCAGTAAAACTATTTTGTATGATGCTCTAACAGTGGATTCGAGACATTATATGCTTGCCCAAGCCCACTGAATTTATAACACCAACAGGGAAGCATAATTTAAAGTATGGACTTTGGATGATTATGATGTGTCCATGTGCATTCACCCTTGGTAAGGCGAATCACCCATCACTGAGTAATGTTGATGGTGTGAGTGGCTGTGCACATCTGGGGGCAGGGAGTATTTGGCTCCTCTAAGTTTAATGTAAACCTAAAACTGCTCTGAAAAAGTAAAGCCCTTAAAAATAAAAACAGGAAAATAAATATTATAAATGTCAATATAGGAGTCACACTGAGTTCCTGGGAACAGATAATGCTATAGAAAGTATTTCATGAAAGGGAAATCATTAGACCTGATTGTGTTATATTGATCTGCTATAAGATCAATATAGCTGCCTGATTTGGACATCAAAATTCAAGAAAGTAGCATTAAAATAGCCTGAAGTACCCTTATCTTGGAGGAAAATCTGACTACATTTCTGAGAAAATACATTTCACATATTATGGGGTTATTATTCAGTCTATACCAATGCAGGTACCCATAACTGGTGCTTTCGAAAAGCAAAGTGTGAATTAAGCAACTCTTCTTGGCAACTGGAAGCAAGGACTCATAAAGAGAAAGGGCTTCTCTCTACGTGTCCTTGAGCAGTTGACTGAGGCATCTTTGTTTCCATTTCTGCATTCATAAAGTCAGAAATAAAACACGTTTCTAAAATTGCTTAAAGACCCCCAATAGAAAGGTGAAGAATTCCACTGGCATCTTTATGGAGCAGTACATCAGAGACTATAGAGGAAAAGGGCATTGCCTGAGAATAAATGGTTTCAAATGTAATGGCAAATTAAATGCAAATTTAAGATTAAATATAATCTCCTTATGTCAGACCCTCCTAAAAGGTGAGTACTTAGGGATTTGAACCTGAAGGACATATTCATTTTAGGAGTATGTAATTTTTTTTAAAGACACCATGATTTATAGATTATTGGTTGTATACTTTAAAATATTTCAACTTAAGCTTTAAATGGTTAAGTGGTAAAACATGAAATTTTGGAAGACTAATATAGATTAGTTATAATCCAGGTGTCATAATATCACATGGTAGGAGCTACCTCATTTTCACTTTAAAGATGAGGAAACATGGTCATGGAATTGGCTTTGAATTAGGGTAAATCTTTTAAATCTACATGTCTCTAGAATGAACCATTGTCACAAAATCAGAAACACAGGGGTAAATGGATGGGTGAGTTCCTTTTATTTTCCAGCTTGTGATATATGTGCTTTTTATTTATTATTTTTTAAAGATTTATTTATTTTTATAAAAGAGCTGGGGTACAGGCCAGAGGCACGGGAGGGTGAGAGGAGTCACCAGAAGCAGAGTGGGGAGCAGAACAGGCAGACGACAGAAATACAATTCTGAGGGGAGCAGTGATTGCGACAGGAGAGGTCTGCCTCGTCATGTGGGATTCTTGCCAGCCGGCTGGGATCGAACCCACACTGCAGAGGCTGTGGACAGCTTCACAGCCTGGGGCTCAACCTGCAGCGCCACTGGGGAGGCCCTGATACATGTGCTTTTTAAAAGGAACTATGCGATTTAAAGTGATTTTCATTTTAAAAATCTTTAACAGTTCCCCATTGTTGAACAATCATGCTCTCAAATTGAAGAGCTATGACTTTTTAAAAACATTTTCAATTTTTAAAGATGATGTTGGTTTTAAAACATAGCTCCCAGTTTCTCAACACTACTTGGGGTTATGTGTGCAACTGTGCTTCAATCTGCAACTGCCAGAACAATAGAATATACTGGAAGGTTCTGGGTCCAGACCTAGAAAAGTTATCATCTTTACTTCTCTGTTAGAAGAAAGTCCTAGGTGCTGAAAGAAAGATCTACAGGTAAAGTGACCACAGCCCTCAGCCTCAGCCACAGCTTAGCTCCCAGCCCAAACCTTACACCAGCTTGTGGGCTGTGTGGGTGTAGCATTCTAAATGCAGGTCCTCACAGGTCACTCCAGATAAGGTCACATACACCATCTAGGCCCTACCCAAACTGTAGATCCAGGAACAAAATAAATTACTGTTCCTATTTTAAACCATTAAGTTTGGAGGTGATTTGTTTTGCAGTCATAGATAATCAAAACAAATGTAGGTAACTGGAAGCAGGTGTTGCTGTATCAAATGCTAAAAATGGTGTGTTGGCTTTAGGACCATGGCAGGTTGAAGCTACTTGTCCTTGAGAAGAATTTTAGTAAAATTCTAAAGAGTCTTAATGTGAAATTGATGACATAATGAAGGTTTCAAGGATCATGTTAATGGAGGTCTAAAACTTTGAGCTGCTCCTTATGATAGCTGAAAGCAAAAAGAGAAAGATGTTACAAAACCTGAAGGAAAGGGATTCTGGTTATATAGAAGAAATTCTGGCCAATCTTCTGTCGCCTGGGGCAATGTGAAGCTGGACAATATATCTGTCATCAGGGAACAGCACGGACAGGGGCTCGATAACAGACATTTACCTCTCCTAGTCCTGAGGGCTGGAATTGTAAAATCAAGGAGCCATCAGGGTTGGTTCCTGGTGAGGACTCTTTTCCTGGTTTATAGATGTCTTCCTTCTCCCTGTGGCCTCACAAGGCCTTTCTTTTGAAGGCACGTGGAGAGAAAAAGTGAACATTCTCTTCTCTTCTCCTGAAGACACAGCACTATGGTCTAAGGTCTCACCTCTGAACTCACTTAACCTCAACTTCCTTCTTAAAACCTTATCTCCAAATACAATTGCACGGGGAGTTAGGGTATTGACAGATTTGAGGAGACACCAGTCAGTCAACAGCACTCACTGAATGAGTTCAGTGATCTAGCTAAGGAATATCCCAGTTGAAATATTATAACATCCAATGGCATTTGTCTTTTGTAAAATGAAATAAATATGCTAAAGAAAAAGCCCCCGAGCTCTGAAAAAAGATCCAGTATTGGCAGGGTTTGTAAATAAGATTTTTTCCATCCCTGCCTCTCCAGATGACAAAAAAGGTCACATGGCACTTTGTCTTTATAACCTAAATCAGGATAGGGCCACCCTGGTGGTGCAGGCGGTGGAGCACTGCACTGTGAAGCTGTCTGCAGCCTCTGCAGCGCGGGTTTGATCCTGGCCTGCCGGGGAGAAAACCACATGGTGGGGCAGACTTCTCCTGTCTCGCCCGCTGCTCCCCTCAGCAGTGTTCTTTGGTCAGTCTGTCTGTTCTGTTCCCCACTCTCACCATTCCTCACATCTGGCCTGTACTCCAGTTCTTGTATAAATAATTTTTTTTTTAAATTCTTAAAAAAAAAATAAATAAAAAATAATCTAAATCAGAATAGGATACTAAGATAACAGCATCAGTATTTCAGCTGGTTGGATGTGCCATGAGCCTGGATGCACCAAAATTCTGACTTAGTGGCTGGTATCATTTGTTTGTGTGGAGTTAACCTTCTGGGAAGTTTGCCCCTCCCTTTTTTAATACCAACAGTCATCTTTTCTTGATGTTGGCATATCTTACAAGATTGTTTCTTGAGCTCCACTGACCTCCAATTTGACTTCTAGGGGACAGTTCGTGAAGTACCCAAGCGTCAGCCTACCAGTGTGCTTTGTGAAAAATACACAGGCCATCTGTCCAAGTCAGTTTCAGAATCTTGTGTACTTGAACTTGATTCAAGTATTATTCTTTACTGGGTTTTTGTTATGGACCAGACACTAGTCTGAGACTTCTCATGTAGAACAACCTACCTTCTTTCAATCCACATTTTGCAGAAAACTAAACTGAGGTATAGAGTTTTTAAGTAACTTGACTAAGCTTATAAAACTAGTAGATGATTCAGTCAGGATTTAAAAACAAACACTAAAAGGTAAGAATATACAATTTAAGAGTACAAAATACTTGGGAGGCAGAAAATTTATTCCACCTGGTGGGATTGCTTAAGCTAATAATAAAATCAGTGTTAGTGCTTAGAACCCCTTATTATGAAAAACAAGAGACATTTAAATCCCACTTTATAGACATCTTTTATAACTGGTTTTATTAGCATCTACCTCATTTCATTATAAATCCCTGTTTACTTGTTCTCTCATTGAAATGTTAGCTATGTCAGGAATGGGATTTACTCACAATTAGTATATAGAGCATGTAACTTCGTGCCTGAAATACTTACAATATTCTAATGGATTCAAAATGAAAAAGACATTAGTTGGCACAGTAATCCAGAGGTTAACTTGAGCTCTGTGTAATCCACCCCAGAATTAAGTCTCCCAGCCATATTTTTGTGGTGGAACAGAACTTTCTTTTCAGCTCTACCCCTTTAAAGGGACCTGCCAATCTGTTTCCTTTCTTGAGACTTAGTATACACTTAAGCCAGATATTTTTTTAAGATTTTTTAAAAATTTTATTTATACAAGAGCTGGGGTACAGGCCAGAGGTGCAGGAGGGTGAGAGAATTCACCAGAGACAGAGTGGGGAGCAGAACAGGCAGACAGACCGAAAACACTGCTGAGGGGAGCAGGCAGGGAAGACAGGAGAGGTCTACCGCACCATGTGGGTATCTCCCTGGCTGGCTGGGAATTGAACTGATGCTTCAGAGGCTGCAGACAGCTTCACAGCTAAGCCAGATTAATTTTTTAAGGGTTTATGTTGGGTGCACATTTGCAATAAAAGACTGATAATAAGAAAAGGATTTTTTTTTTTAACAAAACCTTACAGGAACTAGGGTAGGAGCAGCCACCTTATTGGTTGTTGCTTTCCCTCTCCCAACCCTCAACATCCCCATCCCCATACATAACCTGGCCAAAACAGAGCTAGTAAACTGATCACAGTTGGTGGAGAAATCCATGGAAAAATAGAAAAGAGATGGGAAAAGACAGTACAGGGACAGCTTTGAGAAGGGCACAAGTCCACTCTGAGCAGCGGCAGGGATCTGAAGGGGTGTGGGGAATGGTCTGCAGAAATAAGTAGGAGGCCAAGAGACTCTCCAAAGTCCCATCCTCTGTGGATACCTCATAGATGGGCAGAAGCTGCCTGCCCCTAATGAAGGATTTGTACTTGCTTTCCACTCTCCAGTGTTTCTTGACATACCATACCACCCCCTACTCAACAAAGACCACTGCATTGTGAGGACACTCTATCAGCTCATGGGGAATTCACCACCTGAGGTTCAGGGGAGAGCTGCATTCACCCCTTCCATTTGTGGAAGTTTATGCTCTCCTCCCTTTAGTTCCCATGTTCTCAAAACATAGAGACAATTTTCCTTGTAACGCCTCCAGAAGGAGCAGGGAAAGTCCTTTGCTCTCCTTGCATGTTTGTCTCATGGATATTCCAGCCCCTTGAATTTCCTCATCTGGCTCCAGACCCCACCACTGACCCCACTGAGGTTTGTGGAGGCTTCACCTCAGGCTTCCAATGACAGCTAAAATGCAAGGGCAAGAGCGGGACCTTGTTCAAGGGCAGGATCAGAAAACAACCCTCAAAGCTTGAGATGTGGCCACATTCTGGGGGCTAGGTGCCACCGGGGCTGAGTCTACAAGGACTGAGGATCTGGTTTTAGGGGGAGCTGAGAGGTGAAGCCAAATGCTTCTGGTGGTGGTGAACCACTGACGGCATGAAAGAATCCTTTCCTCGCTGACCTAGATTTCATATTTCTTCATTAAAACCAGAATACTATGCCCTGGCAGGCAGTTAACCCTTTTTCTTTTTTAAGAAATAAAAATGGATACAGGAAAAAGGAGAACTCTGAAAATAGGAATCTGTCATCTAATCAGAAAGCAATCCCACCAGCCTCCCAGAAGTTTTATATACACAGCTTGCATGCAATGTTTAAAAAAAAAAAAATGAGAGAGAGAAAGAAAGGAAAAGATTCTTGTATTTGTGTCTGGTTCGTTTTTTTTTCTGAAGACCCCTTCCAAAACCCAAGAGATTGCATTTTGTATGTCTGGCGTCTTTTAAAAATCATCCTGTATTATTTGAAAGAAAATTCAGCTGGAGGCTTTTCCTGCCGAAAGGTATTTAATCTTACGCTCTGGGAAGCAGCACCAACCATTATGAAAATAACCACTACTAGTTAAATACCAAATTATAAACTAAGTTTGTTTCACAGAGATTCAAAATACAGGTTAAATTCGTTGAGCTGTTCCTTGCCTGTAAAAGTAACTTTCAGCATTTAAGATAACTATCTAATATGTTTTTCTTAGTAAATGAATAATTTCATGAAATCTTTTAGCAAAATTCCCTGTGTGCTTATGTTCTGATCTGTGTTCCTTTTGAATAACAGTGTTTAATTGGGGCCTCCCTGGTGGCGCAAGGGGTTAAGCACCGCACTATGAAGTAATCCGCAGCCTCTGCAGCATGAGTTTGATCCCCAGCAGGCTCTGCAGACCTCTCCTGTCTCACCCGCTGCTCCCCTCAGCAGTGATTTCAGTCAATCTACCTGTTCTGTTCCCCACTCCGTCTCTAGTAAATCCACTCACCCCCACATCTCTGGCCTGTACTCAAGCTCTTGTATGCATAAATAAATAAATCTTTAAAAAACATTGCATAATTGCATTATAGTATCGAAAACACTCAATATTGAAGGTATTACCTTCCCACAATTCTCTTGGTTGTGACAAGAGCTAATGCTGTCATAGCTCTTGCCAGCTGCCAAACCCCCTCTAAGAAATTTACATCTATCACCTGGTTTATCCTTACAACAAACCCACAAGAGCAGGTAGTATCACCACTGGCAGCCCCATTTTACAGAAAAGGAACATAAGGACCCAAAGTTTCACTCAGCTTCTGGATCTCAGCCCTGGAATAAGGTAGAGCGAGGATTCCCAAGCAAGGTCTGCTGGGAAGTGCAGGATCATACAACCCTCTCCCCTACCCATGACACACACTACCTCCCACCCTCCCGAGAAAAGAACTTTCTTTCTGCTTACAGTCAAACCTGCTACCTTCCTCCACTCTATCCACAGTGAAACCCAATAAACTTTTCAAAAAGATGACCTGGACTTCAGACTGATGGAATCACATCAAGTCTGCATTGTGTCTGATTTCTTTTACGCAGTGTAAAGAGCAGGAATGATCACTGGGCAGGTTTTCTAGAATCCCATGCAGACCGGGTAAAGGAGGAGTCAGAGTCCGCAGTGGTCTTTTGCAGGATTTTATTGGGATTTACCAGGCATATGACAGGCAGGGGTGCTGGGGGGCCTGGAGGCTGACAGGCCTCCCAGCCCCCAGCAAATCTGCACTCTCTCTAGGCTCTCTGGAGTTCTCTCTGCTTCTCTTCTCTCTGCTTCCTTTTGGCTTCTTGGCTTCTACTTCTCTTTCAACTTCTGCTGGCATCCCCATGACGCCACCCTTAAAAGCACAGTCTCAGCCCAGGTGAATCCCATCTACCTATGCCCACACCCTACTCCAGGTGCCCGCCATCAGACATGCATTCAGGACCGCAAGGATCCATCATCTATCCTGATGGTGGGAGGGCAGAAAAGCCTGACATTTTCTTTACCCTACACTCAGCATACTACTTTTGGAATTCTTTAGGCTGCAGAGCTGGTCAGGAGGGGCTCTACACACAAAGGCAGCTCTCTTGGGATTGAATATTGCTTACTTGGGAAGAGGCATTGACCCAGAGAGGTTAGTGGTTCCACATGATGGAGTCTCCCTTCTGATTTGGGTGCAGCTACATAGTTAAACATGTGAAAATTTACTGACATGCATTTCACTGCAAAACTGTCCTTAGCAAATAAAATACAATGGAGGAAAATGTTTAAAAGAAGCTCATGTTAGCACAGCAGTTCCCTGGTTCAAAATATTAATTTTCCACCACTATAAAATAAAAATCCTTATCAGGCTCTACAGCCTGAGCAGGTGCTGGCTTCTCCCTCAGGCTGTGTCCCACCTGCTCCCACCCACAGGAGTTCATCATTCTTAAATTCACCACACTCTGCTCCCACCTCCCTCGGGCCTCAGACGTGCTCCTCCCTCTCTCCAGATATCGATCTGTTTGCCTGGTCAATATCAACTCTTCATTTGCAATAGATATTAGCTGCCACTGAAAAAAACTGGGCAAGACCAGCAAAACCTTGTTTTCGTGGCACTAGGTATTTCTTTATGGGAGCATTTTCATGATTATAGTTTTACACTGGATTTTGTTGTTGTTAGTTGGTTTTGTTGGCTCCTTGTATTTGCATAGTATACTTTCCTCTATTTAAATATAGCTGCAAGTTATAAAGCACTATTGCTAGAAAGAACTTAAGTCAGTTTTACAATTAGAGCAAAAATGAACAAATAGAACAGTTATTTCCTGATACCTCACAAACCTCCCCCCAATCTAGTACCATTGTTTTGAAATTCTTTATTAATGTCTTTTTTTCTAGACAAATTCCAGAAAAGCAATAACTTTGCCAATTTTTGTTCTGATTTCTATCCTATTCCTGGGACACAGATATACAATGAGCATTTGTTAACAAATAAATGGGTGGATGAAGTTTTTGAATTCCAAAGCCAATCCTTAATCTAGTTCTCTTTGCAAGTTGTAAATTTGATTCAAACAATATTATTAGATATATGAAAGGGGATTTTTATTTTGTTTTTAGGAGAGACAATACAATTATAAAGTTTTGTTTTTGTTTTTTTTTAAGAGTTCTGCAAAGGTGGTAAAACCTACAATGGTGAAATCAGGGACTTTGATGTTTATACATTTATCCTTCCTAATTAAATGAAAGAAAGTTTACTTTGTAACTTTTTTAGAGTTGAAAGATAAAATTCTTTTTTTATTCGTTTTTTTAATAAATTTTATTTTTATATTCCCCATACAATTACAACCCCCTTATTTTGACCCCAATCACTCCCCTCCCCACCCCCTACCCCCCATAGAGTGTCTCTGGTTCATAGTTTTTTGTTGATTTTGATTTTTACTTTCTTATAGTTATTCTTTTTCCTGGTCCCTTATTTAAGTTTTCTAGATTCCTGCTATGAGTGAGACCATCCGGTATTTTTCTTTTTCTTTCTGGCTAATTTCGCTGAGCATGATCCCTTCCAGCTCCATCCATGTTGCTGCAAATTGCATGTGTTTAGAAAGATAAAATTCTTAAGGTAATAGATATTTTTTATTCCATATACCTAACAACTGAGATTTGGTCTACATTGCAATATTTTAATTTTTATTTGACTATGATGTAAAATGAGTAGGGAAATAAGAATGAAAGTTAAAAAAAAAAAGGTAGAGAAGAAGAAGGAAGAGAGCAAGGAAACAGGAGGAGTGGAAGGGAGGGAAAATCTCCAATTTACCATATGTAAGAGGAAAACAAAAATGATTTATAATACCTGCCTTCAGTCTCTACACTGGTCTTCAACTTCTTTTAGCATCCATTGCCTACATGGTTTCATAAAACCATTCTTACCCTTCCTGAAAAGCATATTTCCTGATGCTTTCTATGATGTTCAATTCTGTTTAGTCGCATTATATTCTATGATACTATAATCTATTATATTCTGTTTTCTATTTTAAAAATCAGTTTTGCAGCCCAGTAATTTACCAACATACATGCCTTTTCAAAAAATCTACAAACTAAAATTGATGTTTTTAAAATAGAACCAACTCAGATAAAACAAATAAAAAATTTGGTCAAGTTGGTTGGCAGTCTCATTTTAATTGGCTGCATTTCTAGCCTTTAAACTTGTTTTGTTGATATGCCTTTTCATCCTCAGAGACAGGCGCTACAGTGATTGTAAGGGCTTAGCATAAATCTCATAAATAAACACAGAAGAAATGGTTCCCAAAGTTTCCCTGAAGTTTGGTATTAATCAAGAAAACACATCAGAAACCCAGGGTCATAGGCTGCTGTTGTGTGAGGAGAGGCTCTTTTGCAGTCAAGAGCTGTTCAGAAACTTTAACCTAAGTTATGACCACTTAAAAGTCCTGTAATGAATTGAACACCAAACAGATCAATTGTCAAATGAAAGTCACACATCCATCTGCTCAGTTCTGTGACTCAGAAATGTAAATCTCCAGTCAAATCTGCACCATGAAGAACCAAGGGCTCCGGGTGACTCAATCAATTAATAAAAGTGACAGTCCATACATGTGTCTAGACAGAGTTGTTTACTGTTTTCCTGGGGTAGCCAGAGAAATTGACTGGATGGTTAGCTGTCACATCCGTTGTTATAGCAACAATAGTTTTCACTACTGGCTAGAGAACACGTTGAAATCATTTAACTAGCAATGTCTGTTAAGTTAAGGGACAGGGTCCCACATTAGATGACAGTAGATTTACAACTCAATAAGCATCTGCAAGAGAATCATTCAAAGTGTGGTTCAGGTTTCTTAAGTTTTTAGCTACATGTCAAGAGAGATGAATCCGAAATTCTACAGATCTAAGAACCAGTAACCTCTATGAAAATGTTTTCTCCTACACTCATTTTTTTACCTTGTATCATTTCAACATGGACCCCTGGACTTCTTGACCTCTAAAATAACTAACTTCCCTTTTGTGACTTACTATGCAGTTTCTGAACATCAATTCATTGGTTCCAAGCCTGCCGTAGCATTCTTCTTTCTGGAACCTTGGACACCAATTCAAACAATTTTTTCCTTTATTTTTCCATTATATTGTTCAGTATTTTTGTGCACAAGTCTAACACTTTTCCACATCAATTGTCCTTTAGTGTCTTCAAGTTCCATAGAATAGAATCCCTGGATTTTATCTTGACTAAGGACTCTCAGAATAGATCCTTTATTTTTGAAGTTAAATGTGAAAAAAATCCTCCATTTAGAAGCTAAATGTAAAGTTAAATGTAGCAGCTTCCAGGAGGGGTATTCCTTAAAAGGTATCTTTTCCACATTCCTTTTGTCTCTATCTCCTGTTAATTGGAACACAGATGTGATGGCTGATATTCTGGTTGTCTTTTTGGCCCATGAGGATGAGGGCCCACCCTAGGGATGGCAGAGTCTGGATTTCTCAGAACTTCATGGACTGAGCTCCCTACTAGTTTTGCATCACTTGCATCCAGGTTTCATTTATTTACTTACTTATTTTTGTGTAGAAGAACTGGGGTGCAGCCCAGAGGTATGGGGGTGAGAGGACTTACCAGAGACAGAGTGGGGAGCAGAACACGGGATTTACTGAAGTACATTGCTGTGGGGAGCAGTGGATGAGACCAGAGGTCTGCTGCGCCTTGTAGTTCAGCTCCCTGGCTAGGGATTGAACTCAGGCAGTGGTGGTGACAGTGTTGACACTTAACCCCTAGGACACCAGGGAAGCACTAGGTTTCATTTTGAAACATGTCTAACACCTGTGCTTTGGGGGCTCCAAGGTGAAATTTGCACAAAAGCTCAAGTGCCACACTATAGGACAGCATCCATCTGTGCCATTGGGATCCTCTAGGCCTCAGGCAAAGCATGGAATCCTAAGGGTGAAAGATTACTGTCAATGGCATTCACATAGTCAATACTAATACTAATAACTAATACTAATACTAATAATGCACGAAGCTGAAATAGGTGTTTTTGAAGTAGAACCAACTTAGAGAAAACAAATAAAAAAATTAGGTCAAATTGATGGGCAGCCTCTTTTTAATTTGCAGCATTCCCATCCTTTTGTCACTTGTTTTGTTATTATTGTTTTTTCTTTTATGTTTTTCTTTCTTCAGTTAGTATTTAAATTTTATTGGCATTCATTCATTCTATTCTTACAAATATGTTTCTCATGGCAGCCCCTTATAAATGCATTATTAGTTCTATCTTTAGCATCTAAAGCTTCAAGTCAGCCTTCAACTTTTTTATTACTGTGAATTCTTTTCAAAGTCAATATTAAAAAAGAAATCGTCATCACTTAATAAAATTGTCTATTTTATTGAACTAGCATGTGATGCGTGAAATCTTTCCAGATGAACGGTAACATTTTGTTTTATTAGAGATTAGCTTCCGCTGCTGTTTTCAGAGAACTCTCCAGCTTCTTTCCTCAGGAACTTGCTTTGAAATCAGCCCTGGAGACTTCAAACTCCAGGACTCTTAGCAGAGGGCGTGTGAAACAGTCTCTGTGTTGCTGCCACAGAGTGGCGGCTTCCTTTGATGTCAGCTTGTCATTGGATGAGCACTTCAAAGCTCTCCCATGTCTGCAGCCCCAGGACCAATGGAGCAGAATCACCGAGGAGAAGCAGTGGAGAAACACAGAAATCTTTCTGGTTAAAAACACGATCTACACAATCTCCGCAGTAGGGTAGCAGCAGTGTCAGCTGCGCTTCAGGTTATGCCTCTGTCTTGATTTCCAATATTTTTAATTTATTTTTTTTAACATACAGATTCAACTTATTTTACAAACTGGAAACTCTGACACTATTGGAACCCCTTGATTACCCCATGTCCTTAATTAGTTGGAAGTTAGCAGCAACGGCCCCCCATTAGATAAGATAGAAGCAATAAATTCCTCCAAATTCTTCACTACTCGTTGTTGATATTTTGACTTTATATACTTGTGGTACACTGTACATTTTCTAAATCTCTATTTGTAGTGTTTTTTTTTTCTGTCTTTGTTTCTTATACCCTGTTCCTTTCCCTCCCCACACCCCTCTCTATTATAGCACTCAGGATGTTTATTGTGCCCATTGGTTCTTTAAAGTATTTTATGTGATGGAATTGTCTGCTGTGTAAATATCCAGTATTTGTTTTTTATCATCTGACTAATTTCACTTCACATAATGCTCTCACGTTTCCTCCATTTCATTGAAAACAGCTGCATTTCATCCTTTCTTGTAACTATATGAAACTCCATGTTGTGCACATGTATCTTCTTGATTCAATTATCCATAGATGAATGTTTAGGCTGCTTCAGTGTCCTAGCTTTTTGTAAATAGCGCCGCTATGAACATCATGGAAATATATGGATTTGGGGGTTGATGGTTTCATATTCTTTGGCTAGATGCCCAAGAGTGAAATTGCTGGGTTGTATGGCATTTCTATTTTTTTTTTTAGTTTTTAAAGGTAAATGCACCTTGCTCGACATGACAGTTTCATATTTTAAGAAATGGAATTGCTTTACATTTTTGTTGGAAGATTTGAGAACAGTGATAGAGCAATAAAGTTTCACAGAGCCATCAGCATACACAGCGGTTTGACAAATTATTTTCTGATGCTCATTTGACTGTCCTGTGTATAGTGTGAGGGTGCCCATGAAGTGCTTTCTACACCTAAGATAATTTCCCAATTAACTACTTAGAGGTTTCGAGCCAGAGTGGTGGAAAAAGGTATCTTATAGATTCCTTCTCTAAGCATATGTGGAAATTGGGGTTCATAGATCAACGAATGTCTAGGCATTTATAAAACTTACACTCTAATTAAATTTGTGCTCTGTTCACTAAGTGAGTAAATAACAATAAGCAAGTGAGTATTCTCAGATGGGTTAGGGGAAAAGCCCAAAAATGTGATAGATGGAGATGCAGGGAAAGGAAGGTGTTACATCATGTTGTGTTCTGAGGAAGACTGTTTTTTGAGGTATAATTGGCATATAGCATTATATTGGTTTCATCATCATTTTGATATTTGCATATATTGTGAAGGGATCACCACAATAAATCACTTTAACATGTGTCACCCACATAGTAAAAAACTTATTTCTCTGGTGATAAGGAGTTTTAAAATCTACTCTCTTAGCAACTTTCAAATATATAATACAGTATTATTGACTCTAGTTACCATTATATCCCCAAGTCTTATTGATTTAACAGAACACTTTGATCTGAGACAAAGTGCAAAAAGAAGCAAAAAGTAAGAAGTCCACTAAGAGATAAGAAAGGACTTGGGCCTCCTTGGTGGCCTAGTGGTTAAGTCTCAGTGCAGTCACCACAATGGCCTGAGTTTGATCCCTGGCTGGGGAGCTGACCCACATGGTGCTGCAGACCTCTGTTGTTTTGCCTGCTTCTCCCCACAACAGTGTATTTCAGTGGATCTGCCTATTCTGCTCCCCATTCTGACTTTGGTGAATCTTCTCAACCCCCACTTGTCTGGCCCACACCCCAGTTCTTCTATGCAAAACTAAAAGAAAACAAATCTTAAAAAAAAAAGATTCTCCCTATATAAACTGACACAGTCTCTATGGAAAACAGTATGGATATTCCTAAAAATAAAAAAATCTAAAATTAGAAATACCATGTGATCCAGCAATACCACTCCTAGGTATCACCCAAACAATATGAAGACATTAACTTGAAAAAGATGTCTGCATGCCTATGTTCACAGCAGCAGTACTCACAATAGTCAGGACATGGAAACAACCTGCATGTCCACTGAAGAATGACCAGATAAAGAAGTTATGGAATATACACTCCGTGGAATACTATTCAGTTGTTTAAAAAAAAAAAAGATGTAATTATGCCTTTTGTGACAACATGGATGAAACTTGAAGTAATTATGCTAAGTAAGTCAGAAAGTGAAGGACAGTTCGTTACCAGATGGTTTCTGAAATATAAATAACCAAATCAAACAAGTTAAGAAATCACAACAAAAATAATTCTTCGACTCTGTTAAAAAAGAATGATTCACAGAGGAGAAGGGAAGGGGGGAGGTAAAGAAAGGGTGGGGAGAGAAGTTGAGGGGAGCCAATGTGCTAGCAGCCGTGGCGTTCGAACTTGGGTGGGGCTTGCAGTGAGATATAGGCACATAGAGGGGTGGGAGGCTGGAATCCAGAAATGTAAATAGTATTGCAAATAATGGTAAATAAATAAAACATTATTTAAAAAAGAAAAGAAAGGTTTATCCCAACAGAGGGAGCAATCAGCTGTCGTGGAGCAGGAATCAGACCCTTAGTGCTTACAGGTGTGGAGGCTGGAAGCCCAAGATCAAGAAGCTGGCAGACTTGGCGGTGATGAGAACATACTCGCTCATCATAGACAGTGTCTGCTGTGTCCTCACATGGTGGAAGGGACAAGGAACTCTCTGGGTGTTATTTACAAGGGCACTTATATGGGTTTTACCCTCACAATGTAATCACCTCCCGAAGACCCCATCCCTCCTTAAAGTTGTAAAATTGGGGGTTAGGTGCCAACATATGAATTTGGTGGGGGTTGTGGGGGGCACAAACATGTTTGAGGGCAGAGAGTGAAGGGAAGTGAAGAGATTATCCACAGGCGAAGGAGCTGCACCTGCAGGAAATTTGGGGTCCCAGTGAAAGTGTGGGTATTACTCCAAGAAAGTGGGAGGATTATAAACGAGGAGAGATGTGACTTTCTTCAGGTTTTGCAGAGAACATGTGAGAAGCAGCATGCTAGAAGAGAGAATGATGACCTGAATGTATATTGTTGAACTGATTTTAAAATGAAATATTTGATTCTTTCCTATGCACCTTGAGCAATGCACACCTGTGTCTTGAAATATTCAAGGCTTCCTCCCCCCAGTTGGAGGCTAAGAGGGGGTGGGGGTTCTGGAAGAGCTACCGTGTAACAACATACAGTCATTTCAAACTGAGCAGTGATGGCAAAGAAAACACACAAAATGCCTAAATGGGCCTAATGGGATTTTAGTAATCAAATATCATCATTTGTATATTTTCCACATTATGATGGGAACACTCTAGAGCCAGCCTCTTTCCCCTCCTGTTCCTGTTAGAATTTTATTCATAGAGTAAATTTACATCTGTAAGTTTGTCCCCACTTGTACTGTGATCCAGGTTGTGTCCACACTTTCATTACAAACCATGTTTACCGAAGGTTTACAACTTGGCTGTAAAAACCAGTTGGCACTGAAACTGGAAACTTGGCATGAAGAGTTTGGCATAAACATTGCCCGGAAGCAGTTTTTCTATCTAAATCTGGGAAAAACAGGCTAGGTCATTTTCAAGTTATTTGTGTTATTCATGCATAAATAAAATGAAGTTTGACAGCTTCAAACAGTTGTTTGCCTTTGCACTCCTCAAAAATAGATTCTCTCCAAGAAAAGTAACATTTGGTAAACAAATACTCCATGACGGACTGTAAAAAAATGAAAGGGGAAAAAAAAAAAAGTGATGTGGAGTACATAAAATAGAAAGGGAAAATGCAAGTGTTTCAAAAGTCACTTTGTGTCAGAAAAGTGGGCACTGGAAGAGGTATGATTAGATGATTATATGGATTCTAGAGGCTCATGTAGAGACTCCCATGAACTCCAAATTAAGAATGTCAACAAACCAAAGACAAACTTTCAAATTAAGCAAAAATCTACTGAACTCTCAGGCATAACTTGTCCCTCTATACAAAGTAACTAAATCTGTGATGTTTGATCCAGAAAGAAAGAAATGATGTTGAAATATATTTTCTAAGGACAGTGGATTGTAAATCAATTCTGGTAGAAGAAAGACGGAATGAAGAAATGAAGGGTACTTTAAAAGATCTTAGTGACAACAAAAAGGTCAATATTTGTGGTCCCTTTCCCCATCTACGCGCAATAATAAAGTTTAGAATTGCCATTTGTGGGCTCTGAATTCCAGCAGGCAGAACCAGCTCTCCTAAAGGGAACGTGATGGTCTAGACCTCTCTCCAAAGAATGACTTTTTGGCAAATTTAAAAGTCAGCCTTGACGTCAAGTGAGACTTGACAACACTGTGCTTTGAATTCTGTGCAGTGTGGGCAGCATGGACTTTCGCTACCGCTTCCCTATCAGTAGATGACTAAAGAGACTGTTTCAGGCAAAATAAAGCCAAGCCAATTCAAACAGAAAGTAAAAATAAGTCAAAAGGGAAAGAATGTAGGATTTGGAAGAACACGAGAGCCCACGGGCCCTCTGGAACCCGTGCTCTGCGTGATAAGAAGGCTCTCCTAGGTTGGCTTTTAGTGGCTGTGCCTTTCAACTGTGTTTTTAGCTTTTGAGCTGTTGTTGCTGCTGAAACCAGGTGCAGCTAAACCCATATGGTTGTACTTGGTAAAACATTTTCTTGTCCTCAATTGAGTGTGTTCAGGCAGAGAAACACAATAGAGTTCTGTCATTTGACAGTGGAAGAGTTTGCCACCTGGCGAGCTTACCTAAAGGACACCTTGGGCCATTTCCTGACCCATAAGATTAGTTCAATACTGCTTCATAATTCAAGCCAAAATTGCTGAGGGGACACATCTCAAAGTTATTTTGCTCCCTAGCATGATCCAATTAACTGCAGAATCTCCAAGTTCCACGTCATTTTCTTCTAGGGTAAACACTCCTGGTGTTCTCGCTTCAGAGAAAGCCTATGAAGTCATTTGTTTACCCTAACATAGATTGTTCCCATAGCAATGACGTGGCATTTAGGATTCCAACTTGTCACATGATTTGTAAACAAGTTTTTACACCATAGAGAGCTCACCTTCCTCATTGAGAAATGTGTATAAACACACAGAATCATCCAATGGAGACGGGAGATATGAAGAAATAAAAGACCTTGGGAGCATTATCTGAGTCCCGCAAACTAGAGATAAAACAAATGCTCACTGATTGATAAGCTTCACAGAAACTAGATGGGAAATGCCTAAGTATTTTCTCAGAATTTGCAATTATTTCTAGCTATGTTCTTTAAAGGTGCAGTTAGCCTAACAGCAGACTTCTGTAAGTTCCTTGTGAGCCTGGGATCCATGTAGTTTTATATTCTTATTCGTAGCAGAGTTCCTGATACTTATTAGTCTTTTAATAAACATCTGTTGAATTAATAAACAATCAGCCCAGGGTGGAAGCTACAATATTGTTGAGTGTTTATATCTCTAGGTGGAGAAAGAGGTCTTTATCTTAGTTTGTTTTTTAAGACTGGAGGAAATGTTCAGAAGTTGAAAAATTGTACCAATCAGCATAAATGAAAGCATTGTTTTGAGATGTGACATGTAGGGTGAGGCATGTGATAAATGAAGAGGGACTCGTTGATCAGAGAGAACTGATGTTTCTAAAATAATATGTTCTTCAGTTGAATATTCCAAATGTTCATTAATCAATACTTAAAGAAAGGTTGTCTATAGACTGACATTGGGGAGAGTAATGATTAGTGCTAGATACTCAGGGAAGTAAGTGTTAGTGTGGAAGAATAACTCATAAAATATTTTCATATTTTAATATACAGTTTATAATGGTGGGGAGGGGAGGCACCGTATGTTTACTCCAATCTAGAGAAAGTAAAGAAGCAAAGGTCAGCAGAATATCCTAGCTGAATAGGACCTGTGTCTTTCACACTGGCAAGGCTGACCAGGTAAGACTAAAGCATAATACCTTGATGACACGTGTGCCTTCAGGTCTTATTTCCCACACCAGCTGGTAAGTTCACACTCATCTGTCACTTTGCTATTACATTAATGCATACTATTTGTATTGAAGTCAGAGCCTAGGAAACACTCATTTTAGGACAGTACTCATGCCCCAAAGGGACTTCGTGGTTCTTATCTTAACGTTCCTTCAACACTGGATAAAAATCTTAGGAAGTGAAAGAGAAAGCCAAGTCCACTGTTAATTCCTGGAATCAAAATGACAATGAAGATAAGTGGCACAATGGAAAGAGCTTAAGTTTCACATTCAGAATGAACTGGGTTCATTTTCTACCTCTGTACTTGTAAGAGTTGAGGTTTCTGGCAAAGCGATTTAAACCATTCAGGCCTCTGTCATCTTGGTCATAAATGTGGCTTGCAGACAATTAAAAAAAGATGCTGTATAGGAAGATCCTTGTGGTGCCTGCTGCCTACAACTTAGGCACAATTCCCCTCTCTCTCACAACACAGAGCTCTCCATCAGCAAATTCAAGTCTCCACCTCCAAATGTCTCTGATTCTACCTACACCATCCCCTCTTCCAGGCCACATCTGTGTCTTGCCTGGACCACATCCACCTACACTAACTCTCTGCTTCTATCCCACAGCTTATGAGCCATTCTCCACAGTGGAGATGTGCCTCCATGGCATTAGCCTCAACACTGTCTTCCTTGATTATAGACACATAGGGGCTATTTAAAATAGAGGAAGCTAGGAAGCTTCCTAGCTTCAGAACATTTAAAATAAAGGAAGTTAGGAAGGTTGAGCAGAACCCACCCGGCTCAGTTCTCACCTGCCCTGGGCACCCTCCTTGTGCAGGTGCTGTGACCCAGTGTAGCTTCCTCCTTGATGCTTGAACACCAGGCTCCCTCTTATTCTAAGATCCTTACCCCCACTTTTCGCCTGCTAGAAATGATGCACACATGCTAGAAACTGTGTACACATTCTCAATTTTAGCTTTTCTGTAAGAGAGCACCTCTTTGAATATCTTGACTTCCAAACCCTCTATTTGTTTCCTCTGTAGAACAACCCTGAATTCTGCTGTCCCTTTACATGGACATGTCTTTCTTAGGTCAATGGGGCTGCTAGAACAGAACAGCACAGAAAGGACAGCTTATAAGCAAGAGATATCTCTGGCATTTCTGGAGGCTGGAAATTCAAGATCAAGGTGCTAGCAGATTCCATGTCTGCTGAGGAGCATCTTCCTGCTCCATCGATGCCATCTTTTCCTTGTGTCCTCACACGGTGCAGGGAACAGGGAGTTCCCCAGGGTCCCCAGGATCAGTGCAGGAAAGGGCACTGATCCCACCTTACCTGCCACCTACCAGAGGCCACACCTCCTAATTTCCAGCACATTGGGGAATGTGTGACTTTGGAGGAGGGGGCACATTCAGTCTATAGCAGTACGTCTATGTCTGTCCCAAAGAACATGTGCCCAGGAGAATGAGGCCACTGTAGTGTTCCAGGGGTGCCACTCACCTGAGGCCAGGCTAGCAGCACCTGGGAGATGTCTGTGGTACAGCCTCTGTCCCTACTGCAGTCCTAAGAACACTGAGGGCTGAAGTTATTACAAGATGATCACATTCCTCACTATAAAGTTGTAACGATGTCTACTTTAGAAGGAGCAGAAAGGTTCAGGAGAAGTTAAATGTTAAGTTATTGAGCTTGGCAGTGGCTCCCATCTACAGCAGGGCAGGTCCACCCCACACAGAAACTGGCGACAAGGATTTATGAATGGTTTTGGCAAGTCCTCCGGCTGGATCACATTCTAACAACTTTATAAATTACTTTATTCCTTTTTTTATAAGAGCATTTATGACATGAAGAGGTCAGTTGCATTTCAGTCATGCTTTATTGCATTTTAGGGGGAAATTATATATTACATTGAATTTGCAAAGTTGGGTGTTTTCAAAGGTCATGGAATGTATGAGTCACAAATGTGAAGGCGACGTTATGCAAGGGATGATTTCCTAGCTGTCTTAAGAATAACTTTCGGTCGATTATATACTTTTGATTTAATCCCCAGGGTCCAGCCTCACTTTCTTTTATTGTGGGTAGAGGTGAGAGACAAATGTGCACCTTGTGTGGTCTCCAGGTGTGTGGGCCTTCACGAGCCATGGGTGAGAAAGCAGGAAGCGTGACCAAGTCAGGGACAATAACCCACTGACCACGTCACAACCAGCAGAGGTGAAGCAGGTGAGTTGGGCAGGCAGCATTTCCACAGCCGGGTCTGAGCGTGAGAGCCTTCGGTCTTGTGTCTCGTCAAAATGGTCAAATAGAAATTTTGGGCAGATCCTCTATGTCCTGTGCTCTGGTCTCCTTCCAGGAGTTCCATATTTATACACATGAATATGCTTCAGTGTCTCTGGGGGCAAGAGACAGGACAATTAATAACCAGCCATAAGTCTGAAACCCAGGTCTGTAATTATCTATGAAGACGATGATGGCAAAGATGACAGTGAACATTTACTGAACATTTGCCAGTGCTAGATGACATAGAGTAGAAAGCAGTCACCTGAAGAGGCTGTGCTATTATCAGCCCTGTTGTCCAGGTGAGGAAGTCAGAGCTCATTAGGCCCAGAATCAGCGCTAGAAAATGGCTGCACTCCCCGGCAGCCCCAGAACTGCAACATAGCCCCACAATCAGGAAAACTGGAAACACCAGTTTACTAGGGAGCACAAGAGCCCCTTTTCACTGGGTGTCAGCTTTTCTAAGCACTCCAAGCCTAAGCACCAGGAGCTGGACATACGCCAGGCCAGAGCAGGGGTGATGCTCACCCTCCCTCTCACCGAGAAGCAAAGGGAACAGATTAGTGGTAGAATGATTTTTTTTAACAAAAAAAAAAAAGGGCTCAGTGAGTCAGTAAAGGGCTGAACACTTAGCCCTCCTGCCCCTCACACAGCATGCCTCACCTCATGACGTGAGGCCACCCTGTAGGCAGCCTCAGACTCATTCAGTCGGTTTCCTGTGAGCTCCACCTCTTGCCTGGACTGCCACAAATCCCAAGAGGCTTCTTAGACTTCGGGGCTCAGTTCTGAGATTTGAGGCGTCTTCCTGAACATGTCTATCCCATCTCACCTCTTCCCTGCTTCGCAGAATATTTAGCACGTGACTGTGTTCAATGGCAGTTTGCTAAGGAGGTATGAAATTAAGTGTGGAGAAAACTTACCCTCTCCAGGACTAAGCAAATATGTCTTTCCTGCCTCAAGAAGGAAGTATATTTGTAAAGCTATTTCAACATGAATTAATCAAATTGTAATTCAGAGTTAATATGCTTCTTCCTAGATGCATCAATCACATCAAAGTGTCACTTTTTCAATCTAATAGGGCATGAGTATTTCCGGAATTCTGAAACGTGGGAGAGGCTAAACCCCAGAAGGGCAGGTATGGGGGCTAAGTTTTTAAATACATGCTTTCGCTTTCATTCAAACTGCCCTTTCTCCTCCTCATCCCAGCTCTCTCCTAACCAGCAATTTGAACTACTTGAAATTCTGCCCTGGGAAGTCACTGGAAAGGAAGCAATGTTTCTATATTCATTTGGAAACCTACAGATTACAAAAAGCTCTTTATTTTGATGGTTCGGCATTTGCCATTATGTAATGTATGATTGCTGTTTTTCTGCTGGTCCCCTTTCTTAGAGTAATGTCTTTGAGAACTCCTGTGTCTTCTTCCCAATATCACAGTACAGTAACTCTAAGTTAGAGTTATAGGTGGATACATTTTATTCATGTAGTTTCAATGTCACTATGATAACTTTTTTTCAGTATGGAAAGGATATATAAGATATATACGGAATTGAGGGACAGTCAGTTTATGGTTTGTCAAGGAAATAATTTTAGTATTGAAAGATGTAAATATATACTGAGCAAGCCTTTCTTTGCTATGTATGCTTTTTCTTTTAGACTTGTCATATATAATAACTGTTTTAGTCTCTGAACATGTTACTAGTTTATTGTGCTTCTCTATACATTTCTATTTTTAGCATGTGTTTCAATCTAAACTCATTAAAAAAACATGAAGAAACCAGGGAGAAAATAAGACAACATTCTCTTTGTCAAATTGTAAATAAGTGGGTGATAGGAACCCATGAACAAAAGACATTGGTGGGTTGTTGTACTCAGGGTTGGTGACCCCTGGGCAGTACCTGGAATGGCCAATGCAGATCAAGCTGTCTTCATCGATGGTTATATCAGACATGCAGCATTGAAAACACTCTATTGCGTTTGAGTGTGCTTATGTGTGCACACACTCTGACACCTAAATTCATTTTTTCAGAAAGATAATGGAGAAACAGTAAACAACATTTACTTGGTAGGGGGAGAAAATTGAATAGTAAGATTTATTTTACTTTAAAGCTGTCTATTCTACTCCAATATTTCATATGAAGGTTATTTATTCTTCATTGTTAAAAATGTCAACAGAACTTACCTTGGTGATAGAATCAATATCCATGCTTTTCTTTATATGTCTCTATATTAAAACAATAAAAGCAAGTCATTTTAAAGTGACTAAGTTCAGGTATGTTTTTGGGCTTTGATCAATAGATAGATATATTAATTCAGAGAATTTCCTTTGATCTTGCACTTTCTTTATATTTCTAAAAGTTTAAACTAGTATTTTAATACCTTGCTTGTACTTTCTAGGTTGACATCGGTATTATTTTCAGGAACTTGAAAGCTTTCTGTTTCATGAAGAGCCAGTTTCCTTTAAATCATCTGAGTTGGAGGAAGAGGGCCTGAGTCCCCTGTGCTAACACACTGGCTGGACTATGACATGCTCCGAGCTGCGGTGTAATTGGTCTGATCCCACTGCTTATGGGGATCACAAGGAGGGAAAATCACTTTAATAGGTTTCTGGCACCTTTATTACCCAGTAATTTTATAGTTTGTATGCTAAATGGACCAGAGCTTATAATCATCTCTGTAGTCATTCCATACAACTACCACTTCTCAAATGCGTGCAGGAAACCCAAGACCACCCTCCCACACACACCAGGTCTCAGGCCTCTGCACAAGATCCTCTGGAGCAATGGCAGCTTTTCCAACAAGTTTTCTTCTCTCCCACAAGAATTTTTAAAAAATGAGCACAGGGAGATATTCAAATAGGAAAAAATGTTGTTGACATGCTTGCAGGGTTTCATGAGGAATTAACCTGGTTGAGAATCTCTGCCTATTGTTTATGCTCCCAGTCCTGAGAAATCTTAGGATTCTGTTTCCAATCCCCAAGTCTATCGTGTCAGATCATGTTCTTTCTCAAAATGAAGGTCCACACATGGGAATAATTTAAGGTACTGCAATGGAAGCTGAAGAGATGACCGAGTGTTTAGCTGTTTTGGTAACATGTTATTTCCTTGAAAAAATGATATGATGTTGGAAACAATTGTGGCAAGGTCCAAATATTTTTAACTTCCTCAATTTAAGTTTGCTGGTGGTAAGTGGCCTCTTTGGGAGACCTCAGGTGGGAATCTCACCTGGATGCCACACTCTAGAAACTGAAGACTCTTCTGATTTCTGTCTGAGCAACTTACTAAATCCACACCCAGATATTTAGAATTCCTTTTGATACCCTGTGCTCTGTGACATCTATGTTGGGCCCTTTAGAGGAGCTGGATGGATTTTCTTACCATCATGGCTAGAACACATCCATGGAAGATAATTCAACAGAGGGAGCAGGTACTAGAGATGAGATTTGACTCCCTCTAATTTGACATTTAATGACTCATACAACATCCTTGTCATTAGTATTCAAATGATACCCTAGAGGAAATGCTGTATATTTATGACATTGTGAATGTAAGGTATCATAATTCCATCATAAACAGTTGCTTAGGAACTGTGTACCATTTATAACTTTGGGATTTGGGAAACGATTTTTCCCCTAAATATATAAACATATTTACAAATTAACCTTTAGTGCACATTGATTTGTACATTGGAACTGGTCCTAAATGATTCTTTTACTCAGACACGTAAGTCAGCAGGGAGACCTCCCAGAAGAAGCCTGCTCGTTGCACAGCCTGCTCTTTGGGACAAGCAGAACTGAGAAGCTGGGCCTTTGCTTGGCATGTGGCAGACGTATTCCTCGTTTGAGATACGAGAGCTTCTCTGAGACCTTCCTGCAATCACCACTATCCAATTAATCCCTTCAAACTTCTTCATGCCTGAGTAAGATTCTGATTGTGACCCCAGACAGAATTTAGCCATCTCTCTATTTCTCTAACTCATGAGAAGAAGAAACAATGACATTGGAGAGTTGAGAAAATGGATATAATTAGAAGATAAATGACATTACAGACTAAACCTTGGCCAGAGGAGAACAATATGCCTAATCTAGGTAAGTTATTCTTCCTTTCTCTTTCTTGTTATGAGCTTATCAGAGTTAGATCATTATCTCCCCAGACCAAGAACAGAATTCTGGTCCAGGAGATGCCACTGAGTCTTTAAACACTGTGTCTTTAGCTATACTTAAAGCAAACCCATTCCTGGAGATTCTATGTACATGAGGCCATGTCAGTCACTTGTAACTCTAAGAATCTTGATACGGGTCAGGAATGCTGTTTTTCAAACCGTATGTTGTAGAAATGATATGAAAACAAAAACTGCAAGCTATTTTCAGAAAGAATCAATATCAATCATGCAAACTGCCTACTATCCATTTATCACTTCTTAAGTTCATAATGCAGAAAATTAATACCCTATTTTTGGAATAACTTTAAGTCCTTGTAGGGGTCGTCTAATTAAATCATTACTCAGCTTAATTGAAACACCAGAAACACATTGATCTGTCAAGATGTCAATGTGCATTATTATATTATGAATTTTTTAATGAGACTGATAATCTGAGCAGTTTGTTTTTTAAAAAAATAACAAAAATAGCAGGTGACATCTGTGTATTTACAGGTTAGAGCTACCTGGTTGACTATTACTCACAAATCACATCTATCTTTTTGGACTCCTGGCTTCTAGAATTTTAGGGTAAGTGGAGCTTCTTAGAGTTCAAGATGTACTTCACCACATGTGGAGATGGACAAGTGTACTTCACCAAGAAAAGGAATTTTCTAGCTAGCCCAGCATCTCCCTGTGGAAAGAAATGCCAGAGGATGATATCAATTTGGAGGACAATGGGAAACATCCTTTTATAGTGTGTGGGGAAGGGCGATGGAGGTTGTAGACAAAGATGGAGGAGCTCTCATTAGGCAGCCGATGAAACAGCAGTGTGTGGGCATGAAAGGAGAGACTATGTTAGTAGATAAAAGGAAGATCTTATCTAGACAAGAGAGAAAGATAAAAGGAATAAGTATTTGGCAGTGCTAGTTAAAAATAAAGTTAAGGAGGATTAGAGGTGGATTTTCTCTACGAACTTACTTGAACATTTTGCCCATAGAGGCACTATCACCTGATAAATAATTCCCCAAGTGTTAATAACTATGACTCAGATGGTAAGGACAGGAAGGTAGATTGTGAGAGGAGATGTGTCTATGTGTCAGATATAGATGGTGTGCACACTGGACTATTCAACACAGAGGGGAAGAAGAGAAGAGGGGCAGAAAGAAAGACTGTGTATAATGGTCTCATTGATTCTGGTGGATACATCATCTCACATAACATTTTTTGAAATATTTTAGGAATTTTGTCACTTAAATAAAGAAAAACAATGATAAATGAAATCCTGGTTCAGTGGGTTTAAGCTTCACATTATTAATACAGTTCTTTATATCAGTCCTGTGCTCAAAAACGCTTTGAGATGAGAAGCTATCAGTGAAAGTTGCTTGCAGCTAAATGAAAGCCACTAAGCATTACCCTATCTGTTGGTAATGCCAGTTAGTCTATTACATCACTGTATTTCTTTGTAAAGGAAATGTAAAACACTTAGGATCTTACTGATGTGGGTCTGAAAAGTTTGAAAATTCCATGGTTTATGTAAAGTATTTCAAAGAGAAATTTTAAAACATTTTTGATTGATACTTTGCTTTCTCCTAACAGGTTAATAATAGCAGAACTGAATTATGGATCATCCCCAGATCTTTTTTCCCATTTAGTTGTACACATAGAGGTAGCTACTTCTATTTAGAAAGTTCCTATTTTGCATTTGGACAAAGCAGATAGACAGCGTTACTACAAATGCTATTTGCATATGCTGTGCGTAGTGCCATTCTGGCAGCCTAATAATAGCAGTTTCAGAAGCTTAGGTATATTCTTGGAGTGACCCAATTCACTCAATCACTCCCCAGATACAATGAGAGGCTATTAAAGGGTCCTGGGCCCTGGTGGATTTGAAGCCTTTGTCCTTATTTCAGGATGTCTTTGTTCCAGTAACAATAGGTGACATCCCACAGAATGCAATACCATTTGTACAACTGCCTGCTGAAACTTCCTGTTTAGAATGAAGCAGGGAGATTTCTGAAAAGCCTAGATAGGTTAGTGAGAAAGGAAGCTGAACAATGCCGGATTTCCAGGATTTTCTCTTGTTGAAGATGAAGCCAAATGTGCAAAGGTCAAAGGAAATGAAGATATTCCACAGGCCCAGCCAACATGGCTAGGACTGAGTTTACACATCTGTGTCCTCACTGAAACTATCAAAAGATGGGTGTGCATGCTAACACAAGTGAGTCTGGTGGGGTCTTACAGCTTGCAGCACATCCTGCCTGTGTTTTGGAGACTAACGCTGAGTATCAAATCCATCCTTTCCCAAAGACCACACTATTTATGACAATACAAGCAACTTCCCTCAAATTCTTGCAAATATCTTTTTTCACTCTAAGTTATTTTGGGTATTTAAAACCTGTCAAATAAAAAAAATAATAAAAAAAATAAAACCTGTCAAATAAAGAGAGGCAAGCAATATATCTTCTTAACAAAGTGTCATGAAGGAATAATGCAAATTCTTGGAATTTGCTAATGGGACCTAAAGAGAAAGCTGACAGTCAGACACCCGCTCAGCCAGTCACCCCGCGGCACGTCCCCAGAGGCGCACTGCTGGAGTTTGGCTCTGAACATCAGAGAGGGGGCCTCTGTCCCAGCTCTCTCATCCTCAGGTGGCCACAAGTTCTCAGCTCTCTTTCCTCTGAGATAACAACAAGCTCTTCATTTTGGTTGTGGAAAGGATCAAATCTTCACCTTGCGGTCTAACCCAGGAAATGCATAAAAGAGGCATTTTTTCACATGCAAAATGATTCTCTTTGAACTCTGAGACTGGGTTTAAGTGGCGATCCCATAATATCTGAGTATTTCCAACAGAGCTTTTAAGCAGTTTCAAATCTCTTAAATTATGTGTATTCATCAAATAGTGAGAATGGTGTGTATTCACTCAAATTGAATTATTTGCCTCGGAGGCAGGTCTTGGTTTCATATGAAAACAAATAACATTTATTAATAGTTTGTTGATGCAATACAACAAAAAAAGCTTCAAAATATATTCTTTATTTATTAATGATAATTAACAAATTATATTTGTTGAGTACTTAAGATGTACCAGATACTCTCATTCATTTTATATGTGATTTCATGTATGTTATCATAACAAATGAGAAAACTGAGGATACCAACAGGCTGAAGAGCTTACTCAAAGCCATTCAACTTATGAATGGAAAATAAGTATTTAGACACAAACTAAAACTTGAGAACTTTCATATCTACCGTTACCGCCAATTTAAAACATAATGTGGAAAAGATGAAGTTTATGTTACACAGGGTAGAAAAAGTAAAGAAGAGAAGAAAAATGAGGGACAGGTGCACTGAAGTGATGGAAAGTTCCCTGTTACTCCGGCTCTTCCAGACACTTACAAAGTTTGGCATGAAGAGATTGGGAGGACCTATTAGGAAGTGGCACTTTGCCTCCTGATAGAGATAGCATGAAACAGCAAGGATTTCCACAGAGGGAAGATCCCAGACATAGACGCAACAAAGAGAAAGTCCTCAGGTTTGACAGGATCCTGGTGAGTGATTTGAAATGTCGTACATCATGGAAATGGTATGTGAAAACAAAGCTTGACCCAGGAGGAGGGTGGTAGAGGAGGCCCCCTGTGGTGTCTAGTTATCATAGCAAGTCCAAGAATCTGGATGAATCAAGATGCATTACATCAGCAGAACCAGTGTCAAGGCTTCCAAAGGGATCCAGGATTCATTCCTAACCAACAGTGCAAAGACATGACTGTTTTGTAACCTGCTTGAATCTTACAATCTCATCTATAAAATGAGAATAAAGTATTAAAAATTAAAATAATCACATATTACTCCTAGAGTTCTTGTAAGGTTGGAAAACATCACTCACACTGGTTTAGCACGGTGCCTGACACATGAGAAATGTTTTGCACAATTGTTATTCCTGGTGACTCTTGTATCTGACATCTCTTACATTCTCCAACTTGTTGTTTTAAGCAAGCTCACTTCATCACTTTGCCTAAATCTGCTAGTTTAATCACTGCCAACTACAAAAGAGAGATAATAGCTACATGACATCAGCTTTTCTCCTTTGGAAATCCAAAATAAGTGGTAAGGCCATTTCACACTTGTGCTTCTCCCTGCACAGTCACAAAGACAACGCATGCTGATTCCTCATAAAATAGGTCCCCATGCTTTCTCAAGCCAGTCCTATCAACTCTCAGCTCTTGACATCCAACCCCTCTGAGGGACTCTCTGTCACTGCAATTTATGTCTCCAGATCCATCTCTGTCATAATTAAACCACTGATTTATTGACCACCTGACCTGGTCTTTCTCACATGCTTCAATGGGGGCCCTCCAGAGGTAAAGCTTATCCACTCTAGACTTCTATCTCTAACCTCTCTCCATTCAAGAGAGGAAAGTCACCCCTTTATGATTCCCCTAGTAGAGGACAGATTCATGGGATGTTCCCTACAGCCAAGTGGCCCCATGTCACGTGCTTAAGAACATCAAATTTCATAGATATGAACATGCCATTCTCCTGTTTCTTTAGCACTCCTCTTTGTTTACAAATTAACCTCTTTTTAAATGGGTGAAGGGGATCAGAAGTAAAAATAAAATTAAATAAATAAATGCCTGTAACTGCTGATAAAAGTCAATCTTAATTAGTATATTAATGCTACTAACACATTAATAACCTGCCACAACCACCCAAATCAAATCATCAAAATTGTTTTTAAAAAATAGATGCATAAAACTCCACAGTACAAATAATATATATATACTAACCTCATTAAGAAATAGCATTATTTTCTTATGGATAATCATGGATAAAAGATGAGTTTTGGATCACTTTTGGAATGGAATACTGGTATGGAACATCAGGCATTCCAATAATAAATAAATAAATAAATGATAGATAGATAGATCAATAATAAATAAATAAATAAATAAATGATAGATAGATAGATAGATAGATAGATAGATAGATAGATAGATAGATAGATAGACGGGTGGGTGGGTGGGTGAGTAGATGGGTGGATGGATGATGGATGGAAGACTGGATGCAGTGACAGACCAATGGACTTATGGGTGGAAGGACAGATGGATGGATGGATGGATGGTTGGATGGATAAATAGACTTGTCCAACTATACCTCTCTCCCTCCTGTAAAAGTAAACACACTTAACTATTTGCTGTTTGTTGTATCCTTCAATATTTTTTCCTAAGTATCGGTGAATGCACACACATGTTTACATAAAGCAAGATGGTGAAAAAATATATTATTAGCATGATAATATAAATAAATATATAGTTTAGCACAAAAAATGTCCTGTTTTGGACACTGTTGGTTCAAAAAATATGTTGTTAGACCCTAGTACAAAACTTCCCTTTTTACATGAAACCTTTCCCCAAAAATGATGAATCAAATCTCCAAAAGGCTAATTGAAAATGGGATTTAGTCACATCTCATCTGGGACCTGGAACTCTGCTCAGATTATCGCCTACAGGAGCCAACATAACTGGAAGAGTGACTCTAAATGATGGGATGTTTACAAGTCATTTGGTTACACCATTGGAACCTTCTTTTTTTTTTTTTTTTTTTTTAAGCCATGTCCTTCTTTACCAGTTCATCACTGACTTGTAGCTTCATTAAGTATTTATTGAATAAACACTGGTCTTGGAAGTGGGGACAAGCTAATCTCTTCACAGCAGACCTTGCCAGTTTCTTCCAGAAATGTTCTAAGAAATCCTTCCCTAAGCTCCACTCCTGTTTTAAATACTTCTTGTTTACTCTGCTCAGCTCTCTACAGAGGAAACACGTGATCAAAACAAGCTTTCGTGATGGGCAGGTGTTGTCTCTCTACCTCTCTGACTGTGGCTATCTTTGCCTGTTGATCACCCAGATATTTTTTTTTTTTCCTGGAAAAACTATTGTATCACTTTTCTCTTCCAGTATTTACCCCAGCAAGTTCTCTCCTTTCTTGGATTTGTGCTATATGGATTTCACGTATTCCTTCCACTGGTGAAAGTTTTATTTTGCCATGTATCCAATTGTTTTTACAAACAACATGAACCCTCTCAACCTTAAATGACAGGCTGGAGACGCAGAGGTAAATAAGTCAACAATGGCAGTGTCCCTTGTTTGGTAGGGAAAACATATCTTCTCAGAAACAGTTGAAACTAAATAAGTTCTGTGACTGCAAATGTCAAGGGAGTGTGGAGTAGGAAAGCAGCACAAAGAGGTGGGCGGGGGCAGCGTGGAGGGGAGAAGTTGGGGGGTGGATGTCACCCTGTGGAAACTCCCACCTCTTCTCATTGCATGGGGCTGTTTTTCCATTGCCAGTGTGAAGAAGAAATAGGGAGTCCTTACCACCTCCTCTTTTCTCTCCTATCCCTCTGAGAAATCTGTGTCTTGACCTGGAAACGAAGCATGGGAGAATATGAGCTGATCTCCTTCTATATAAAAAGGGCTCCTATCAGGATTTTCCTGAGGGAAAGGTGATTGACGGACTGAGAGCAGCCACCTGTAGCAGCAGCCATTTTCCAGCAGCTGAGCCTCTTGAGACAAGTCCCCATGGAGTTCTACACTGAGGAGGCTGAAAACTTGGGAAACAGCAAGACCCAGTGCAAAGGGGAACTGACTTCTCCACTGCTATGCCTCATCTTGCCCAAAAGGGCTTTAAACAGTGTGTGTTTAAAAGATATGGATGAAAATAAATAAAATTTTAAAAAGAGTGTAGGAGTAAGGACTGAAAAACCCTCATCAAGAGAAACCAAACCAGCAAGTCCTGGGCCAGGTCAGATCCACAATCTCTGGCCACATCTGTGGAGGGAACAATTGCACCATGAAAGTTCTGCTCAGATTGCCATCTCCAGCTAACCAATCAGGAGGCATTTGAGTCAGTAGGAAAACTAGCAAAGGTAATAAAGGTCCCCACCTATGTTTGTTTTCTCATCAAAGAAAGGACATACCTTCCTAGGGACATGAGTGAACTTGCTATGTCTTATCTCCTAAAATTTCAAATAATTCTCATAGTTGGCTTGGAGAGATGAGAGACCAACAACCTATGAGAGTGTCTATAAAACCTGTTCCCTCCTTTTCTTTTTCCATTATTTTAACTCCTGAGAATAAAAAGGGAAAGACAATAGTAAGCTACAGAGTTTTAAAGTATTGGGGGGTCAAGTGGGGAATTAACATTATCCCCAAGACAAAGGATTAGAAGCATTACAATCAAAGGAGTTCATTTTGAACATAGGCATAAAAAGTTTAAGTCCATACATCATCACCTCCAAATTTTGATGCCAAATTTTGATTTTAAAACTGAGCCAGCAGAGAAATGATTCAGATAGATGTGTATGGTAGTCATTCCCAACAGTCTTTTGAGCTAGTCAATATGAACTTCAATTATCCACGGATGGAAGTAACTTGTGGATCCTGGAAGACACACAGGTTCAGTATCACTTGAGTGTGCCTCTCCTCCCTCTACAGATAAACTTCCCGTCAGCCACTGGCTATGTGAGATTTCATCAGCAAGTGGAAGGCATGTGATATAAAGCATGTCCACGTGGGGAGAATTATCTTCTACTGGCAATCAGTGAATTCTACTGAAGAATGTTATTCTGTGATCAAATAAAGACTTTCACATCAAACAACAGTTTCTTGCCTAAATCCTACGTGAATATCTGATGTCATTTTCCCCCGCTCAGTATTTTGATATAATTATGCAGTAATGTCCAAATAATTCCATGTTTACATATGCCATGTGAAAAATTGCATATGGGAAACTATGGCATTTAGTGAGGAATAGAGAGGTCTCCAATGCAAAATGAAAACTGTATATTGACGCATGATTTTTCTTCTACAGTTTTATTTGTGGTTCTGAATAAAAAGCAGGCAGGAGGAATTCTTCCAATAGGGGAGCGCTCCCAATTTAAATTCTCCCCAAACAATTCTCCCATCGTGAATAAAGTCAAAGATGAAAGAAGAACTCATTGGAAAATTATCCAAAGGGAAGTATAATTACAAAACTACTGTAATTAATGCTGTAGAAATAATTTCTGTGAGTGTGAAAAATTAATATTAACACTTTTACATGAACATACATCAAACTACAATTTTAAGTCAAGCTGATCTTTCAAAGAAAAATTAATTACCAATTTGAACAAAAAGATAGAATATGCCACAAGACATAGTACATGTTTGGTCTTCATCTAAGGGTGCAAAATGGACATGAGCAATTATTTAATTGAATCTACTCAACATCACTCATGTAGATCTAATAGAAATGGTTCCTAAAGAGCTGGTAGTCTGTCTTAAATACTACATGTAAAATTGCCTCAGATCTCCAGATTACTTTACTATCAAGGTATACCAAATAAATGTTTCTAATTAAGCAAAACAAATGTAGTTTTGGTTAATTCCCTTCCTCAACAAGTTTAACTTAATTAGATGTATTTACTGAATACCTATTTTGTGCCCATCACTGAAGGAGGCTCTTTGATGATTAAAACCTTCCTTACAAAAACTGATATTTTTGCAATTTTTTTCTTTAACACTACTTAAAATAAAGAGATACAAAAGATCTCCTGGGCTCAAATAGTCAGTGGTTCAGGGGTGATAGTTTTTCTAGGTCCAGAAGGGTTAACTGCACCCCTGCGAGCTATCCCTTCACTAAGATCTCTTCCTTTGAATTGTCAAGCATGAGTTTCATTTCCCTCAAGGTCCATGATTGATATCAACAATACACTGAGTTTGAACATATTTGTGTTTAAAAAAAAGTATCAGTTTGGAAAATACAGAAAAGAATCGGGACTTGCAGTAAATGTGTATCACAGTGCAAGACCGTGATAGTTACAGAGGGATGCCCACAAAGTCTGGGCATCTCAGAAACAAATGTCACTACATTTGGTTCTCATCCCCTAAGAGGATCACCCAGGAGACTTTGAAGTTCTTCTCTTGTGCTGTTGCTTCCATTGCTATTCATTTGTTTCTCTCCAAATAGAAATCATAAAAACTGAGTACACACATTGTACCACAAGTGGAAAAACAAGGATTCCATACTCTCTGGAAATGCCCATCTTTCAAAATGATGCCTGGTTGATTTTCTCATGCTCACTCCCTCAGCTACCATGGGAATGTTTTCTTGCATAAAAACACAGCCTTGACCTATGAAGTGTTCTTCTGATACCTAAAATTCCACCCACTGCGCACAGAGCCAGTCCTGCCATTCTTTCTCTTCAACTGAGTTTCAACACCGTCATAGGTCATGATTCATGAATTCCTTCACAGATTGTTTTTTATAATGACAGTGATTTAAGAACAGCAGAGAAAGGCAGCCTGGACCTGGAGGGGAATCTACCTTCAGCTTTTGTTCTCATGAGTCACCCCAGAACTCCCAGTAGTGAAATCCTGTTAAATCTCTGAATATCAAGGGAATAATATCATTCTTCAAATATGGAGAGATTCTTAAACTAACACTGCACCCCATTATAATCCCAGAGACAGACTAGGTTGACAGTAAGCCCAGCTATGGTCTTGGAGACTCTGCAGAGGTGACTTTTTAACAAATCTTTGAAATGCTTTCAGACTTGTGCCCCTACCACCAGCGGACTGTGTGCGTGGACACACATGGATTCCTCTGAGCTCCAGGCCTGCCCTCAGTTCCTGTAGCATGTCCTCAGCGGAGGTTGGAAATACTCACCTAGAAAAGAAATCTTTCCAGCCTGTTGTTGCTCTTGCTTTTCTCCCTCTTTTTTCCTATTGTTGCTTAAGAGAGTAAGACTTATTAAATAATATAAAAAAGGAAATTATCCTACTGTGGCCATTTGGGCCAAAGCTGAAAGTTGTAAAGCCATAAATTCCTCTTAAGAATTTCTGTTTTCGGGCCTCCCTTGGTGGCGCAGCGGTTGAGCGCTGGGCTGCCAAGCTGCCCGCAGCCTCTGCAGCGCGGCTTCGATCCCGGGCCCCCGGCGAGGGTCCCACATGGAACGACAGACCTCTCCTGCCGCCCGCTGCTCCCCTCAGCAGTGTACTTCGTCACTCTGCTTGTTCTGTTCCGCGCTCTGGCTCTGGTGAATTCTCTCACCCTCCCACGCTTCTGACTGTACCCAGTGCTTGTTTAAATAAATGCATAAACAAACAAACAAACAAACAAATAAATAAATCTTTAAAAAAAAAGAACTTCTGTTTTCAAGGTATGTGGTCCTCTAATTCTGGGTGTCCCCACAAGATCACAGCTTTGCCAGTCTTACCGATACAGAAACTAGAGAAATAGAGCTGTCAGTACAAAAACGGGCATCTATTTCTGTCTAAGAGTATCCAAACATGTGTACTTTTTGTGTCCAAACATGTGTACTTCAACTACTTCAAAAAAAGAAATGGAAAAGAAAGAGAAGGAAAAGACCAAACAAGAAAACCTGGTAGTTGTAAAAGTGAGTGAGTGTCATGGCTGAGGAAGTTCTGTCGACAAGCTTGAAACAGTTAAGAAAATCATGTTCCCCTTTCTTTTATGTTCTCTTAGGAAGCGTTGCTTTCAGAGAATCCACAAATTATGTCATGACCTAGAATATGTCACGATGGCGCCGTAACTGTTTTTAATGTGATGATATGGACCCCCCAGAGGAGAAATGAGTAACTTCGATTTATGTTCATCTGGACCCCAAAGCATACTAACTCTGACGACTGGGGTCTTCTCCTCATGTCACTGGGTTTTCTCTCTGCCTCATACCCTCAAATGGTGGGTTAACTTCCTCATCCCTAGAATCCCTTCCTCCTCCTTGATGATGGTAAATATCTGGCAGAAACACCACTCTGAATTGTGTCTATCCTCTTTCTGGACCACCAGGAACTCCAGAAAGGTTTAGTATTTCTCAGGGTTGAGCCACACTATTTTCTAACAATTATCCAGGTAGAAAAATTGAGCCATCCCTTCCCGGATACGCTGCATGGTGGCTCATCTTTTCAATTTCCTCAAGCAACATGATCATGGGATATGGGATCCCCCTAATCATAAAGCTTTTAGGTTCCTAACAATATTTAGAAACAGCCCAAAGTCCTCTAACATGAAAGCACTCAGAGCTGAATTCCTGCCTCTCTCCCTCCGGTGCCCTCTGCCGTCCCTAGCCATCCTGTCTTCCTGAGTTCCTCCCTCACAGGCCCACCTGCCACTCCTCTTCCCCAGGCAGGTATGAATGTTGCACTGTTGCTAAAGTGACTGGTTCATTTGAAAAAGCCTTATTCTTTAAACACCTGTGGAAAGCTCCTGCGTCCTTCCTGCCTGCCGTAAGTCTGACCCCAAATCTTTTCCTACCAAAGCACTAATATGTCTCCCCCCAATACACATTACTAGAACTTGATTTGTTCTCATAAAATGTATTATAGCATCAATGATATATCCAACTTTTGTTTCTACCCAGACCTCTCTCTCGCAGGCTGATTGGTTAGGGCAGCCCAATTTACTCCCATGGTAGTTTATCTCAGGGCTGGGCAGGAAGAGTACACATTTCTTGACCATACTTTAATCTCACAACTCTGAATCCACCACTCTTACCCTCAGTTTTTGGATTGAGTTCTTTGCCATTCATTGTTTATTTTCACCCAGCAATCACCATGCTTTATTTACTTGTATCCAAGTGCATACCTGTCATCTTTGCTCTGATATTGAATAGAGAGCTACAGAACTCTCATGGGCTGCACAAATACCCCTTCTTATCCAGCCTTCCTCCAGCTCAAGGCAAAAACAAGCCACTTGGAAGCCTTCCCTCTCCACATTTATTAGTAAGAACTATCTCAGTCTTTAAAAGACACCCCAAACCTGGCCACTTCCCTTTTCCCCACTACCACCAATCAGGGACAAGCCTCCATCATTTCTGATCAGGCTCCCTCAGTGTGGCCCCAAATGAAACTCCTTTCGAGCCCCTACAATCCCTCTGTGGCTATGGCTCCTTGAAATGTCAGCAGAGCAAGTCACTTCCCAGAGAGACTTCCTGCCTAATCTTGCTCAAGTCCCCTGACGCTGCACCCCAGTATTTAGTTTTAGTGGTTTCAGCAGCACTTACTGTAGCTCAATATTAAATATGAAGGCAGGGATTTTATCTGACTTGTTCATCACTGCATTGCCAGTAGCTGTCACACAGTAATCACAAGAAATATTCATTAAATTAATAAATGGATACAATTGCCTCTAAACTGAGTTCATGTCTATGCCCCAATATCTCCACCCCTCCTGGCACCAACATCAGTCTGACATCCATCATCAGCCTGCCATCTAGGAACATACAGCTTGCCCTGCTCTCTGCAGATCCAGCTTCCCTCCTTCATCCAGACACAACTCCAATTCCCCTCCTCCATAGGAAATCTTTTCCTGATAACACTGTGTCCCAATGGTTTCTTCTTCCTCTGACATCTACTCCTCATTTTAAAAATCTCTTCATTTCTGCCCATGAATCATGTACTATTTGATTTCAACATACTTTCAAAACTATTTTCTGCAAAGCTTGACTTGTCAGCAAAAACTGAATCAGAGCTTGGAACCTGTTCATCCATTGCTAAGGAATCTGGGAGAAAAAGATTTACTGGGAAGGGTTATTATTTTAAACAAGCATAAATCCATGTTCTACCTTTTAAATACTTAGATGTTAACTTGTCATCAGGCAGTTGTCATTACAAAAGTCTTGTGAAACAGCATGATCTTGTCGTCATTGAAATGTTTCTACTTCGGTTTTGCTATGACACAATGGAGGACAGAGAGGAATCGAGGGAAAACACAGAGAAGGGAATTTCCGTCCCTTTACAAAAGGCTCAGAGAGGTCTTGCCTCCCCTTCTGAATGACCCCAAGTAGCTCCCTGCCTTCAGCCAGCACTGACTGGATGGTGTGTAGCATACCTCAAAAGCACTGAGGCTTATTTAGTGGTCTTGTGCTTGTAGTGATCTACAGAAGTAGATCTACAGAATTTTAAGATCACTTTTTACTACTCTTAGGTTTTACTATTCTCAACATATCTAAATGCATTGTCAAATCAGAAACAAAACAAGAAATAAAACAAACAGTGAAACTAAATCCATTGTGTATTACTATAAATTAATTCCAAAACTATAGCTCTGTGTAATGGTTTCATTTAAGATTTTGATATGCACCAACCCAAGATTAGTCAGTAAAGCAGGAGGTTCAAATCAGGGTGACTCTGGGCATAAAACCTGAAGTCAGTGTCCTCAGTAGCACAGTAAAGTACAACCATAATGGTCAGATTCTGAAGGGCACACAGGTGAACTGACAGTCCCATTTCAGAAATCTAGACTCTCTCTGACATGCTCTCAATGTTGACAGGATTCATAAATCAAAATAAACATGTCTTTCTCATATAATTTTTTAAATTAAATGCTATTTGACACCCCTGTGTGCACAGCACTTTGAGGAGATATACCTTAGCACATCAACCATCAAAATTTTAGTGCCACTTAAATTATTAAATCGAGCCCTCTCCCATGCTTCCTTTAGTATAATTATTTAAATTATTATTTTTAAATGTATTTATTTATGCATACAAGAATTGGAGTATAGGCCAGAGGTGCAGGGGCAGAGGTGAAAGGATTCACCAGAGACAGAGTGGGGAGCAGAACAGGCAGATCTACCAAAGTACAATCCTGAGAGGAGCAGCGGGTAAGACAGGAGAGGTCTGCTGTGTCATGTGGGTCAGCTCTCTGGTTCGGGATGGAACTCATGCCACAATAGCTGCTGATAGCTTGATAGTGCTGAGACCTTAACCTCTGCACCACCGTGGAGGCCCAGGTTAGCAATCTTATATGGTATTTAGCACCTCGAGAAATAAAGGGAAGTGGAGGAAAATGAAAGGCTCGAGTTGTATTAAAAGACAACTGGGGCCTCCCCAGTGGCACAGTAGGTTGAGCACAGTGCTGTGAAGCTGTCTGAAGCTTCTGCGGTGCGGGTTCAATTCCTGGCCAGGGAGATACCCACATGGTGCGGCAGACCTCTCCTGTTGTGCCTGCTGCTCCCCTCAGCAGTGCTTTTGGTCCATCTGCCTGTTCTTCTTCCCACTCTGTCTCTGGTGAATCCTCTCACCCTCCCGTGCTTCTGGCCTGTACCCTAGTTCTTGGGGTATTTATTTATTTTATAAATGAAAAAAAAAATCTTTAAAAAAAAGATAACTGAAGAAAGCAATCGAGGGTTGGGAGAAGTTGTGCCACTATGGTGGACAAGTCCACAGAAAAAGTGAGGGTGATGGAAAAAAGAAATCTATGCAATAGTTGAGCTCAACTTGTCTTTCTGTATAGAAATAACGTCAATTTTCCCTAACCATAACTTAGTCTCTTTTCCCTTTTTATAACCATGGAGCACTTGAGAAAATGGCTGAAAATATTTCTACTCTTTCAAAACCAACTACTCCCACTGTTAACATAGTAGGGGGCTTACAGGGACATATTGGTTAGTTTCCTTTCCAAATGAGAACTGAGATTTCATAACAACAGGCACCACATTATTTAGGAATTTGTACCATAACTCTATTAAAAAAGAGGATTGCCTACAAAATGATTTCAAGTATTGTCACTTCTTTCCTACCAAGGTTTATAACCCTTACTGAGGAAAAAAATGATCTTTATAAAAATATTCTGGAATCCCAAAATCCAGATCTTGCTGCTTGGGGCATGTGAAACTGAGAGCTGCTATAGACAGACAGGGAGAACAAATAGCATATTCTGGGACTTGAATTTCTTTGTTAGTATCATTGGCCATTCAGTTGAGTAAATATTCATGTTCCTATTATACATACACAACTTTAAACACCTGCCAACCCAATTTCCATATGTGGCAGTTGCCTCTTTCTTCCTCGATCACTGCTGTCTTCTAAAAGATATTTAGTCAACACTGAAAAATGGAAATTTCCTTTAGAAGAGAGATGAAAGATTTTTCATATAACTTTAAATTAAAATTAACATCAATTAACTAGAGACTGTATAGTGATGTGAAGTGTCTCAACTTCATGAATATTAGTGCACTGAAAGTACAGGCATTAAAAATCTTAAATAGGACATGCAGGTGAAATACTTAGATGAGGGGTGGATGGAAGATTCCATGGAAACTGATGTTTATAAAATTCAATTGTATGAAGAAAAATCCAAAATCCAAATATATAAGTCAAGCTATTTTGGAAAAAAGAAATAAAAATGGTTTATACATAATAAAGTTGGCAATTACCATAAATTCTAGAAGAATCTATTAATTTACTGCCTGACATATCTAACACAACTTATTCACATTTCTTTTATTTACCTATTCTTTGCCTCTTTAGGTCAAAACAGTTATGTAGAGATAGTGGAAATATAACTTGATCTTTCCTCTAGCACATGTTAACAAATCTAGTTTCTGTTATTAGTCGTAGCTCATAAAAGCTCATTTCATCTCACAACTCCTTGTTGATAGAGTCAGTAAATTTTTTAGATTTCTTATCATATTTGAGAAAACCAATATCAACTTCTTTCATCTATAATCTATAAAAATTTCAGAACACCTTATGTTTTCTTATAAACAATCATAAATTTCCATTCAATAATTTAATATTCCTTTTAGAAACTTCTCTTTCAGTAAATACTTGTTATCAGGAAGATCTGCAAAGTTTTTATGGAACCTCCAGTAATTTCTACTGATGTCACTGCTAATATTTATTGATTTTTTTTTTCATTCTTTAGTGACTTTAATCTGAAATTTCTCTTTTCAGTTTTTTGTAACTGGGTTTAAGATAACTAGGAGAAATGCCCTATAAAGTCACAAAATCAGAAGTCTGGAATTTCTCACTTTATTAAACCATTCTAAAGAGGATTTCCAGATGCTACTAAAGTGGTATATTCCCAACTTAACTTCCCCTTGCCCAGTTCTCACAATTTTCTGTAGCCTTCAACACCAACTGACATAGGAGAATTACAACATTCGAAGTTGGAGGAAAAGCGGCATTGGGCTTACCAGTGTGGTTATGTACACACAAGGTGTGACCACGTGAATTCATGTGAGGTCCGAAGTTTCCTCAGCTTCTTTAGAAAATTCGCCCCCACACAGGCTGCCTTTCACAAAACAAAGAACATTTCAATTACGCTTCTCAGATTCAGATACCCAGAGATGCAAAAGGCTAGAAAATGCCATAAATCTTTCCATGAGAAGCCCACAGCCACACAACTTGTTTCATAAGCCTAGAGCAAATCCAGCAAATTGCCACACTGTTCATCAGGAAAGGGTCTTAGCAGGGCACTTAGTCTGTTTTAGAATGATTTTGCCTCCCACACTTTCCAAATTTGAATTCATTGTGGTTTAAAGCAAATGTGTAATTTACTCACTCACTGATTCACCCTATTTTTCATTCTTTGAGCTTTCCTCTGTACTAGACACTAGATTCTGGCAGTTGGAAACAAATTCAGGATCTGCTTTCCCCTGAGGGTCACACTCTAACCACGGAGGCAGGAAAAGTCAGTCTTGGACAACATCTTAGAGTAAGTGCTCCGAGAATCAGCAGGCGCCTCTCAGAGAAGCAGGTCTCTGTGGGGAAGTCTACCCTGAGGCAGTTGGTCAAAAGAGCCTCTTGCTAGCAGACAAGTCAGACAAAGGAGGTCAGAGAGTGGTGTGGTGAGAGGGTGAGGAAGCATAATAGCTGAAAACCTTACAGGAGGAGCCAAACATTAATAGTTGTCATTTACTAAATAACAGATTTATTGGGTAATTTGCCCAGCATCACAAGCTAGTAAACCGTACAGCCACGATGAGAGCCAGGCAGGCTGGCTGGCACTCATTTATTACCTCTCAAAAGTAATGCACAATCATAATAGCAGCAGCAAAAATAACATAGTTGTCGGTAAATAACAGTCTAATTGGGGACTTAGTATAGAATGTTCCTTCCTATACCTCACATCCCTAAATTTATTTTCACTGAGTTTTCTGCTGGAATCACCAACCTAAATACATCTAGTTGCATGCATTCTGTCTTCTGCTGAAATTTTAAAACATTGTTGTATATTACCTAGTAATTTTTATTTTTCTTAAAGGCACATTTTATCATTTAAAGTAAATAATGACAATCTTACAAGAACATATAGCAGTGAATTTTGTGATGTGCTTATAAATGAGAAATAAAACATGGGAAGAGCAGTTTCTTATACCCAGGCATAGTGGGAAAATTCTGTTCAGGTTTGCATTATTCTTAGTCACGACACTGCCTTTATTGCTCTGGTTATCCATTTCTGTGTAGCAAATCACCCCAAACAGCCAAGGCTAAATGCAGCCATTTTATTTCTGCTAAGTTATTTTGGTGTTAGAAACTTGAAAAGGCTTTGTTGGGCATTTCTAGCTCAAGGTCAGATGAGATGGAATAGCTGAGGAGTAACTAGGGATGGGCCTGACACCATTCTCCATCCGTCTAGTTGCCCCGGTCTCCCTATCTCCCTATGTCACTGACTCCTCTCTCACACACCCCCTTTGTGTAGCTGCAGGGCCTCTCTGTGTGCTATTTCAATGTGCCCTAGTTTGGGCTTCCTCACAATATGGCTGCAGCAGGGTGATGGGGCCATTTGCACAGCTGTCCAGAGTTATAACCCAAGTATTCCAGAGAGCAAGGGAAATGGTAGCTATCCCAAACATTTGATGAAAATAAAGTTGATACATATAAAGATCTTAACATCACTCCAGATGTATAGTGTGACCTCAGTGGTAGTTACGATTACATAATTTTCCATGTGGGGAGTAAGAACAAGAAGTTGAGGGTACAGAGGGAGCAGAGATAGCGCTTGCCTAGATCCACAGAGCCTCAGAAGTGTGCTGTGGCCACCCAATTACAGAGATTTTCAGGGCTATGTTTTTTTTTTTTCCTTTTTTGAAATTCCTCTAAAATTATAGTTCTCAGCTTTTTTCCCACTGTTTATTTGTGGAGTTATTATACTCCACACCCAAGTCTTCTTGACATCAGTGAAAAAAAAAATTAAGAATAATATGGAACCCTAACTTACCCTTTTTAAAAGCAAATAAATTTGGAGTTATATTTAAACTCTATCAGTGATTTATTTGGGCCTCCCTGGTGGCACAAGGGGTTAAGCACAGCACTGTGAAGCAAACCTCAGCCTCTGCAGCACAAGTTCGACCCCTGGCCAGGGAGCAACCCACATGGCCCAACAGACCCCTCCTGTCTCACACACTGCTCCCCACAGCAATGTGTTTCAGTCAGTCTGTCTGTTCTGCTCCCCACTCTGTCTCTGGTGAGTGCTCTCACCTCCCCACCTCCCGCACCTCTGGCCTGTACCCCAGCCCTTGTATGCATAAATAAATAAATCTTTAAATAAAATAAAAATAAACTCTATCAGTGATTTATTTGCAGATGTATACCCTCCCTTAGCACCCCCCCCTTCAGTCCCACCTGAACTCAGGTATTTCCTAAGGGGCAGCTGCCTTTATTTTGCCACTTCTGTCCCACTCTGTGGAATCACACAGTGCTCTGAATCAAACCTTGAGTCACAGATGACAGGGTAGCTTTTTCTGGAGTTTTGCCCTCCCTCAGGGAATAGAGGCTAACCTCTTCCTGCCCCACCAGGCCACCCTGCCTAGCCTTCTCTGCTCCGTTCCTCTCCACTGGCCCTGTCTTCCATAGCCCAGGGCCCTGCTGGGTCTACTCATCTACTCCACAGCTCACATGCTCCTACCCTCTCTGATCCCTCCCTCTCTACCTAGATGTCTTCAATCTTCACTGCTCCAAAGGATTTTTACCCAACTCTTCACATGGCCCAGTCCACATTGTTTTCTCTCATATCATGAACCACTTTCTATAGTGGAAGTTCAAGGTGTGTTTGTGCAAAGACCGGACCACGTTTACATTTTCACAATTTTCTCACCCTCTTAGCTAATATTCTACCTGCTGTAGAGCCAGTTTTTTAAGAGATATTACTGACTGAATGAATGAATCTCCTCCAAGATCCTCTGCTGTGGATTGATAATGAGAAATCATGTGATTTTCTGTAAAAGGTTTCAGAGAGCAGAGAGGGAGACTCTCTGTTCCCTCCTCAAGAAACCAGTTCGGTCCCTTTCTGGGAACCAGTTGTGTCTGTTTTCTCAGTCCTTCCTCAATCCTTTTGACTTTGCAGAGAAGGATATGAGGGGTGAAGCGGGACTGAGGGAATGCTAGGAAGGTAAGAGTTGAGATAAAAGTGATAAAGGAGAAGGTAGAATGGAGAAATGAGTCAACAGTCCAAATGAAGCCAATCCCTTGAGAAGGTTACACAACAGCCGACAAACAGACCCTGCTGGACACCTTCTTCTGACCATTTGACTTCATTTTCACCTGTCTTTAGACTGTCAGGTTGCAACAACAAATTAGGTAACTTACATTCCCCTTTTAGAATTTCCTGTTCTCATAGATAATCCTAAATGTAATTTCAGTGGTGAGCAAAAGTTAATAATTTTTTTTTACAAATATGCTATTTTTGTCCAGTCCACTATAATTATATAAAGTCCCATTCAATCAGTAGCTTCGCTTTTAGTTGAGACCTGAATTCCTGTGCTCATGACTTACAACCAACTCTTTCCTGAATTTTCAAACTGCCTTCTAACAGTAACTCCTTACACAATTTGAATTTCTAGAGACAGCAGTGTCCTAATGGCAAGCCAGTGTGTTGGGTCCATGCAAAGGAGAGGTTCTAACATCTTTTGTCATTGATTTTGGAGGTGGAAATTTTTGCTTGTCAGAATGCAGGTGTAGACTGAGTGAATCTCAACATTTTCAAGGCAAGAAAGGATCTGGCAAAAGCATTCTCTTTAAAGCAGTGAGATTGAAATAAAAAGATGAGTTCAAATAAATGACTCATTCTCCTCTAGAGGATAAGTGGTTGGTATAAATTCAGTTTTCAAAAAGAAATATGCAAACATTAATCAAGTTACCCCCTTTTTTATGATTCCATTCAAAACCACTGTCTGAAATGACTTAAGTCACAAATTGGGAGGAAATAATAGCAATCAATTTCCCCCTTCACTGTAAATGAAATTTATAAAATATAATTTTTAAATGTTGAAACTCATCAATATATGTATATTTTCTATTCTAGAGAAATCCTTTTCAAAAGTGCTGAGAGCATTACCATTCATTTCTATGGAGTGTTATAGACAGAGTCTCTATGTGAGAAGAAGGAAGCCCTCGATGTGTAAGTGCAAATCTTTGGAGATAGCAGGAATTGAAAAAAGACAAATCCTCTGAAAAGTACCTTAACAAAAGTGACAATGTCCATTAACCTATCAAATAACATTTGCAAAATGTCAAAAGGAAAAGTCAAACTCCTCACTTTAAGAAATAAAGGAGGATAGTGAAGGTCCTGATATGAAATGGTTAACACAGAGCTCTGAGCCACCCTGAAGATGGGAGGCCCTAGATGTTGCTGAAGGATTTTAGCACATCTTACCTGCTCCTACAGAGTGAGCATGGAGGGAGGTGATACTGTTAGAAGTCCTAAAAGCTCCCCACAGGGAAGGAAGACAGACTGCTCTACTCATCATGTCCTGGATGGAGCTTTGGCCACAGCAGAAGTCAGGCAATTGAGAGCACATTAACAGGAGCCACCTCCCTGGGACACATTCAACCTCCATGCAGATGTCAGGATATAGACATCCAAGTGGGTGTCTGGTAAACAGGATTCAACACTCCAACCACTACTTTATTATTGTTTTAAACTGCGTAAGGAAGGCAGTAATGTGGAATCTGCTCATTTTTACTGCTGTTAGCCACCAATTGTAGAACTAATTAGAAAAATATATTCATTTATCTTTCTAAAGATTTATTTTTATTTATTTATGCATACAAGAGCTGGGATATAGGCCAGAGATGCGGGAGTGAGAGGATTCACCAGAGACAGTGTGGGGGAAAGAACAGGCAGGCTGACTAAAATACACTGCTGAGGGGAGCAGTGGGCGAGACAGGAGAGGTCTGCTGCGCCATGTGGGTTAGCTCCCTGAACTGGGATCAAACTCATGCCACAGTGGCTGAGACTTTAACCACTGCACCACCAGGAAGGCCCAGAAAAAGATATTTAAATAGCCTGTATTACCCATTCCAAACCTGAACAATGGAACAAACTTTATCTCACACCATCAAATAGTCATCTGCCAGTGGAAATACACAGGATAACCTGGCAGAGACTGGGGCCTGAAAGCCTTATTAGGTTATTTTAAAATTCAGTGAGTCCTTTGAGGAATCATAATAGTCTCTAAATCCAGAAACCACTCATTATGGTAATTTTTCTCTTTGCCTTGTTTTTAAATACTCACAGCCTTTGTTTTTAAAGCTTTCCAGCTGGTATATTCTAGTTTGTAAGTCAGATCTGCTCATTTATTTACTTGACTTGGCAATAATAGGAAGAGATTTCAACCTGTAAAGTCCAGAGCTTTGCAGGGAAACAGCATCTTATTGTAGAAGGAGGGTGGGTTGGAAGCCAGGAACCCTTGATTATCTTTTGACTTTATCGCTTACTGTGTGGACTTGGATAAGCTATTAGCTCCCACGAGTTCCCCACCGAAAACTAGACATAATAAAATCTCCTGTTCAGACTTGTCCTGAGATTTCACTAATCTGAGCTTTCATACATTAGAAAAGCCCATTATAAAATATTAAGTCCTATGTAAATGTCATCTGTTCAAATCAGAGTGACATCAATGAACAAGGTCCTGTCATGTGTGGAAAGTGATTCCAATGACACCAGTTTGTTTCTAGGAAAACATAGAGAAAGAAATTATATTTAGCTGACAGGTTAAAGGAAATCCATGCCATCAATACAATTCTTTTCAGTCATTTAATTGGGTTATCATTACCAAAACTCCCAAGATTAAGATTTATGAATAAAATACTACATGGGACAGGAATTGCAACTCAAGTGCACACATGAGTAAAGAAAGTCATATAAGGAAAAGTGCAGACTGGAGAAAGAAAGCAGATTGGGCACCATAATGATTGACAAGAAACGCTGACTCTATAGGGAGCAGCTATAGGGAATACTGGAGGTTGTGGAAAACAAGCAAGGCAGCAAAAGGCAGTGGATATTCAACTCTGACCAATTGTTGGAAATTTGGATCTAATCATCATTTTTTTTGGAAATGATGGAAACTTAGATATGTGTATAAGTCCTCATTTTTAAAGGTAGGCTCATATTTTCTTATTTAAAACACTATGTAAATAAAAGTTATAGTCTAGTAAACACATCGGCCATTTACACTCACAGAGGCAGAGAGTGAGAAGTTAGAGGTTGCCTATGTATCTTACAGATGTCAAAATTTACTAATATTGGTATTTAGTTAATGTGGAATGTGGGTGCTAACAAAGAAGGCTGTAATGAGAAGAGAACAAGCTGAAACCATGGCCAGGTCATCTGTGGGAAAAGACTTTTGAGGTCGTCTGGTCTTTTGCAAACTATTTTTTTTCTTTTCCCTTATGCCAAATATTCCTGAAGCCAAGATGCAAAAAAGGATGGAACAGAAACAAGGTAGACTAGCGGAGGCTGCATATCATAACTGGATCAGTCAAGCCCAGGAAATTGCACCTTTTAGAGGAAGACTTCTGGAGAAGTGTGAAGCTGAAAGAATTCAAGTTAGTTCTCAATTTCAGTAGTCTTGACAGAAATATTTTTATGATATCTTAGATAACAAACAAAAAGAACAATGTGTACAAAATAAATATCACTTTTAAAAAAGCAGAGAAACAAAGACTTTGATCATGGAAAAAAATTCTCTTTAGCTTATCTTTTTTTTTAATTAATTTATTTATTTATTTTTAAGCATTTATTTATTTATTTATTTATACAAGCACTGGGTATAGTTAGAAGCATGGGAGGGTGAGAGAACTCACCAGAGCCAGAGCAGAGAGCAGAGCAGGCAGACTGACAAAGTACACTGCTGAGGGGAGCAGCAGGCAGCAGGAGAGGTCTGTGCGCCATGTGGACCCTCCTCTGGTGGCCGAGGAGCAGCCGGGGATCGAATTGGTGCTGCAGAGGCTGCGGGCAACTTCGCAACCCAGCGCTCAACCACTGAGGACTTAAGCCAGTAGCTCACAAAGAACCCAGGAGCACAGAGTTGAATAAAATATCAGAAAATTTATCAATATTTTAATTTAAAATTAGACATAGTTTGGTATGTGTGAGTGGGGATGAAACTAACAATCAATTAACAGTTCTTAGTCCCAATTTTTTACTAGCTACAGACTTACTGGCAATTTCTTGTGTTACGATAAAAACACATTTTGATTGGTCCTGAACACCTGATTCCACTGAGATTACTAGTACATCGTGATGTTCTTCTTATACATCTTCAGTAAGTTCATCTATGGATGCAGCAATAAAAAGAAAACTTAGATATTTACCTAATGTCAAAAGAAAGTCAATATTCCAGATTGCAAATGTTCATTTACAATTGCAAAAAATAATGTAAAACACTAATTCTAAGGAAAAATACAACTGTGTATATATTTTCTACCCACATTTTCCTAAACTCCATCCTTTTGTGCATCTATAGTCTGACCACTGTGCTGTTTGGTTTATCAATGAATGTCTAGGTACATATTAAGCATATCTGAATACCTCTGGTTTCATATCAGGGACAAGTGCTGTGAGAAATTACTCCCTATCTTGTTGCTCCAATTTGTTCACTTATTTAAGTCACAGGTGTTTATAGAAAGGTCAATGAGCCAGGCACAATGATAAGCAGGCGTCTATGACCTTGTATCGTCTGGCCCCACCAACCATCCGACTGTGTGTAAGTATTGGCTTACTTTATTGATTATTTGAGAACTGACCTTGAGACAAGGACAATGATTTTTGAATGGCTGTATCCTTATTGATTAGTAGATGATTGTGTCCATCACATACATTTGATGGAAAAGTGAATTCATAGCACTGGAAACAGAATGAAGGGCTGGAAACAACACAAAAATGTTTGGGGAAATGTATTCTTATTTGGGGCAACCTTAAGGAATGGAAGTTGATCCAAACCAACCCCAGAAATGCTTTAACCATAATAACCAACATCGGACATTAATATGCAAGGTGTAATTTTTGCAGGAGTTTCCCCTTTGTGGAAAGGATGGATTGTTCTAATGCATTACTTTCTTTACCTATCTTGAATTCACAGGAGATTCAGGAACGTCTGGAAAGCTGAGACAATAGATTACAAAAAAATGGGACACACAGAAATCCCCCTTGAGAATGTGCTCATCATCTATGGGTAACAATGATTGCTCAGCCAGTCATGAAAGCTGTTTCCGTCTGTCTGGCTTAACCAGGTAGGTTTGAAGACAAGAACGCCTCCACAATGAGGTAAGGCAACCTGGAATTTACTGATAATCAAGAGGGTTGATCATTGTACATTAACTACTAAAAATGAGGTGTTTTATCCCCTAATTATGTGGCTTAAGGAGACATTTTGTGATCTATTCTTATTCCTCATCTGTTGCTAGAATTTGTCATTAAAATGAGCTGAGCCTACTGACATTTTTAATCTCACTGTTCTTTATCTTGCATTTCAAACTCTGTGTACAGTTGTTCTGAAGCCTGGAGTTCCCTGTGATGTCAGTAATAACTGACCTATTTATCTATGCCCCCAGACTGCTGATCTGAAAGTGGAGGTTTAAAAGAAAAGACATCAGAAATCATTACCTTTGTGCTTGCACAATTAGTAATAGGAAAAACCCAGAGAGAGAGGGGGAGAGATGGGGGAAATCCTCCTTGAGCCCTGAGTACAAGGAGAAATCCCTAGGAAAGTTAGAAAAAAAATGCCTTCTCAGAGACTATATCTGGCTCTCTCCTTGTAGTCAGGAAGTATTCTGGAGGTGACCTGCAGTTAAAAATCTCCCCAGCATGTTACCTAAGAATCACAGGTTCAGTTCCACTACAGTCACCAAAACATTACCTCATAGGCAAAGAATTACTATTAGCATTCAGACCCTGAGGTCAAAAACCTTCTTCTAGGTCTCTGGAAATTTTTCACTTTCAAAGCAATTCCAGCTGTGACCCTGTCCCCAGGGCAGGCAGCTCCAGGTGGCACCCTCTGGTCAAGGAAAGGGGAATCTCAATTCACTGAGATTTCTGCAAAGTGGAAAGCAATTTAAATTTAGAAAAATAGCAACACCAAGTTAAATGGACATAAGTATGAGGGGAAAAATCAAGTATTTAAGGAAAATCTAAAGAGCATTTTTTCTTAAATAGTTGATGTTTAAAGGAATAAAAATAATTGAGCTTCCCTTTCTGGCCCAAGTTGTCCAACAATTCTAATTCCTGAAGAGGCTGATTCTTCCGGCCATGGTGGTGGTGGTAATAGGGGGAGTATGAGGAGGGGGGAGCGGTGCTGCGGGGTCTTCCAGGAGATCAGGATGCATAACATTCCTCCTCACAGTGGCAGTATGGTTTCCTTCTCTGCCTCCTCTTAGCTAATGCAAAATTCACACTTCCTCCTTTACTAGGAAAGTCAATGCTAAACAAGTAAGGATTAAAATCAACCACAGGGAAATATGCAGGTTCTGCTGTGGGTGAGGGTTATAGTGGTACCCAGGGGCCCTGCAGAGGGTAGTCTGGATCCCATGTGTAGCAGGGAACATGGCAGCATGTTCCATGCTGGGCACTGGAATTCCAGTGACAAGAGGGGAGAGGCGCAGGTATAGACCATCTCCCCCTATAATCCCATTTTTCATGCACCTGGAAAAATGGTCGATACCCATGAAGAGGGGAGAACACTTAGGAATCAGAATCGACTGAGCTGCATGGGCCCCAGTGAAGCAAATGACTTCTGAGTGCCATCTTCAGCTGATAGGTCCAGCTCAAAGACCTTCCATGGAATGAAATGTGCTGCTAATGAGGGCTCAGAACCCACGCTCCTTCTTATGAATCACAAGGTCCAACATCATTGTGGGGAGGGGGGAGTTGGGCAGGGCGCTGCTTCTAGCCCTTACAGAGCTAAAGGATTGCATCATTCAAAAAGATTGTATGAAAAGATTATTTCAATAAAGATAACTAGATTAGCCTAGTTCAAATTATCTTGAAAGGGAGCTAGACAGTAAGAAATCTTTCTTTTTAATTGGTGCACAAATTATATGGAGTCCTTTATATAAAATTTTCAATATTGTTCTCCAAAATCCCTGGGTCACAATAGTTCATGTGAAGACCTAAAATATATGTGATACACTGAAAATCAACTCACTTCTGTGACTTTGTGCATCTGTCTTTACACCTCTTCAAATATAATCCTTCAATCTCTGACAGTTGCTTCACAGTGAAACTTTTCCCTTTGCCAGGCCCCTCCTCACTCACCCTCCCTAGGTGTTCTCATAGGCACATCCTTTGTCTTCCTGTGGCACCCAAGCCATAGGGGAATGGTGTTTCCAAGATTCATAACTGCTGCATCCAACATCTTTTTTTTTTTCTTTTTTTAAAGATTTATTTATTTATTTATTTATACAAGCACTGGGTATAGTCAGAAGTGCAAGAGGGTAAGAGAATTCACCAGAGCCAGTGCGGGGAGCAGAGCAGGCAGAAGGACCGAAGTACATTGCTGAGGGGAGCAGCGGGCGGCAGGAGAGGTCTGTGAGCCATGCGGGACCCTCCTCTGGTGGCCGGGGAGCAGCCGGGGATCAAACCGGTGCTGCAGAGGCTGCGGGCAGCTTCGCAACCCAGCGCTCAACCGCTGCACCACCGGGGAGGCCCTGCATCCAACATCTTTAAGGAGACTGTGGGCAATGAGTAAAAGGTAATGCTTGCTGGACAAAAGCTAATGGTGAACCTATAGGTTTGCTACCCAGAGAGAGGTTTCCTCTCCAGGAGAAAGAGAATGAACAGAATCATCAAAACCAAGAAGTAAATCAGAAAGGAAAACTGAGCAGGTAGAACCTCACCACTATCATAGATCATTACAGAGATTTATTTATACAAGTATGGATTCGTAACAAACGATTTGAAAGACTATCAGAAAAAAGTCAGATGAAAACATAGATGTTTGACATTAAAAGTTATCACAGAAGGACAGTCACTGAGCAAATCCACTGACTCCCCTGCAAAAATCAGAACCTAGACAGGGAGAAACTCCCCCAAGGGGTGTGGAATGAGAGAGTGTGGGGTTGAGAAAGGATGTTAGAACAGATCTGTTAGCACTGTTATTCTGAATTTTTTTCTTGAGCTAAATAAAGCAAATGTAAACTTTAATTTTTCTAATTAATTTGTTTATTTTGTTAATTTTTTCTTATATTTGTTTTTCTGAATTTGTAGGACTCCTATGAAAGGAAAAATCTTAGGTGCTATGACCTGAATGCTTGTTTCCCCCCCACCCCAATTCATTTGTTAAAACCCTAGTCCCCAATAAAATGGTATTTGGAGACCTGGTCTTTATAGAAATAAAGCTAAATGAAATGATAAGGGGGGAGGCTCGATCCTATAGGCCTAGTATCCTTATAAGAAGAGGACGAGACCAGGGCTTAGCCCCTCCCTCTTACACTAGTGCTCATGAAGATAGGTCACATATGGACAGAGAAAAGGCCATATAAGGAGACGGTGAGAAGATGGTGTCTTCAAGCCAGGTAGAGCTCCTCACCTGAACCCAGATCTGCTTGCACCGTTATCTGGGACTTCCAGCCTCCGGAACTGTGAGAAAACATCTCCAAGTCTACAGTATTTCATTACAGAAGCCAGAACGGACTAAAACAGTGGGTTAAATGGTTACTCCTAGAATTGTGGTGACAGTCAAAAGCAGAATTTAAGAATGAATATCCAAATAATCTGGATTTTTATCTTAAAATTCCTGATCTTCATGGCCTTTTAGAACTGATGGTGCCTCCCTGGTCACTGAGTTCTTCAGACAACTTAGAAGCTTTAGGATGTCTAAACCCAGAGTTATAGAATCAAACCACAGTAAGTTTATAATCAACTTTGGCAAAATGGGAAGCAACCCATAAAACTAATATATGACTAATGATCTTAATGGCAGTTACAGGAAACATTATTCATTGTCTGATGATCACTAACATCTATTGATGACTATGTGTAAGGCACTGCTCTAACCACATTGTAAACATTATGTTTATTCTTACAATAGCCTTTTGGAATAGGTACTATTATAAAACTATCACAGCAATAAGGAAATAGTCTGGGGTACAAAAAAGTTAGGGCACTTTCTTGAAATCAAACAGTTAAGAAAGGGTTGGGTCTGGATTTGGACCATCTCTAACAGCTGACAGCATCTGCAGCCATTATCCTGGGTACTTCTGCATCCACTGTGTCCAAGGAGACACTCTAGCTACCATCACACCACAGTTGTGCATCTTTAGCAAGGCTGATGTCTCTTGTGATATATTTTTATACAAGAAAAGCAGTGTGAGTTTCACCTTGCATAAACACACTGGGGAAAAGCCCCACCAAATAATGGAGAATTTCCTGTGTGTCCTACTTCCTGTTTATACAGAACAAACAAAGAATGGCTTCTTAGTCTCAACAAGGAAAAACTGGCCATCCCACTGAATGTGTGGCTTTGGTGATTTGGGATGATAGATTGGCTTCACTAAACCAACTACTTGCTAAATTTCCCTTTCTCTTTGTTCTGTACAAACACCAATTTAGTGTTACTGTTATAAAGCACAACCAATAATACAACTGGATAAGGTTAATATTTAATCAATACAAGTTGGAGAAAAAAACATGTGTGTTACTCCTATAAATATGTACATTCATGTGTGTGTGTTTGTATTGCAGACACAGATTTATTTTCTCCATTGAGATACTTTGTTTTTTTTATTTGGAAAAGTTTCTTTATAAATCATAATGCTCTACATGACATTCTGTCCACAGAGAATTTTGAGAATTGAAGTTGAATTGAACTTGCAAACTTCAGTAATTGTAGACTTCAAGAGAATATTTCCATTATTTCTCTCTATAATACTTTGTTCAATTTTTCCACAATTAGCTAAAAACGCCACAGATAAAGGGTCCCTTCGCATATATACATATAGATCCTAGTACCTATGTATAGCAGGATAAAGCTCATGCTAGTACAGCCTTATCTGTTATTTTTTTTAAATATTTATTTATTTATTTACACAAGCACTGGGTACAGTTAGAAGCACGGGAGGGTGAGAGAATTCACCAGAGCCAGAGCAGACTGATGAAATACACTGCTGAGGGGAGCAGCGGGTGTGGCAGGAGAGGTCTGCGCACTATGTGGGACCCTCCCCGGCTGGCCGGGGATTGAACTGGCACTGCAGAGGCTGTGGGCAGCTTCGAAGCCCAGTGCTCAACCGCTGGGCCACCAGGGGAGGCCCGCCTTATCTGTTATTAATAATAAGATGAAATTATAAATTATGAGATGAGAGTCAGGAATAATAACAACACATGCCATTTACTGACCACTTCCTCTGAGCTAGGTAGTGTTCTAAGTGCTAAATTTCCATTAGCTTGTGTTCTCCTTATCATATGACAATGATACTATTTTGATCCACATTTTTCATATGTTTATGTGAGTATTTTATTGACAGTTGGGATGTTTTCTATGGTAAGCAAGTCACTCTCAGAAAAGTAGCCACCTCCTTTTCCAAAGGGAACTGATTTTGCTACAATTGTATTGTCATTATTGAGAAGGACAAATAGACTCACTGTGATTCATTATGATGTCAAATCAGTGGAGTGAATGTACTGAGCATAGAATCAAAATGAAATAATTCTGTTTCCATATAATTTTTTTAGAAACCACAATCCCTTTGATTTTTAGAAGCTTATACAGTCCTCGACAATGAGATCATATACGAAGAAAACCCAAGTGACAAAATCCCCTAGAAAGCCCTGGATTTTTTTAAGGTCTTTCAAACACAATATCCTTTTAAAAAATATGATGTCAGAAAAAGAGTTCAATTACCAAGAAACGATTTCTGTTCAAAACATCATTGCTCTTACAATTTGACAATTAAAATGCCAACAGTGTTCTGAAGTACAAGGGAACAAAAAAGCAAACAAATTTGCCTAAGAAAACTTAACTGGATTTGTGATATTTTCTACATAACAAAAGGAAATGAGAACACACTTTCTAAGAGAAAGCTGAACTATTAATTATATTGTAATTTTGATGATTACACAATACAGACAGCTTCTAAACTCTTTCATTGATGAGTCATTGAATTTCCGATTTGGGTACTAAACTATTCTGATAATCAATTCTAATCCTATTACATGTTTTCCCTAATACACTTGAATCATATTGATCCTAAGGCTCAAAGGAGATACAAATCAGCTGAAAAGATTTGGTTAATGACAATTTGAATGGATGCAATTTTGCACGTTCGCTGATTTTTCCTCCATCTATATAAAAGAGGAGGAGAGCTTCGCTCAATCCTTGAAAAGAACCCAAGAGATTCCAGTCAGCCCAATCACTTTATCTTGTATGGAAGCCAAATTCAATGAAACTGGATGGTTTGGATCTTGTATTCGAACAAGTGCCCCAAATATGCCCATGTAAGTATATTGATACTGGTCCTTAATTAGTCTTTACAAGTTTGAGAAACATTGCAACCCCTAGACCAGTAACTTAGGGGTCCCCCGAAAACTTGCTATCCACATTAGAACTCAGTCCCCATCAACTTCTTCAACCAAAACCTGGGTTTCAACAAGCTCCCCCGGAAGGTCACTTCCAACTTGAGAGGTTAGAAACTGGCGATGATTTCACTGCAGCCCCTTCTCTGATCACATGTCTGCTGTCCTCCGAGGACTGAAGCTGAAGAGGCAGCTCTGGGAAGTCTGAACACAACCTCCCCCGAACTGAAAATGGAAGCTGAGTGCCGCAGAGACAGAAGACAGGCAGGGATGGATGAGGACAGTGAAGAAGCGCCTGCCGCTGCTGAAGCCCCAGGCAGACCTGCCCCTGGAACGGAGGAATCGGGCACCTTGTGACCCCACACATCAAATTATTAGAGAAAAAAGAGGAAACATCACTTAAGCATAGCAGTGGATACCACTTAGCAAGTGCTGCCATGCTGTGCATTTGTAATATCTCTAATCTCGCAACAATGTAGCCCGGCAGGGGGTATCTTCCCAATGTTACAGATGAGGAAAGGGAGGCCCACAGGAGTGGAGTAACGCTAGAAACGCCTGCGCTGAGGTCCATGCATGGCCTTTCAGTCTCACCACCTCCTGACAACTTCATTATTCAGTCTTCTCCCCAAAGCAGGACCAAGTATTTCACATTTGCAAACTTTGATATTATATCCTCAATTTTCAACAAAAATTGAATGAAAAACCCACTCACATATGTTCTTCAGGGAAGACATATGCAAAAGAAAAGGGAAAAGCAGATTTCCCTAAGGCCTTGTAAATGGGGGAAGGTGCAGAGGACACAGACCCAGAGTGTACAGCCCACACCAGCAGACTTCTCCAAACACAGGACACGAAATGAGAATGCTGTTGGGTTGTTCATCAAGCTCCTCCTCCTTTTAAATAAAAGTAATGCACACATTGCCTTTATCTTGTGCATTGGAGATCTTGCCCTACTTGCACTAATGCTCCCCTAGAGAATCAAAAGCAATCAATTCAATTAAAAGTGTATTAAGTCTTATGATTCTGCTCTTTCATTTCTGAAAGAGTAAGAGAAGAAAGTAAGACTAATAATAAGCAAGTTTAAAAACAAAAATATCTACTTTTTTTCCTTTTGTTTCAATTGGAGAAAGGAAAAAGTAAGGTTCCCTTGAAGTCTATTTCACAGATCTTCCCCAGGGACTTTAAGATAAAAGGAAAATGGGTAGAAATGACTTAAAATGCAAAAATGGCAAAGGGAAATAATGCTGTGGGTAAGTTATAAATGACTTTAGAGATTTGGGGAGACTAAATCATCCAGACCAACTGCAAAACAGGCATTTTAATCTGAAGACGGGAAGCCTCTCCCTGTTTATTGCTCATATATTGGAACATGCACTTATTAAATTATAGTGTTTTATAACTGGCGAATAAAATTGGAATCATGTTTACTATGCAAAATCCCTACTATTTTTCAAATGGATATGTATTTTAATATAAAATTGAAATTTAATATCTAAAGCACCAAGCAATAATGATAACCCACCTAGTTTCAAACCCTGCTTAAATTATTTTTTTGAATTTTGTATCTAATAACATAGTACAATAACACTGAAACAAGATTAACACTATGATACTATTTGTTTAGGAAACCAAGAGAGTTGCTATGGAAACAGACATTCTGCATAACTATGGAAACAGTGACAGTGTTGTAAATAATGATACTGAAAAGGGGAACCATGAAAACTCAACATATGAATTCTAAAAAAAAGAATAGAGAATGTGGAGGTAGAGTGAGGAGGAATTCTATGTTTCGGTAAAAGAAACAGATATATTTTTCATCTTCTGACAAGACTTTAAAACTGTATTCAAAGCCTTAACTGTCCTCATTAATTCTCTGTTAGTGCCTCCTCTTATTAGCTATCCAAAATATAAACTAGTTATACTTAAAGAGAAAATTTCATTGAAAATTGTTTTTGATTCAACTTATTTAGATAACATTTTATAAGCTAAATTGCTTTTTCTAAAAATGTTGAAATGGGAAAAATGTAGAAAAGCATATGTGTAACTTTAATCCCATTTTGAGATTCTAAAATTAACACTTCTTAAAGCCTGTGTATAATATTTACCAACACAATTTTCATTTGGAATGTTAAAAGAAAATTAATTACTTTAATGATATGATCATTTGAACCTGTAATTGGAATACACATTAGTTTTGGTGACTTGCAACTCCAATTCTCTAGCTACATCATGCCCACTGGTAGGATGGTTATGTCTTAGTCACCTTTACAATTCCCCTGATAGTAATTAGACTGCTACACGCCCAGGAAATATTCACATACTGTGGAATGAATGGATAAGTAAATTCACAAATGTAATAAAACAATATAACACATTAAACACGGTATAATCCAATATGATGCCAGCTCCCTGGCACTGATTATAGGAGTTTGCTCAGTTGATAATATGAGAAAACTGACCTCATCTCTCTCTTTTTTGTAAGATTTACTTATTTACTCATACAAGAGCTGGGGCACAGGCCAGAGAAGCGGGGGGCAGGGGGGTGGAGAGAGGATTCACCAGAGACAGAGTGGGGAACAGAACAGGCAGATAGACCGAAGCACATGCTGACGGAAGCAGTGGGCGAGACAGGAGAGGTCTACTGAGCCAGGTGGGTTGCTCCCTGGCCAGCCGGGGATCGAACTCGTGCTGCAGAGGCTTTGGATTGTTACATAGTGAGGTGCTTAATCCCTTGTGTCACCAGGGAGGCCCCAGACCTCATCTCTTTTTAAAAGGCTACTAGAGGTAATAACACAAGCACTATCAGGAGAGTGAAGCTACTCAAGGATGAGAGTTAAGGCAGGGGTCAGTTATCAAAAATAGGTAAAAGGTACAGGACCTATTTGCCCCAAGCAAAACTCTAGAATCACAAGTTCTCCCTGAGATGTCAAGACCCTGTATGTTTCCCTTTATTATGAAAGGTCAGAGGTGAGCATAGCTAGTCCTTTGGAGCTGAGAGGCACATTTACATCTGCACTGTTAGGTCCCCAATTCTTAGGCAAATGAATAGCATGTGTTAAACATTACTATGCATCCTGGCTTTTTTTTTTTTTTTTAATTCTAAGATAATGTGTTTTGTTTTGTTTTAATTAGAATCCTGTCTCCCTGAAGATACCTTAAAAGGGCCACAAACACGTATTTTAAATGAGAAATTTGGACAGATCATTGGTTTTTACATTGTGTTTTGGGGAGTTGAAGACTGGTGGGACTCTGGGTCTACTCCTCACACACACCCCGCAGTGTTGGAGACAGGAAGTCCAAAGTTAAGGGGCAGGAAAAGCGATTCTTGATTTGGGCTCTTTACTTGGCTTGCAGCAGGCCGCCTCCTGGGTTAGTGCTCAAAAGGGAGAAAATGGAGGGAAGGGAAACTCTGGAGTCTTCTTTTGTGAGGACTTTAATCCTGTCAGGTTAGCCTCTACCTTCATGATCTCCCTTAACCTTAATTACCTCCTTTCTCTAAATGCAGACACACTGAGGGGTAGTTGGGACTTCAGTAATGAATGTTAAGGGGAAGCAATTCAGTCCACTTTAAAAAAAGTTATTGTTAGTTAAGCACTGGCATGACCACAAATGCAAAGTTAAACACTCATTCAATGCTAAATTTTACAATGTTCTTCCATAACATAGAAAAGTCCTTATAGAGAGTGCAAATGAAAAAAGTCATATATAGCAGGATATATGTACACAGTGCATTGATAACCAAGTAAAGAAAGAGAACTCTGTCAATAAAAATACTGAAAGGCAATATACAAAAGCATTGAGAAAGAAAGTAGGTATATTTGACTATTTACTGTTAATCTGTGTTTTTCTTTCCTTTTTTTTTCCTTAAAAGTTTTTTTTTTTTTTTAAGATTTATTTATTTATTTGTGCACACAAGAGGTAGGGTATAGACCAAGAGGTGTGGGGGGTGAGAGGATTCACCAGAGACAGAGTGGGGAACAGAACAGGCAGATTGAAGTACACCGCTGAGGGGAGCAGTGGGCGAGTCAGGAGGGGTCTGCTGCGCCATGTAGGTAGCTCCCTGGCAGGGGATCGAACTCGTGCTGCAGAGAGTCTGCAGATAGCTTCATAGGTTGCATCTTAACCCCTTGTGCCACGATATTCCTTTTTGCATATTAGTTAGCTTTTTATTAAAAATTCTAGTTATCTTATTAAATCCATCATCATCATTTTAAAGGATAAAGTAAATATGAAAATAAATATTTTACAAACCACTGAATTGATAAGTAACCCTTTCTTTGTGCCTATAAAATCCAAATTATTAAACTCCAGACTAGTAAATTTCCAGATGAAAGTTATTTTCTGAATATTAGCTCTCCTATGTAATTTGAACATGTTCAAATACATCAGTGGCAATGAAAATACTCCTTACAAATGAAGTAAGAGAGTCATTTGCAAGCTTGTTTTAGCAAAGAAATATTTAAAACTTAGAATCTTGTATGATATTCTAATACACAGTCTGATAGGAGGAAAGCACTGCTGGTAGATGCTGACTAGAGCCCCTCCCAGCAACCTTTCTCCTAAAACCCCCTTAAGTAACCCTGCAAAACCAGGTTTCCATAAACCACAGTTCAAATGCCTTCTGAAAGGGCACAGTGCCAAGTGGGGTAACTCCCTGCTCTGCAGGTCACTATTTGAATTGTTTTCAGAGTTATGACATGCTTTTCATGGAATCACTTGATTTCTAGAGTCTTTTGCAGTTCTGTGTAACTTTGAACCAGTTTGCCTTGGATAAACATGTCGGTGTGTAGTTTTAAATATCAACCATCTGAAATAACACTGAAAAAAAAGAAAATCTATCTCCTTTAATTTAAAGATATCCTCAGAAAATGGACACTCATAGTTAAACATATAATATACGGAAATAAATAGTACATTCACAGCCCAGAATTCAATGACTTTTATCAACTGGCATCAACTTTCCTCATAATAGAACAAATGATTAACCTTCCCAGGGCAAGCAGGAATTCTTGCATAGAGGGTCTTCAGATTCATCTGCAACATTGGCTCTTACCTGACTCTCCAGTCAGACTATTTCTATACCCAAAATGCACTGCTTTCCTGAGCTTCCCGTCTGCCAGTCTCCCCTATCAGACTCTGATGTGGGTATATATAGGTTATAGGTATAATCACATGCATAAACACATCCTTTTGTTTCTCTGTAGAACCTTGATTAACTAATACAGTAAACCTCTACCAGAAACATTTTTTTAAAAGGAGAGAACATTTTATATTGAAGATAATTTTCCATAGGCCTCAAGTCTACACATCTTAGGAGTGGAGGCCCTCATTGCCTTTCTCTGTACTTTCTCTTCCAAGGTGTTTCAATAGCAGGCATTCTGGGAAAATAGAAATGGTGAGCTATGCAGACGGACTTACTGCACATTATAAAAGACTGCCTCCTAGGCCTTGATTTCAGGCTCATCTCCTGAAACGCAGCCCACTGTATGTGCAAATATCACCTAGCTTCCTCTGAGGTACCCCCAAGGGATCTGGGAATAGGGAAACTGAAAATGCTGATAATCTGGCTATTGCTAGTGCTTTATCCTAACATCTTTCTTACTTTCTACCTGGACGACTCCTGCCTTTTGTCAACACCCATGAAACTATAGTAAGCCAACTTGGCAACTTGCAAATAGGGTAAAATATCAGTGTTTCTAGTGCTCTAGTGCTTTACAGATTATATAAAACATTTCAAAGATTCTATCATCAGAATCTTCTCAAATACATTGTGCCGTGACCTAAAAATATACCTCCATATTCTTGATAATCTTCCTGTCAAAAGCGAGAGGGGCCTAACTGTTCTGCTCAGTGTGGACTGGAGTCCCTTCTACAGCTACATTGTGGTAATAGGGGTGGTGTGTGACTTCTGAGGAAAAGTGAGAAAGGTCTGGTGCTATCCTGACTCCTGAGTGGCTCTCATTGAGGGTACTCCAGCCTCACCAAGACAATTGGGACAAGACTGCACCCCTCGAGAGGAGTGGAGCCCGTTATCACCACACAAGAATAAGAAAATAAATGTAGTTCATTTTAAGGCATACTTTTGGATATTTGCATGTAATTATGATGCCCATTTTGTGGTCTTACCATCAGGACAAAGGACACAATGAGCCATTTCATAGATGTGGTCAAATAGCATCTGCATCATTGTCCATGTGAGGCAGACATCATTGCTTTACAAAGTTATTAAGGGTGGCCCATCACTCTGGGCTTCTTAGATGATAGAAGTACAAAGAAAAACAAAAGCTGAAAATGCAGCTATGGACTCAGAATAGTCTCTTTGGCTTTTTAACTAAGTATGTCCAAGAGCAAGTTGCTAAGCCTCTCTGATCTTGGAGAATTATTCATCAGCAGTGAGGATATTGATACTTAATGGTTTAATGTGATGATTACATGATGACTATAATAATAGCTTTTGCTATGTACCAAATATTGTCTTAAGGCTTGAGAGTCATAATCTCTTTTAACACACTGAAGCCATTTGGAGTTTGGGCACATTGTAGGTAATCAATAAGCATTCAGTGTTGAGGAAGGATGGGACTATTGGTTGATTACCTACCACACGTGATCCTATGTCATGATCTCAGTGCCTGTAACCTATATGAAATCCATTACTTCCTCTCTCTGTGATGATGGCAAACACCTTCCTACAGTTATGCTCTCCCTAGAAGAAAATAACTCATCCTTGGTGATTACAAAGCAACAAACATTAAAATGAATCATACTAATGAATATTTAAAAGTTATTGTTCTCAGGGGTGACTTTACTTTGGTATGGGGGAAATATCCTCACTTAACCTGACCATTAACAGGGGAAGGCCCCCCTCATTCCTTCCAAGAGTGTCTTACTGAACCCCTCCAGTCTCACACTGGCTCTAGCACCTCCAAAGTGGGGTGTACACATCCCATTTGTGAAATGATGCTGGAATATAAGGAATAACTATTAGAGCTTACATATATTCTTATCAGGTTTATTATTTAAATTTACGTTTCTGTGTTTTTTACAATGTTCAAAATCTAACAGACTTCTGTAATTTATAAATGAGGAAATATTAATATCTTTGGATGTTTATAATAGAAAAACACTGGTGGAATGTGTCCCCTCAAAATATTTAGAAACTTCGGCTTATGTTGTTAAAATTAGAATTGCAGCTGATGCTTAACATGTATATGAACTGAGACAAATTTTAAATTATGTCACCTGATTTACAATATGCTTGTTTCAAAAAAAAATACAAGATAAGAAAGTGGAGGGGTTTAAGGAAGACTTCTGAATTATGAGTAAGCTTTTTGTTTGCTTCCTTTCAGATTAGATATGTCCATGTGAATGGTCATGAGGAATGAAGGGCAGAGAGCAATAATCAAGTGGAACTGTTCTTGAACCAAAGATTTATTTGCACTACACATTGGAGTGTTTCCTATCTGCATACTCATTGAGTAGAGATCTTTAAGTTCTCTGACTATTCTGGAATAGCTCAAGGTTGCTTATCCTTAATCTTTAAAATAGTCATGATGTGACCCCAAACACAGAGGTAGCAAAAGCAAACATAAACAAATAAGACTACAGCAATTTAAAAAGCTACTGCACAACAGAAGAAACCCTCAACAGAATAAAAAGGCAGCCGGCAACCTATGGGACAGGAAAAAATATTTGCAGGTTATATATGGAATAAGGTGTAAATATTCAAAGCATTTAAGGAACTCTTCCAAAATAGAATGAATGAAAAAAAAAACTATTAAAAATGAGCAAAGGATCTGAATGGATATTGTTTTTCCACAGAAGAAAAAGTAAATGGCCAGCAGAACATGACAAGGTGCTCAACATCACTAATCATCAGGAAAATGCAAGTCAAAACCACAGTGAGACATCACCTCATGTCTGTGAGGATGAGCAGGATCAAAAAGACAAGAAACAAGTGTTGGAGAGAGTGTGGAAAAAGGACTCCTTTGTTGGTGAGAATATAAACTGGTGCAGCCACTGTGGAAAACAGCATGGAGCTTCATCCAAAAATTCAAAACATAACTACCATGTACCTCTTCTGGGTATCTATCAGAAGGCAATAAAATCACTGTTTTGAAAAGATATCTGCACTCTCCTGTTCACTGCAGTATTATTCATAATAGTCAAGATATGAAAGCAAGCTAAGCATCAAAGACAATGGAATTTTATACACACACACAATGTAGTATATATTACATTTTCATATACATTTCTATATTATAAATCTATGTTATATATACAGTGTGTATGGCATATGCATATATATTACACATCATACATAGAGACAATGGAATATTACTTTGGTCATAAAAAAGGAGGAAATCTTGACATTTGCAACAACATAGATGAAGCTGGAGGACAGTATGCTAATTGAAATAAACCAGAGACAGAAAGACAAACACTGCCTGATCTCATCACTTATCTGTGGAATCTAAAAGAGTCAGACTCACAGAAGCAGAAAGTAGAATGGTGATTGCCAGGGGCTGGGACGGCGGGTGGGGGTGGGGGGCAGTGAAACAGAGGTACAGACTTTCAGTTATAAGATGAACACATTCTGGGGATGTAATGTAAAGCATGGTGACTGTAGTTAACAATACTGTTTTGTGTATGGAAGTTGCTAAGTGAGTGGTTCTTCTGTGTTCTCACCACACACACACAAACTCAAAACATGAAAATAAGCATGTGAAGTGATGGACATGTGAATTAGCTTGATTGTAGTGATTAGTTCACAATACATATGTATATCAAACCATCACATTTTATATCTTAAATATATAGAATTTTCATTTGTCAATTATACTTCAATAAAGATGGAAAGAATAATATGCTAGGTATTTCTGAGCAAGTGGTGAGCTGGTCTTCAAGACAGTGCAGGATATCTCAGAGTTACGTGCTGAATTGATTATGATCATTTGAAGAGCTATGCTCATATTAAGCAGATTGTTATTTTTTTAGATCTTGACCCAATTTCTCTGAAACCCATTTTCAAATGTGACAACCACCTTTCTATCTATATTTTAATCACTGCAATAACATAAGCACATTACCTGCTGTTAATTTTTAATTTATAAGTAAAAGTATAAAATGGATAATTTTAATGAGCACAGATAGCATAGATAAATCTTTTTTATTCTGGCTGGTACAGAGAGAGATGCGTAAGATATACTTGCCAGAATGGTTATTGCCACACACCAACCACAGGATGTATCTTGTGTATCAACTGGTCATAACAAACCAGAGTTTAAAGAGTAATGAATTATTTGCATTGTATTTCACAACTACAGAAAATCCAAGAAGAAATGTAGTCAAACATTAGAGATGACTAATTGTTTAGGTGACACATTGCAGCTACTGGAACTTCAAAAGGAATCAGATTTCCATTGTGGTTTTTGTATTATTGCCTTCTCTCAATATTTTTGATATTTTGACTTCTGTAGTAGGAATTTCCTTAGAGGAAAATCAATATATGATGACGTTATATTCTGCATGATAAAAGTAAAGGTGAATGAGCTGTTAAAAGGATGGTATAACTGATAATAGGTCAAAGCAAAGTGACTATACCCCTTGATCAAAAGTGTTTCCTGGAAAAAGCTCTTCAAAACAGGTCAAAGCTATATTTAAAGTAAATCTAAATTGATTATTAAAGTTTTCTTCACATTACTTGTGATTGAATATTAAATATGTATTTGCATTTAGATAAGCTCTATAAATGGCAATACATGTTTCCATCTTTATGAATAAAATCCATCTTCCTTTAATGATTTTAAAGGACAAATTGATCTCCATGCAATAAGACTTACCCATGGGTATTTTGTACATGTTACTTGCACATTTTAATACTAATTATAGAGAAATATGGAAGTAACAAAATACAATTTTGTATTTTTGCTTTTTTATTATAGAAGTTAGGATGAAAAGTAAGGACGCATCGTCTTAGAAATTTTGAGCATGATAAGCCACCTTCTCCTCTTCCACAATACAAAGCACCTTACCTACCTCTGGGCACATTTCCACCCAGCTTACGTCACCTTCCACAGCCAGTGGATGGCAAGACTTGCTTTCCCAACTCAGAGGTGGATCTTCTGTTCTCGACTTCTCCAAAACCTTGGGCTCTGACTCACTCACACATTCCTCCTGAATGTGACACCACAGCCACGGGACTCTTGAAAGTCACTCTGTCTACTTTTTTCCTGCAATTTGAATTCTAATAGCATTTTTTGGTTTGCATTATCCAGTGGCTTTCAGTCCATGACTTGGCTAGTATTTTTGTCAAGTATGTCATGGGGGTCACTCTTGACAGATTAGGGGGAATAAGTGACATGGTTTTCATTTCCTGAATGGCTACTGTATTGGTCTCCAAGGGCTACCATAACAAAGATGCATGACTGGATGGCATGAATGATAGAAATATTTTGTCAAACACTCCTGAGACCAGGAGTCTGAGAGCTGAGATCAAAGTGTTGGTGGGATTGTATCCTTCTGAGGATAATGTATTCCAGTTCTTTCTCCTGCTTCTCACGGTTTTCAGGCAATCATTGCATTCCTTGGCTTAGAGATGCATCATCAGATCTCTGATTTCATCTTCACATGATCTTCTTCTCTGTGTTATACTGTGTCCTAACGTCTTATAAGGACATAGTTATATTGGATTAGATCCTGCCCTAATTATTTCATTGTAACTTAATTCCTTGTGTGAAGACCTGTCTCCAACACCTGGAAAAGTCTGTGCATTTAAGAGATGCCCCTAAATCCTGCAAACAACTGAATTCCCACTCATAGAACCCTTGCTGACCTATGTACCAACATTTTAGTTAGCAAGATAAGCTAGGAAATGTTTTTGGATAAATCTCACAGTGGTACGAAATGCTAGTCTGTTGTAAGTTTTGTTTGAGAGGTCTGGGAATTAACAACCTCCTTTTTGTTTTCTTCCATTCCAGCTCTTTCAGGATGACAAAAGCAGGAATGATGGCCTTTTACTTTTACATTCATCTATTTTACTCTAAGTTGATAGCAGTGTTTCTGCCTCTTCATTTATCCTTAAATCTCAGGACCCATTTTAACTGGTCAGTCTATCAAAGCCAACACTCTATTTGAAGTCAGGAGAATTCAATTCTACTTGCTCCTCAGAGTCATCACATTCACCAGAATAAAATCAAGTCTTTTTTTTTTTTAATTCCAATTTCTTTTATCTAAGAGGTAATGAGATCACCTGGGTTTAAGGAGATTTGTAATGGATTTTCAAGTCCTTACTATTATTATTTGTATTATAATGCTGGATTATTAATACCAAGTTAAAAATGTCACTCAATAAGCAAAATGAAGTAATAAGTACCATTCGGCTTTTAAGAAGTACATTATATAAGCAGTCCATTATGAAAATAATCTCAGGTTATAGCCAGCTCTCAAAAGACCTTGGAAATAAGGTTTTAAAATCAAGGTATTTGCAGGCCATTAAAACAACTAAATTGGTAAAACATAGTAAAATTCCAGCATAATAAGTGTTCCTTAGAGAATAATGACAAATTGCATTAATATTGTATTTCCCAAAAAAAAAGAGAAGATTCGGTTGAGGTTGAAATGACTACTATGCAATGATGCTGCTATAGAATGACACAGCACCAGCCCACCTAACGATACCCTGTCAGCCTGGATGGGACACTGGGTCCTTAAAGTTAGGGTCACCTGATGACCATTTGCTGACATTTGCTGACATTCCTAAAAAGTGATGAGTGACAGAAGTGCTGAATCACCACCTACGGCTCTCCTCCCAGGACACTGAAGTGACAACTGTTCTCTCCTGACTGCAAAGAAGAGACAGGCTCCAATTCCCAGCAGTGGTCAGTGAAAACTGGGGCAAGGGCAAGGAAGAATCTGAAAACATCCATTGAAAACCTTTAGGATTAAAATAAGTCAACTTAATTCAAGACACCCATGGAGAGGGCTGGGGGGATCCTCATGTACTGTGGAGCTTGGGGGGGGGGTGTCAGCTCAGGGACAGGCATTGACTGTGTGGCTGAATGTTAACAACCGAGATGGGCAGTTCAGGCAGAGGGAAGAAGTCTTTAGATTTACTGTAGATCCTGTGACACTGTTCTTTGCTTCAATTAGCTCCAATGACAAGGACACAGTTGAAGGATTGAAAAGTGAAATCTGACCCACAGTATGCCCCAAAGTTCTCATGCCTCGTGATTAACAAGAAAGTGAAAGAGGTGTTGCAAAATTAAAATAAGTGTGACTTTTTGTGCTCAAAAGTGTGTTTCCCCATGCAATAATATGAAAAGTGTGTGTGTGCATGTATGTGAGCCATCTATATATAATTCAAAAATGTACTTTTGCTTTAACCTTCTTTGTTGTATAAGTATTACAGTTACACAGTTTAAAATTCACAAGATATAGTGAAAATAAATTAGGAAATTCCCCTTTGGAAATTCCTCAGATTCAAATAATTATACAGGATAACCAGGTTCATGTCTTTATATTACTTCAATTTTTGTTTTGTTTTATTTTATTTATAACATTCTACAGTGTAATCACCAACTACCAGAAAGAATCATCCAAGAGCGTGTGTCAAAGTGAGGAAATTAACTCACAGACCCTAAAAGATGGAAGGACTTTGAGGGATAAATAACAGAAGCTCCAAACTGTTTTGAGCAAGAAATCTATCCCTGGCCTAAGATTTGAATTTTCTGGATTTTTTCCAACAAGTTTGAAGATTCCAGCAAATCCTATCAAGAGACTTATAAATTTAACTTTTGGCAAAATCAATCATGCCATTAATTCAATTAATTGTAACTAATGTTATATTATCCACTTAATTGCTGATATTTGGATGACTTTTGCCACTGCTCGAATAAAAGTAAAAATGACTCTTTTATATGCTCTGGGAAAGTGAAATATTAAGACAATTATTCAGTTCATATAAATGCAAGATTTTAACCTGAATTGTTTGCCTTCTTTGGCTTACAACAGTAGAGAATTATGGCAAATATCCACTTGAATTAATTTGTAAAACTTTGCTTTTATGTGTGTGTGACCAACTGAGTGTTTCCTTTAATGAAATGCTTTCTCTTTTCCTTCTCTGTGTTCAGTGAAACCCCAAAAAGGGCAAAAATATTTCTCAAGAATCTTTGGAAATGTGATTTCTTTTCTTTCCTTAACTATATGCATGCGAAGTTTTTATTAAATAAAGTTAACATTAAAAAGACACCCCCCCTCCCCGGCCTCCTTGGTGGCACAAGGGGTTAATCACAGCACTGTGAAGTTACCTGCAGCCTCTGCAGTAGGAGTTAGATCCCTGACCAGGATGCTGCCCACATGGCTCAGCAGACCTCTCTTGTCTGGCCCACTGCTCCCCTCAGCAATGTGTTTCAGTCAGTCTGTCTGTTCTGTTCCCCACTCTGTCTCTGGTGAATCCTAACACCCCCTGCATCTCTGGCCTGTACCCTAGCTCTTGTATGCAAAAATAAATAAATCTTTAAAAAAAGATACCTCCCCCCCAAAAAAAGAGTCAGTTGTATATTACATTTGGTACCTGACTTTAAATCCCAGTCACCTCACTAACTAGATCTGTGCTCACTCATTCTCTTGACTTCAGAGTCCTCATCTTTGGATGAGGAATTGTGTCAGGATTTAGTGAAATGCACATTGCATAGTATAGGACAAAACAGAAAATATGACATGTCACTGTACTTACACTTGACCTTTGTATAGTGTTCCTATTTGAGAGCACTCCCAGGGCATTCCTAGGGGTGCTAGCCCAGTGTGCATAAGAACACAAGCTCTGTGCTTGATAGCCTGGGTTCCCACCACTGACCCACCATTTCTTCAGCCCTGTGACTTTGGACAGTGACTTAACTTCTTTATAGATGATTATACTATCTCCTAGGTCGGGAAAATAAGAGAACTTACTCCCATATGCTTTTGGGGAAGAAAAAAGTAAGTACAAAATAGATAAAGCACTAAGATCAATGCCTGGCATAGATAAGCCCTATAGTCAAGCTAGCTATTTTTATTTATTTATTCAGTTTTTTGCTTTAGAACAGGCAGGTTATGTCTTTTAATCATTATGTGAAATTCTCTTGATACATTCATTTAAGACCTATTAGAACATAGGTCAGACTTATGAGTGATAACAATGTCTTTTTCCCTCACTTCAGAATGCTTTCTCTTATTAGAGTATGAATACATTATTTCGCTGTGAGCCTCCATAAAAAGAAGAGTGTTGACTCCAGAATCAGGCAAACTTGGTGCCAAATTTTAGCTTTACTACTGGCCAGAGATGCAACATAGGGCAGGTTCGGAAATTTCCTAATTTCATTCTCATTGTGTGTCCTCATCTGTAAAACAAGAATGGGATAAAGCTATCTCCTAAGGCTTTGGTAAGGATTAAATCTGAGATTGAGTGGAAAGTGCTTGTCATCCTGGCACATAATACAGCCACAATATATGTCAAATATTAACAATGTGCATTATTGAGATGTTTTTCTCCATTTAAGAGCTGATCAAGAGATACATTTTCTGTGACGCTTTCTCCAAAATCCTCTATTGATTCCTGATTCTTTGAATATTTGCTTACTTGATGTTTCATAGAGTTAGATACCTTATTATTTATGTATAGCCTGTGGTAATAAATGCATTGATTCTTATCTTAAATGTATTAGCAAAGATATAATCTTCTTAAGGTCCCATAATATATAATTGATTCTAAACAGATTGTAGATACCAAGAAAGTGCCTGTAGATTTTTTTTCTACTTGGAAAGTGTCTTTTATGAATGTATATTATACAGTGGAAAACAACAACAGCAATAATAGTAACTAGATTTTTTAAAAAGATTTATTTATTTATGCATACAAGAGCTAGGGTGCAGGCCAGAGGTGTGGGGACCAAAAGGAGTCACCAGAAACAGAGTGGGTAGCAGAACAAGGTGGATTGACTGAAATACACTTCTGAGGGGAGCATCAGGAAAGACAGGGGAGGTCTGCTGCACCTTGTGGGTCACCTCCCTGGCCAGGGATAGAACTTGTGCTGTAGTAGCTGCAGATAGCTTCACAGTGCTGCTCTTAACCCCTTGTGCCACCAGGGAGGTGCCCCATAACTAGCAATTTTTAGAGCTCACTTTGTGCCCACTATCTTAGTAGCATTACAAGTTATCCTACCACCGGGAAGTTGGCTTATCAGTTACATTTTTCTACTCCAGAACATAGTACTTAGACAAACGATGCCTGATTTTTTTCCCACACATGTTCATTAGCTGCTTAGACCTCTTATGATTCTAGCCTGGCTCATGTACAAAACAGCTGCATTCAGCTTGCTGGTTGATGAGGTTCTGAACCCAGCTTGAACATGAAGGAGGTCTGTGTCCCTCATTCCACCAGGTCTTTCTTCCAGAATTCTCTATAGTGTGAAGGTGCCATTGTAATACCCTCACCCCCTGAGACATGCCTTTATCATGTTTGTTGTATTGTATTTGTGTGTTTCATGGACTTTCATGTACCAATGACTAAAGAAAGTCTGTGCAAAGTCTACCTTGTGTTGAAGAGGAAGTCATATAAATGGAGTGATGCACTGGGGCTATTCTTGTAGAGATCTAACAAAAGCATTGAAGGGCAGGCCTTCGAAGATGTTCAGAAGAGGTCTCCCCAAGAAGTGTTAATTTGGCATGTGGATTATTTTTAGTTGATGTCACTTTAGGCTCTATAGGCTTATGAGAAACTTGTACCATTAACTGACTACCAAGGAGAATAAAAATTACCCAGAATTAGAGTTTTGACCCAAAATAATATTTCTATTAGAGAAGACTATCTTTATGACAAGACAAATATCTAATTGCAGATCATCTGGTCTTGATCATTTGAGACACCATCTTCTCATCCATCATACGAGTCCCTGCTCCCCCCTTTAAGTGTCAGGTCTTTATCCCTCTATCCCATTTCTTTTTTTTTTTTAAGATTTATTTATTTTTTCAAACAAGAACTGGGGTGTAAGCCAGAGGTGCGTGGGGTGAGAGGATTCACCAGAGAGGGTGGGGAGCAGAACAGGCAGATCTACTAAAATACACTGCTGAGGGGAGCAGCGGGCGAGACAAGAGAGGTCTGCTGGGGTTCAAATTTGTGCTGCAGTGGCTGGCTATGGCTTGATAGCACTGTCTTTAAGTGCTGTGCCATGAGGTAGGCCCTCTATCCCATTTCTTAGGCCAGGATATATACCCCTATTTCTCCTTATTGATCTTGGAATTATTTCTGTGTAGATTCCCCATACGTACATTTTTTTTTCCTTCTACCAATCTGTCTGATGTTAATTTGACTGCTCTCCTAACTAGAGAAGAACCCTGAGGGATATGTAGAAATTTCCTCCCTTCCCCAACATAATTTCATTTTTATAAATAAGGATTGAAGGTCATAGGCATTAAGTGTCTTACCTGGGTCGTATAGCTAGTGGGTAATGGTAACAGAATCTGAACCCAACATGGCTTTTTCATTTTATTCTTAGTTATGCTAAACTAGTAAAAATCAATTAGGATTTTTTTTCTATTGGAAATTTATTTGGGTAAAATCAACAAAGTAACAAAATCAACCTATAACTGTCCACCTTCCTTCCTCCAATCACATCATGAGAATGCAATATGGTGAAACATATAAGTTTGCAAACCAAAACCCACTCCAACTCACCATCTTTCCTGCACTATTGAGATTGGAAAGCTGATTTCAGAACTCCTTTCCAGCTGAGAATGGATATCTGACAATATTCTGGGCTATGAAAAGTAAGTGGATGTGGATTTCCCTGGAAGGACCATGCCTTCCAAATATTCATAATAATCTTTCAGGAGAAAGATTTGGGCTATTCCCTCTTACTTTATTTAACAACTTTATTGAATAATAAATGATACACAGAGAACTGCATGTATTTACTGGGTATAATTTAATGAGCTTGGACTTATGCAAATACCCATAAAATCACCGCCACTATCGAGGTATTGGACATTCTGTCACCTTCAAAAGTTTCTTCATGGGCTTTTAATCTTCCTTCCTTCCTTCCTTCCTTCCTTCCTTTTTTTCTCATAAGAACACATGAGATCTATCCTCTTAACAAATTTTTAGTGCAGGACATAGTATTGTTTATGATGCAGCAGAGCTCTTGAACTCATTTATCTTGTGTAACTGAAACTCTATACTCTTTGAACAACTGTTTCCCTCTTTTTCTAAATCTGAACATAAGGCTGCCTAGAGGGGCAGCAGGCATCTGAGAACTATGAGAATAAACACTACAAAGCAGGAATGATGGATCCAAAATCAAAGAAGAAAACTGGACCCTTGAAGATGTTACTAAGAAGCTCTCTTAACCCTGAATCCTCCTCCTGGGTACTTATTTTATGTGAGCTAAATATAAACCACAATCGTGAGTACCTCTATTAATTGTCCTCTTTAACTTGCAGCTGAATGTAATCCCAAGTGCATTAAGATTCCTAGGGTAGTCATTTCAAAAGAATGCAGTTGACTTCGCAGAAGTATTTTCAAGCAATTAGTTAAATAAACTATCCAAGGAAAACTTTTATAATGTTAATTAACTTTATCATTTTGCCAATGCCAATTTTGTCTTGCTGAGGAAGGAGACAGTTGCCAACATTACAGAGATAATTAAGTCATGGTTCTCCTGGCTTTACTTTTGGAGTTCAGGCAAGTGACTGCCCAACCAAGTGGTGAGATGGGCTTTTCACCCACGTGTTGTAATTTTTAAAAATGGTAGCAGAATGGTTTTTAAAAATATATATGTAAATTTCAGATAGAAAAATGACAGTAAGGATAATAAATTTCTTAGCATTAGTGTTGAAGAAGCAAAATGCCCCAAATACATAGTCTGAATTAAAAATGTTTTTTACAATTTAATAGAAAGTCAATTCATGATTCAGTGACCTATATCAAGCATGTTAAATAAAGTAGGGGTGCATTTTAGGTTACAAATGTGAATAAAAAATCCCTTTGGATTATTTTACGACATGCATATTCTTTCTGCAAGAACAATTAAGAAGTGTTAATTCCTTGTAGCTTCAGTCAACATGGCTTTATTTTCTGATCAAGTCCAAGGTATTTCCATTAATTCAAAATCCTGCCATCACATTAAAAAGGGTGGCCTGTAGTGAAGAGTTCAGTCCCTTTCCTTTAAATTTATTTCATCCAGAATGAAAAAAGAGAGTATTGTTAAAGTAGAAAAGAATCATTTCTGATTCAATGGATTCTTCCTTTTTTTTTTTTTAACTAAAGAAGAGACTAAATAATTATAAAGAAAGAGAACAGTATGCAGCTCTGTGGTCAAGTATCAGAGAGTTTAACAGATTTTAATTCTATTGATAAAACAACCTCCTGTCAAAAAAAATTAAAGTGAGCCTTTTGTAGAATTTGGAGTCTAGTGCTCCATTTTGTGTTTCTGTGTAAGTTGAAGGGCAGTGTTGAGGTTATTATCTGGATTATTCCAGGGAAAGATAAACAACACCTTCATATCTCCAAATTGTCAGAATTTTGTGCATCATGATCTCAATAGTTCTTTGCCCATCCTGCAACCAAAGTAAAAACAAACTCCTTCAGTGAGCAGGCACAAATTGGCTAGTTATCTCCCAGACTAGTTAATCAATCAATCAATCAATCAATCAATCAAATCAATAAATCAATCAAAAATATGAGTGAGAGAATGTATTTTGCTGTACCTGAGGGGTACAAATAACTACATGGCCAGTTGCCAGAGTCCTAACAACACAACTTCTGAAAAAGTTGTGTCCTGAAAATGCACAGGCTGTGCACTAGACTCCAAATTCCCCTCAGGGGAGGGCAGGTTGGGAAGCTCTGCAGCCTGCATTGGAGTAGGGGGCATCTTGTAGAGGGCTTGAAGAGGTCCTGTCACAACCGCTCAAGTTGCCACAACAAAGGACCACAGACAGGGAGACTTAAACAATAGACATTTATTTTACTCAGTCTGGAGGCTGGAAGTCTGAGATCAGAATGCCGGCATAACTGGACTCTGGTGAGGACTCTCTTAATGCCTTGTAGGCAGCCACCTTCTTGCTGCATGGAGAGAAGACACAGAGACAATGAGAATGGAGCTTTGTTATCATCTTCTTTTTACAAGGACTCCATTTCTGTAGGATCAGGGTCCCACCGCCCCGATGACTTCATTTAACCTTAATCATCTCCTTGGAGACCTCATCTCCAAATACAGTCACACTGGTAGTTAAGACTTCAACATCTGAATTTTGGGGAGACATCAGTTACAAGGGGGACAGGAAATTGCTGGCTAGTGTCATTAAGCTATAAGATGGTGAAGCTGGGCCACCTCCCTAGGGTGTGTTCCACGTCCAGGTCACTGCAGTCACATTGTGAGGAACAAAACATTCAGAACGTGACTTCACCTACCCCCTCCCAGAATTTGTTCCTTGTATACTTTACAGAACTTTGCTTTCCATCTAAATAACTAAAAATGACCAAAAAAATTTACATAAGAGAGGGTTCAGTCTCTCAGGCTTCAATACACATATATAATTTCCAAATACTGCATTGTTTGTCAAGAGCTACTTGGAATGACTTTTTCACTGTTGTTCTTTCTTTTTCAATTGTTCTACATAGAGAGCCCTGACACAGGCCTCCAGATGCTTTAAAAATAAAACAGATCCTGCCCCTCCCACCCTGGTTCCCACTAAAATAAGCCCACAAAAGAAGGGATTTCCATCTGTTTGTTCATATTGTAACCTAAGCCTGTAATATAGCACAGCCTTATAGTTACTCTCTCACTTGAGTTGAAGGAAGACTAGGTGATGGATTCCTGAAGTTGCGTGTTTCTAGAACCTTCTGATTCTTATCTTCTAGGAAAAGCACCATTTGTGCTTATATTTAAAATGACTGCACATTGAGACAAAATGGATTTTAGGTTGCTTTGTGCCCCCCATGGTCAGCAATGAAACCCCAGTCCCTAGATATTTATTGAACAAAATAATGTATGAAAATGTCCATGGGATTTGAATATCTTGAGACAAGGGGGAAAATTTTTCATTAGAAAAGAGAGATTTTCATTTTTTGTTCTTGATATTTTATTTTTTTATTGAGTTATAGTTCACAAAACATTATATTTATTTTAGGTGTGCAGCATGATTCAGTATCTATATTTTGTGAAATAATCACAATTTAGTCTAGTTAGTAGCCATTGCCTTACATAACTTATTACATTTTTTCTTATGCTATGACAAATTTTAAGATCTTATCTATTAATAACTTTCTAATATGCAATACAGCATTGTTGATTATAGTTGCAGTAATTAGGATTCATTAAGCTTATAACTGGGAGTATGTAGTTTTGGACCACTTTCACCCATGAAAATTGATATTTTCAAAAGCAGTATTTTAAGTAAGACCCACCTAACTGTCATCATATGAAGCATTTGTGAGAATCAGTGAAGAAGAATAAGTTGCATGTAGAACAAGTGGGACTGGCTGTGTGAGCCAGAAAATATGGACATTGCAAAGGATAGTCATTGAGAAGACAAAGGCAAAAAATCGCATTAGCCCTTTGGGAGGGCAAAGTGATGGTGAGGGAAAGGAAAAAGGCCAACTCTTGAGATCTCAGGCTTGAAGGCTTAGAGAGAGAGGTCAGTGCTACCTGAACAGGGGGGTCCGGGTGGGAGAAGCCTCACCTGTGTACCTGCATTACCATATGGCAGCATTTGTATATCATGTTGAGATTGTTTATAGTGAGAGAGGCAGTGAGACTCTGGTTAAGAAGTGCAATGGAAATATAAGTGTTGTGGCAGGAACATTGGGTGTCCTCCCAAAATTCACACATTAAAATTCTTCAGCGTGATATTAGAAGGTGGGGTATTTGGAGTTGATTAGAGTTAGATAAAGTTGGGAGCATGAAGCCCCATGATGCGATTAGTGTCCTTACAAAAAGAGACACAAGGGGCCTCCCCTGGTGGTGCAGGCGGTTGAGCACCACACTGTCAAGCTGTCCGCAGCCTCTGCAGAGTCAGTTCAATCCCGGCCAACTAGCGAGGGTCCCACATGGCATGCAGATCTCTCCTGTCACCCCCGCTGCTCCCCTCAGCAGTGTTCTTTGGTCAGTCTGCCTGTTCTGTTCCCTGCTCTGTCTCTGATGAATCCTCTCACCCTCCTGCGCATCTGGCCTATACCCTGATTCTTGTATAAATAAATAAATTAAAAAAAAAAAACAAACGAAAAAGACACACAAGATCTTGCTTCTCTTTCTCTCTGTGCCTCCTACTATTTGAGGACACAGCAAGAATATGCCATCTCTAAACCAGGAAATATGATCTCTCCAAATACCAGATCTATTAGTGCTTTGATCTTGAACTTCCAGCCTCCACAACTGAGAGAATAATATCTGTTGTTTAAGCCACTTGGTTATAATATTTTGTCATAGCAGGACTGAGATACCAAGACCCACAAGACTGGCTTCTGACTTAGCAATGTCTAGCTGTGTGAATCTTGTTAAATCACCTCACTGGGTCATAATTTTCCCATCTGTTCAAGTATAAAGTCTTCCTAAGTTCTCCTACAAGGATGAGTGACCATGACGTACATAGACTGCAGAGCCCTATGTTGGAACAGCAACTACCAGGATGGCATCCTAGACGGTGTGCAGAAACTGCGTTACTCACCACCCCATCCATGGAAGCCAAGGCTGTGCCAGCATACTGTTCATGTGGCACAGTTTTCTAAAATAACTGAGTCTGGTTGAGACATGTAGAGTATAACCATCAATAGGACACCCAAATAGAAATGCCTCCAGACAGTTGGAAAATAGGAGTCCAGAATTTGGAAAGGATCCTGCCCAAGGGTATTTATTCAGGAGTAATTCCTAGAAAGTGGGTGTTCTGTTGTTTTGCTTTTGAAAGAAATCTTCCCAGATAACATGTTAAATGTTTATCAACATTATCTCCTTTAAATTCAAATGATGTTACAAGTAACGAAATCCTCATCACACAGAAAATCTGATTCCTGGAAAGTGCCAGCAACTTGCTAAGGACACTTAGATTGGACAAGAAAGATGGGAGAGAGGTCAAGGATGAGGGGAGGGCCTCCCTGGTGGCGCAGGCAGTTGAGCACTGCACTGTGAAGCTGTCCACAGCCTCTGCAGCATGGGTTCGATCCCGGCCAGTCGGCAAGAATCCCACATGGTGCAGCAGACCTCTCCTGTCTAGCCCGCTGCTCCCCTCAGCAGTGTATTTTGTCAGTCTGCCTGTTCTGTTCCCTGCTCTGTCTCTGGTGAATCCTCTCACCCTCCTGTGCATCTGGCCTGTACCCTGGTTCTTGTATAAATAAATAAATCTTTAAAAAAAAAAAAAAAAGGATGAGGGGAGAGCCAGGGGAGGGTGTGTGGACTCTATCTGGACTTCATGGATGGCAGGACAATGATCCTAATTAAGATTGAGGTGGAGGAAACACCTGGGCAGTGGGCACACACATGTTACCTGAGAGCCACCTCCATTTCTCTTCTGAGTGACCAGCGAGACTGCAGGACCTCTTTCTGGGGCACTGCTTTTGTATTTGCTTCTAAACAACTTTTTGACACATTTATTAAACTGTTTATAAATTAACTCATGAAAACAAGTCAAAGTAGAACTGTCTGATTTCTAAAATGGAAAAGGAGGCAGGGACGCTGAAGCAATGCTACTCATACCCTTCCTAGATACTGATGCAGACTCAGGTCCCAAGTATGCAACTCTGATGCTGTGATTTGTCAGCCAGAAAGGAGACAAACACAATGTGATAAATATATTCTGGGTTCCATCATCACCACCAGCCCAGCCCTGCAACTAGTATTTAGATTGGAGTTCACTGGAAGAATTAACTGCAAAATATAGAAAGTGACTTCCAAAAATATAGTCCATGTATTTTCAGAGACTAAAAATTGCAATGGCCTTTTATCAGGAAATCAAGAGGAGGAATCATTAATAAAAATTCTTGTCATGAGAGCCCATATTGACATCTTGCAACAAGATCTCTGTCCCCTGGACATATTTGCTGTCACCTCTCCAGGAGTGGTGGCAGTCTTTGCTGTGACCCAACGGTACACTTTTGCAAAATGGTTGGCTAATGTTCTGGAATGCAGTCTGTGGCTGTTCAATGAATTCTTTCCTCTGAGCAAACAAGCTAGCTCCAGAGGCAATCACACACGGTCCCTGATTCCCATTAGCAACCCCAAATAAGCAAGTGGTCTTGCCCTAACAGCAGAAAAGGCTGGGTTATTTTTAAATGTGCTCAGTTTAACATGTTTCACAATTTATGATTTCCCAACAACAGAAAGAATTGTACAACTATTAGAAGAGCACAGGAATTCAGAAGAAGGCATACCAAGTAGTGAAAGAGTAACAAAGCTCAATGCACCACTATAAATGAATGAAAATAATTAAATCCCAGTTAGAGGAGCCTATCTCCATTTTTGTGACATCTTCATAAACATTTAATATAGCACAAAAGAACCATGATTTTAGGTGATGTTCAGAGGGATGTGTTGGTCTAGTGTTTTTTCTTCCAACAAGCTTCTTGTATTTTTAAAATTAAGAATACTCCAAACTAGTTTTAAAGAATAACTTTGTGAAGGCAGCCTGTTTGTAAAACCAGGAAATTATAGCAAGTCCAGAAAGCAGAGGTTTCTGGTTTTCCCAGCATGGACGTGCTTACTGAGTACATTCAAGTTAACATGACATGAATTGGGACCCCAGGGCCCCCTAAAATTGTGCTGCCCATAGATGTGAAGCTGGGTGTCCCTCATTCCCCCGAGATGTTCCCTACACAGATGTCCATGGTAACAGCTAGGACGTCACCAGTAAAACGTGCCTAGAGGAAAATAAAAATGGGAGTTTACACTGATTCTACAATTCAACTAATTGGAATTTTTCAGTCATCTTTACATTTGATATACAACATGAGGGCTTCTGAATAACATCTAAATTCAGCAATTCTCACACAGTTAAGAATAAATGTGGACCTGACTTTTAATGCCTGACTCATTATTTCACAACTGAATTTGCTTTATGATAGACCTAAAAACTGACAAGCCGACGTGAGAGTCAAACTTGCTTTGAGAAGACTCACCTGTATTATTACCTGAGGAAACATTACCTGCAAGGTAGTCATTTCTTGGACAATTTCTTTCATGTGTAAATGAGGAAATGAGTCAGCTTTACTAGTGTTACCTCATCCTTGGTGTGTTGTTATTCAGCAGGAATACGAATACATTTTGTTACTCACAGAAGCCTAGTATCAGCAAGAGTACAGGTCACTGTTGATACCTCCTCTTCAAACAACTACAGGTTCTGTTGTCAAAGATCTTAACAGTCTCTGATTGGAAAAGCGCCCAGCTGGTCACAAGATCGCATGACTCATTGCAACTGCTCAACTTTCCCTAAACACAAAGCTAAAAGAACAAAATCAGCCCATGATGTCATCTCTTTTCTATGTATCTTTGCATAGTTTAGATACAAAGTTCGTTATGTAAGTTACAAAATTTTCAAATGAGAAGAATGTGTCTGAAATACTTAGGGAAAGAAAACATTTCAGGGTGTGTTTGAACACAAACACAGGACAAGCTCCTGGAATTCAGGGTGTGCGGACTTTGCCGATACAAAGTATTCCACAGGTTTCAAGAACTCTAAACTAGTCACCTGGGGCAGTCAAAGTTTAAACCAACTGAAATATTTGGGACTTAAACAACCATTTAAGAATGCAACGTTTTCAGAACCGACAGAGGTGCCTTCTCATCTACAGTTATTTGAAACCTACAAAAATCATGGCCAAAGCTTTTCAAAATCAAGGGAAATAGAAACTGTGTTTGTACCTAGGTAATGGAGATTGTCAATAATCTCTTATCTTCTTTCAAGTCTTTTGCATTTATTTAATGAAAGGTATTCCTTTATTAATGGAAAATTTAGTGGGAAAATTGTTTCAATTTTCCTAGAGTTAGCTCCCCCCCCAAAAAAAAAAACCCACAAAAACTGAAACAAAGTAAGTTGACAGCTCCTTCAAATCTGTGTTAATACCTTTCATTACAATATAAGTTAAACCACACAACCAAAAATGAAGTCACTGTTTACTTAACTACACTGTTGGTCTCCAAGAGCAGGTGGAAAGGGTTCCCTATCGTCATCAGTTGTTGGAAGGCTTGCCTCTTTCTCTTCTGAGAAACTGAATCACTCAGGCAGATAAAATCCAACCAAGATGAAGAAAGGATTTTTAATTAAACTGATAATACCACTTCCTCAGGATGGTTTTATTTGAAAACTTGGAGAAGGGGATGTCCCATATGGGAAAGGTTTGGTATCATGTGGAACAGTTAAGCTTCTTTCAAATTTAGCAAATCAATGCTTGACTTCCTTTTTTCAAAATTGCCTGTTTGCTTGTGGGAGGTCTTAAAAAAATACAGAAGCTCTGTCAGTCTCTTAGGAGGAAGTCCTGAATTTGTAAAAGTTGGCATATCACCTCCCCTTATCCCCAATACATATAACTTGTTTTTGAAGAAACTTTTTTCTATACCCTTTGCCCAACTTGTTTCAATAAAGTTGTGGTGTTAAAAATCATGTGTTTCTGTTACTGAATTATTCTTCAAAATATCACTTAGGGATCTCCCCTGGTGGCACAGGCGGTTGAGCGCAGCCCTGTGAAACTGTTTGCAGCCTCTGCAGCAGCTTCGATCCTGGCCTGCCTGGCGAGAATCCCACATGGTGCAGCAGACCTCTCCTGTTTCGCCCGCTGCTCCCCTCAGCAGTGTATTTCAGTCAGTCTTCCTGTTCTGTTCCCGACTCTGTCTCTGGTGAATCCTCTCACCTTCCCGCACATCTGGCCTGTACCCCGGTTCTTGTATCATGAATAAATAAATCTTTAAAAAAAATATATCACTTAGGTAAGATGGACTTCTGAGTCATCTTTAATGTCTGTCATTGTAACTTTCTGGAATTCTTGGTCACCTTTCTTGTTTTTGCGAAGTATTCCCCTACATCATGTGTTGATCTGTTCTCAAATTCTGTCACCTTAGTATGCATAAAGTAGGACTGATTGATGATTTTAACCTGAGTAATAACTAGAAGATACAACATCATGACTAACGATCAGCATCAATAGAGGCCAGGATCATTTTACAGACAGTTTTAAAAACATTAGATGGACCCAAAAACTAACCATTAAATATACCAATTGTTTCCTATGGATGTTTTTCTAATTAGATTCCAGTAGTTAATAAAGACCAGATAGACATGTTATTTGATAAAAATGTAATTCTGGAACCTCCCTGGTGGCGCAAGGGATTAAGTCATGGCACTATGAAGCTGTCCACAGCCTCCACAGCCTCTGCAGCACGAGTTCAATCCCCGCCCTGGGAGCTACCCACATGGCACAGCAGACCTCTCCTGACTCACCCACTACTCCCCTCAGCAGTGTATTTCAGTCAGTGTGCCTGTTCTGTTCCCCACTTTGTCTTTGGTGAATCTTCTCACCGCCCCCCCCACACACACACACCTCTGTCCTGTACACCATCTCTTGTATGCATAAATAAATAAATCTTTAAAAAAATGTAATTTTGATCACTCTGAAAAACTGACAAAGTGTTACTAACATTGCAGTTTGTGTAAAAATATATCTTAGACTTGGAAAACCTTAGTTTTAAGGGGAGAAAATGACAAATAGAGAGTAACTTCATTTTCTAAATGAATCTACTATCAAAGACATGGCAAGATATTCCCCATACTATTATTTTATACAGACTCTAAAAGACTCTTCTCCCCTGGGTGCCCATGTGGTACTCAATACCTGGACCTTATCTACCACTCCATCACCTCAGTGTTAATCTATCCTTACTCCTCCAAAGTCAACTGCTTATACCAATTATCTTTGTCTTCAGTAAAATAGGTGATAAACTCATTCAAACTAAACCTTGCCCAAATTCATTAAGCATGTCATGCAAATGAAGAAACAAATGAATGGTATAAATGGAAGCAGGGATGTCCTTTCATACCCCAGAAGTTGGAACATGAGCTATTAAATTGGATGGGCAAGAACGGAACATGACAGCATCAATAGTATATTCTGGCTTTATTGCCCCAAAATTAAACTGTACTTCAAATAATCTTAGCTGACACATTCTCCCTTGTTTCAAAGCAAATTTCAATCTCTTCCATGATCATGCCCACCAAACTCTTTTCTTTTGATAATGCTGTTGATTTTTGTTGTTTACTTTTATTGACTATGTAAAAGTATGCAAGAACTGAATTACCTTGCTCAATTTTTATTTATTAAAAATACTATAAATACTCATAAATGAAAAATAATTATTTATGAAAAAATTCAAACAAGATATTGAAGATTTTAGTACATTTATTATTCCTTTGTGTACTTTAGCTGACATTTGGGGTCACATTCTGAAAGCATTTGGCATGTCAAATATATGCATAAGTAGGAATTTTAAAGAAAAGAATGAATTCACACACATATACACACATTTGTTCAAACAAATAAAAAGAGGTTAACAACTACAGGTAAATCTAATTAACAAATTTGAAAAATAAATTAGCAATGTATTTTATAAAAAGTACTGAAATGTCTTAATCCATTTGTACTCATTAGTAAATACTGTGAATCAGTAAATTTGAGGCAAGATCACCTAGAATATCCTTGATAACTTTTCTAGATTTAGGCTGCCTTATACTTTTTATTTTTATTGTTTCATTTTGTATGAAACAGAGATAAGTATATATATATGTGTGTCTGTGTGTGTATAAATAACTAAATATATATTTATGTATACATAATAATTATACACACACACAGGTCCACAGATAGACAGATTTTAGATTGTAGTTTATTTTTTCTTGTCATGTCTTAAAGAAATCCATATAACTACTATTATTTATTTCAAGAAAGACCATTCTGCTATGCTATGACACCACTTAAATATTGTAAGATTGTTTTTCAGTGGATTTGAGATATCATATGATCATTAATCTCCTTCCAATTACCTTAACATAAGGATCGGACAAAGATGTAGAGAGGCAGTGATCCAATTTTTTAATCTCCTGTAATAATGACTTCTATGTAGTCATTCCTATACTAAATCACAACAGTAAACCCTGGACAAAACTTTACTTCTTTTTTTTTTTTTTTTTGACTTTTGAAGAACATGGATCTTGTATAACTAGGAACTCTAAATTTCATATAAATTGGAATCTAGGCTCAAATGACAACCAAAGTCGAGAACAATGCCTTCAAAACTGTCAACACTATTCCTAAGCGGTATAACCTGTATATATGTGCAACTTCATACCCATGAGGAAAGGATCATAATTTGTGAGTTACATAAGTTACAAGAAATGAGCTTTTCTCTATGTCACCTTCTTATGAAATCAGTCTTTTGGCAGAGTGAAAAAATATTGATATAATAAATATAGTACATGAGGTAGATTTTTCATGACATACTTGAAACAAATGCAACATTTATCCCGGCATAGAGCTGCCTTTAAAGTTATTAGATAATGTTGGAAATATAACACTCATTGCATCCCATTTCTAGTTTGATTTTTGAACAGGAAAGCATATTTGATCATTTATAAAGCTTAAGTAAGGTTAGGGTATAATCACACTGTTGAAGAGCTTTAGTACCACTGTTTATCTTAAAACAATATAATATTCCATCATTTAGGTATAACTCCAAGCTTGAGATTCTTTCTTACATGATAAACTAGCTCATGAGCAGACCATGCAATATAAAATTCAAATCTACAGCAAATTATGAGGTAAAGCTGAGGGCAATGAAAAAGTTAGGGGGGTAGCCTCCAAAATGCCATGTGCATGAGCAAAACCTTAATGAGTTTAAGAGAAATATGCTGGAATAACTTAGATTTCAACTACTTAAGAATACTGCTTAGGGGCCTCCCTGGTGGCAGAGGTGGTTGAGCACAGCGCTGAGAAGCTGTCTGCAGCCACTACAGTGCCTGTTCGATCCCCACCGGACCCGAAGCAACCCACATGGCGAGGCAGACCTCTCCGGTCTCGCCCACTGCTCCCCTCAGCAGTGTATTTTGTCAATCTGCCTATTCTTTTTCCCCACTCTGTCTCTGGTGAATCCTCTCACCCTCCTGCGCATCTGGCCTGTACCCAGCTCTTGTATAAATAAAATAAATATTTTTTTTAAAAAAAAAGAATACTGCTTAAAGTTTTCTATAAAAGGATTAATTGAAAAATCAGATTTGATATACAGATCATGCATTCAAATTCCATGAAAAATTAGTAGTTCAAATCTCATATATAGGAGTTAATTCTCCTCCAAACATACTTGCAAAAGTGAAATTCTCAGTCCTTTCAATTTTTGATTACATTTGTTTGATCTAAATTAATGAAAAGTTCTATGAATATGAAAAGTTAGATGAGTAGATAAATAAATATATCACATAAATGTCAGAATATTGGCCATAGTGTTTATTATATTCAAAAACCGTACTGATTAATGTAGTCCCATAGCACCAGATAAGAAAGTAATGTAACCTACGTGGAAGAAAATATTAAATAAACATTTTAAAACTATTAATATTTACAAGTCTAACTTGAATCTCTATTGAAATATTGGCAAAGGCAGTTTAGTAGCTAGAAAAACATACTTCCTGATTACACACAGTGCAGGAAATATCTCAGAAATATATGTTTCTGTTTCAGGACTTGGGGAGTTCTGACTAATTTCCAATGAACAATAACATCTGATAAACTAACACTTTATAAAGCAGAAAACACAGTTATTGTTTATTTGGCATTTCTAAAATAATCCCCCAAACCCAACAATTCAGCACCCATGGCTAGTTCAATAACAGAACAATGGATGATTTAGAGAGTTGATTATTCTAAGGAATGTTTTATTAACCCAGATATGTCTTAAGAAATGAAAGAGAAATGAGAAAATATTTCCTCAAGGGGCTGATTAGACAATAAAGTATGGTAAAATTTCTGAGTTAAACTGTTATTACACTATTGCAAACAATAAATTTGCCTAACACACTGAACAATTCCACATTTTAAAAAAAAGAAGTGATCATAAAACATACATTTTAAAAGACATAAAAAAATATTTTCTTCCATCCTTCCATGCCATGCAGTTTCAATCCAGTGACCATTTTGGATGGAGATATCCAGAAGATTCTGTATCCAAAGTGATTCTAAGAAGACAATATTTGCAAACAGAAAATAAAATGTGATTTCTGTAACACTTTCAACAATATCATCTAGGGAACATGTAAAAAAGCAGACTTCAGAGACTTTTCCCAAAACTTGGCAAAGTTTATCACTATATGCACCTCAATAACCCCCAAATAATGGCAAATTGAGAACCACTCCAATGGTATTTAGCTGTTAAGTGCCATTGTAAATCTAAGTTCAAATATTTTCCCTTTGGAATCAGAAGGGTTTGTGTGTGCACTTGTGTGTGTACTTATTCTTTAACATGCTATCTACACTTATACCAAAAACAAATTCTTTTCTTTTTCTTTTTTTTTTAAAGATTTATTTATTTATGCATGCAAGAACTGGGGTAAAGGCCAGAGGTACGGGCGGGGGTCGTGGAGGGGGTGAGGATTCACCAGAGACAGAGTGGGGAACAGAACAGGCAGACTGACTGAAATACACTCCTGAGGGGAGCAGCAGGAGAGACAGGAGAGGTCCACTGTGCCATATGGGTTGCTCCCTGGCCGGCCAGGGATGGAACTCTTGCTGTAGAGACTGCGGGTAGCTTCATAGTGCTGTGCTTAACCCCTTGCGCCATCAGGGAGGCCCTAAAAGCAAATACTTTCCATTGTAATCTTTGTGAACTTTTAAGTAATATAATACTTTTGTGTCATTATTTAGTTTGATTTAATAATTATTATTATTATGTATAATTACTATACCTCAATATGATAGATGCATATATATACATATAGTTGATATATATACAGATGCGATATGATGTAATTATATAGATATAGATAACAATTGGAGGTATAGAGATAAAGATAGTAATCTAAATATAATGATAACTCTCACACTATAAAATTCCTGGGGGCATGTATCACTTCTGGCTTACCACTCTACTACCCCATTCCCCAAATCTAGCAAAATGCCTGCCACATGTCCAGTAATCAAGAAGTGTTGTAGAGTAAGTAATAATGTATATAATACAATGCTAAATATTTAACTATTAATAGAATGAAATTAAAGTTGCTCTAGAATGTCCCTAGGATATTATCCAGAAAATCCATTGTGCAATGTAATCTTGAGTGACTCTTTGTGGAATATAAACCATAGATTCTAGGGGTTTTTTAGAGATTTATTTTATTTATGCCTACAAGAACTAGGGTACAGGCCAGACGTGATGGGGGTAAGAAGATTCACCTGAGACAGAGTGGCGCGCAAAACAGGTGAATCTACTGAAATACACTGCTGAGGGGAGCCATAGGTGAGACAGGAGAGGTCTGCTGAACCATGTGGGTTAGCTCCCTGGCTGGGGATCGAACTCATGCGTGTCTTTAATCCCTGTGCCACCATGGAGGCCCCATAGTCTAGTTTTTTGCTGGCCAAAGCAACATGCCCTCTCCTGGATGACTGGTCGTGGGAACAGTGCTTAACTGAGGGTTCTTTTTGTATAGGCTTTCTTGACCATAGGGTCATAACAGCACAATTGATCTCAGGTCTTCATTTGGTTTTGTACCAAATCAGATTATCTCAGTGTCAATCTAAGGGATTAGTAAACCAGCACAATGCCCCAAAACTTCCCTGGGGCTAATTTTCTTCTGCAGGGAACAGTTTCAGAGTGTGCCACATGATGAGTGGAAGAAAATCTGTCAGCCCAGTACTGAGTGTCCATTTAAGAATCAATCCCTGAGCGCTAGCCTCTAGAAATTTTAAGTTATATTCTGTATAAAGATTGTTAGAAAGTTATACACTTGAGCAATATTTTGAATCTTTTTATTAGATTACAGTTGGTATTATGTCTTTGTCTCCATTGATGAATTATAAAACAGCCTACTGACAGATCTGGCTTATTATTAACTGAAATACCATGCAGCTGTGCAAATGACAGGATACCACAGTATTAGGGATGTGGCAAATAGCAAAATACAACACTAAACAAATGAGACAATGAACAAAAGAATACAGCCAGACCAGTTCAATTTAGATGGATTAAGAAAATTGTAAAAGATAATATATAGATCATTTATAGGTGAATATTAAAAATATAAAGAAAAGCAAGTGAACTATGTACAAAATTTTAAGAACTTCATTATTTTCTCATAATAAAGGGACATGCTATCAGAGAAGGATAAGCAAAAGACCTCAAAATGATTGGTTTTATTCTAGTTTTTATGATGTTTAAGTTGATTATTGGCATCTCTGTGCCTTTCACACATTTTACCTATCTGCATCTGCATATTAATGTGCATACATGTAACATAATAAGAGAGGAATCAGAAGTGTCCTCATGGAATTGCAATTGTGCAGCCAGGACATGAGCGGGGGACTGTGCTTTCACAGGTCTGAGAACCAGGAAATTTTGTTTCCAAGGAAAAACTGCTTTGTTTTAAACTTTTGAACTCTCATAATGAAGCTTATTTCTTCTTTGTTCTAGTCAAAAGAGAGCTCAGAATACAACATGTGAGCCATCTGAATGAACTGAACAGGATCATGTTCTCGGCCTTTCTCATGTGGCCCTGGCTCTCTGTGGGCCTCTACCTCTGCTCACCATCCAATTGTATTCAACGCCTGGAATAGCGCACCTCCTGGAAACAACCGAGGTGGCCTCCTCTTTGCCTCCCACCCTCACCAGGTTTCTCCCATTCCTCCTCTTCCTCTCCTTCAAGGGTGAATTACGTCAGGTTCATTTAGAAGCTCTGGGTTTGTCCGAGAAATAGGGGGAGAAGCTAAGAGGAATTGCTGCATGAACTGGTATTCTGTGGAATGGGAGGATTTTATTCAACTCATTTCTCACATGACTTTGATGAAGATTGACGTGAGGCCTTTCAGGTGAGTAATGTAGCATAGTGTGGGCCTCTCACATAACTTAAAATTTATAACTAATGCTCTCAGTGCATTGGCCTTCCATTAGGCTCTCTGTCTTTCTCTGGAGGATAAGCAATAAGCTTCCAAAGCCTCTAATACTTTCTAAACAGCTTTTGTTGTTTGCATTTTTAATTTTGCTCTGTTTTTCTAAAACACCAGCCTGATGACGCCATCTCTTGCTTGTAATCCGTAGAGGTTCCCCACCAGCTCCAGGAGCAGCCTGGCCTGGCCTGTCTTTATGGAGAATCCACAGCCTATCTTTCTTTTTCACCCTGCGCCATCTTCCTTCTATCGAGTCAGGGCAGTGAGTGACATTCATAAATCACAAGGCTCTTCCCCACCTTCCACCGGTTCTGCCACACGCAGTCCATCCTCTTAGGGGCCTCAGTTCTCTCCAGGAATCCCACCTACGGTGTCAGCTGAGCATGTCTGTCCTCACGCTCTTTGCGTGGTGTTAACACTTGCATTTTGCATTTTACCTCTCCTGGATTAATCCTATTTTGTTTGTGTTTCGAAAGCTCAGGTCATTTTCAGCATACCCATGTTGAAGGAAGAAAAGCATTAAAATGTACACATTTGCAGCACTTGAATTCTATCAGTCCATTAGGAGAAATGCTGACAAAATTGTAATAATGCCATTCAAGCATTTTGAATAAACTAGAAGCCCAATGGACTCTTATTAGGCTAATGTCATCATTACATTCAATCTAATGCACATTATCTGCTGTCTCACTTCTCTGAATGACCTAATCGTAAGCATGGGGGATTTGTGACACATTGTATTAGAAAGAAAAATTTTAAATCAGGCTAAAATGGGGGAATGGCTCTGATTCAGAAGACGAAGGAATCATTCTAGAAGAGATGTCATCTCAGAATGGAGGGCTGAACTCCTCTTACACAGACTAAATCAAATGAATGGATAACTTTGGGGGATTCTAAAATTATCTGTATGGCTCTGCTGTCTGTGGGCTAGAAGTCTGCAGAAAACTCCCAGAGAACTGCTGAAGTATGAGAAATGTCAAGAAACCACTCCAGGGCACTATTAAACTAATAAGGAAGATTGAAACCACTCACGCATGTTAGAAGAATAACATCAGTCTCAAAATCTTTTGTCATTAAAAATGAAACAGATACATTACGTAAAATTTGTTCAAGTGATATGATTTAAAATTTAATTTGTAAACCATCCAGGACAATTTAAACATGGCAAATTTTATTATTACTATTTTTAATATTTGGGAGATAAATAGCAGTATTTATTACAAACATTTATTTACTAATTTGTAAGAACCCTATGGGGTAGGTACCCTAACCTGAATAAGTAAACTGAGGCACAGAATGATTACATAAAATAGGTAAAGTTGGAATCAGAACCAAACTTCTTTACTCCAGATAGAAGAATCGAAACAAATAGTAGAAATAGTTGGGACTGGCAGCTTATTACATCAGTTAAGTCCATGTGGCTAAAGCAGAGATGGTGGTTTATCAAATCACATGGTGAATTTAGTTAAATAAGGTAAGAAGAGATTTTCAATTTCCTGTTAAATTTCTGTATTTTCATCTGACTTTGTTGGGGGAAGCAAAAGAGTGCCAAATTATCTAGGTTGACCATTAAATAATACAAATAATATTGACAAACAACCAAGCGCAGCCCTTTTACATTGTTAGACTGAACTAAAATTCCAGCAGGCTCAATAAAAATGGTTTAAGAAACTTACACTCAACCAGATTCTGTAATAGAAATAAAGAGGCCTCTCTAAGCAGGTATGATGCTGACATTCAAAAGGGAGTTTAATTTCCATGGGAATGAAATATTAAGGGACCAATACATCATGAAGCCTTTACTTGGCCTCAGTAAGATTGAGGTGCTCTTTGGATGTGGCACTCTCCCCCAGTAACTTATAAACCTCTCTTCCCAATTGTAGGAGTTTTGGAAAACACCACAATTTATGTGACTCCAATTTTCAAGTTTCATACCATTGTCTCAAATGCAGACAACATAGAAATGTGATTTCCCATGAAGTTGGGATTTAAGACAATCCTAAATACACATAATTAAAACAGAAAAATGCAGGATGATTTCAATGTTAGTTCATCCATTTATATGGATATTTTATGGGAAAAAAAAAAGATCCAAAGAGATAACTATAAATATAGATGCCTTAAAAATAGCTATCAGTCTTCTGGAAGGTATTTGGGTATAGTGGAAATGCAAGAACCATACTATAGTCTACATAAATGGATCAGAAAAAGTCACACCACATTATAATCTACATGAATTAATGAGCGTAGCAGGCAGGTTGGAAGTCTGCACTGTAGATGTAAAAGTCAAGTAAGTCCCATAGATTTTAATGATCTTCTGAAGTCCACCATATCCACTAAACCCACTAGGAAACCTTTGAAAAGGTTAGTAAGTCAAACACACTCTCCTGCCCTAATGGTTGCCAGGCAACATCATCAATTCTTTAAAGACCATAGGTACAATGCACAACTCAGTAAAACCAAATCCGCCTATGCTGTGATCCTTTCCTCTCCAGGACCATCTTTCTGCTCTCTGTGGTGCCAAGTAGGCAAATCCTGCAAAGAAAACAGAGCTGAGCCTCTTTATTACCAGAGTAGCTTATCTGTGCCCTATTTTCTTGAGTCAATGACTTGTGAACTTGCTCTTGCTGATTGCAGCTGTCTGTAAAATAAGTTCCCACTATGATCAATCTAACTTCTGCCTACATTTGACAAGCATAAAATTAATTAAGGGACCAGTTTCATTTTAATCAAAAATTAACATTCAGAAACTAAGTAATCTAAAAAAAGACTTGAAAATTCAGAAAGCTGCCTGGTTAAGAAAAGTTTTATATAGTTTATGTAGTAGTGGAAGGAGGAGGAAATTATTTATTTAAATTTGACTCTTCTCAGGACTTATAAGGCCATAATGAGTCAATGTAATTTTCAAAACATATCTAGAGAAAAAAGGTGACAAGTGATTTAATATTGCACAATAGCTCAGCATTAGAGAGTTATTAAAATTTATTAATATTCAAGAAAATAATACATCAATATATTTAATAAATAATTGGGAATATATTGCTAACTTGAACAAAATTTAAATTCATTTTCACAGATGTATAACTTATATTAATATAATTAGCAGACTTAATTACATGTGTATATTTTCCATGCAATAAAGTTTTATAAAGTAGATAAAATATTTACAAGAGGAAAATATGCTAAAAAGTGTTAAAACTATATCATGGGCAATTTTCAGTTAGATATCAAATTTGTTTAAGACAGGATTAGCTCTTTGAAGTTTTATTCATTAGGATTAAAAAACTGGATAATGTTAAACGGCATGATGAATTCTCTAACTCAGGACAGAATAAGACTATTTTTACTATTTTGCCCACATATTGCTGAAAACTCTTGACCACATATGTTAACATTTGCGTCATTCTACACAATCTCAATCAGGTTTTCTTAAACTTTTGGTCTTCATTCTTTTCAAAGACCATCAATACCTATTCTTTTTAATCTATTAAATTTAATCTAACAACGGGAAGGAGTTTTTTTTGAAGGTCCTTATTGACAAGTACTGTTTGTTATACATTTGATGAAGTAAAGATGAATAAATCCAATCACTTCTTTCCAAAAGATTACAATCTAAGCTGCAGAAATCGATAATTCTAATATGAAATATATTTGACTATATTCCCTACAGGGACTTCAGTCTCTTGTAATGTACACCTTTAATTATAAACAAATACTTTTTGGATGTGGCCAAGGGATGATAAGATCTGGCTTTAGAAATTGTCTTTACATGTAATGAAAAGGTATACAAAAGCTATTAAGTGGATATCTGAGAACCTCTAGCTGAGCCAGATGCTGTCGCTGGCGTGCAGATGTGATGGAGAACACGCTTGTTCTTTCCACATGGAGTTGGAAGTGTGACTAAATTTAAAAATGAGAGAATAGAACCAACATCTCAGCTCTTCCTTCTCTTCTCCTAACGAAGAAATAATAACCCAGTTTTCTTCTCGATTGCCTCATCTGCACACGTCACACAGAACAGATGGGTGTTGCAGGGGAGAGGTGAGCAGAATGGAAAAGCATATGCTTTCAGACTTCCTCCAAATTTCCCTTTACTGTCCCTTCCCACAGCATGATTACCACTAGCCAACCTCAGCTGTTCCTTGTTCTCTTCAACAACTACTCTGGAAACTGACTTCCTGTCTCCAAAACTAGAAAGGGTTCATCCAGACTGGGACCTCTCCCACTTATGCTGACTCATGCTCTCAGATAAGACATCTAGCTTTCTTTGGATTGAAGATGCTGTAACACTCACCTCATTCAACTGATGACATGATTTACTCATACAGTGGCATCAATAACGGAAGTAGCTAATAGTGAGCATTTGCTAATCCCAAGCTGAGAGTTGTGCCTTTCACATGGCATGTCTCTTTCTGTCCTTACAATTACCTATGAGGTGGGCAGACCTAACATCCTCATTTTAAGTGAGAAACTGGACTGTATGTGGATTAAATTGCATGCCCTTAATTACACGGCGAGTGAGAGAAATGCCATCTCTGCCTAGACAGCTGTCTCGGGGGTGTGGGATCTTTGTACAGCTCTCACTCAGATGCAGCTGCTGAAACCACGAAGGGCACTTAGCTCATGTCATTGTTCAAAAAAGTCCTTCTGATCCATCCATTTTTTACGTTAATTTATTTTGAACTTGAGATTGCTGAGTGACACTTGGGACAAAGAGGAGCCCTCTACCCTGGTAGTGGGTCTAAGCCAGGGCAGAGATTTGAAGCCCCACCCCCACTGTGCCTTCCCCACTCCATGACAGACTGACGTGGACCTGAGAAGGCTAAGGGTCTAGTTTCCCTCTACAAGATTAGTGGTCTAACAGTGGTCTGCTACTCTTCAAGAAGGTCTAGTCAGGATGCTGCTCATCTCTGTCCCAGTTGCCTGCAAATCTTTATATTTCTGCTTCTATAAAGATCTGCCTCTCCCAGTAGGATTACCAGGAAATGGTTTTTCCTTGCTCGAAACTAGCTAGACACTCTTCATAAAAATCTCTTTGAATTCAAATGATGCGTTCTACCTTGACAAGTGACTTTACAGATGAGAGAGAGAGAGAGAGAGAGAGAGAGAGAGAGAGAGAGAGAGAGAAAGAGAGAGAGAGAAGAAGGAAGGAAGAAGGAAGGAAGGAAGAAAGGAAGGAAGGAAAACTAGACTCCAAACTCTTCAGTATTTGCAAATGCCTAGAAGATGTCACAGAAAGAGTTTCACTTTCCAGGAATGGGCAGCAGTCATGACATGCTTTAAAGCCTCATTCTCATCCATTTGGCAACTGGCAAAATAATTTCCATCTCTTCCATTTCATGACATGTTAATATTTAATCAAATGAAAGCATGGACAAGAGGCATGTCATGTTGGTTTTTGAAGGTTTTGTCTAGCCATCGGACACTTTAAAACCGATCAGTGTCCATTCTTCATTTATAAAACAGGAGTTGTAATAAATACATTAACATCCTCACTGATTATAGGAAAATGATTAGTTTATATAAAATTTATATCAACGGTATGGTTATTTTATTAGAATTAAAAATTCATCCCTACAGTGCCCTCGGCTTAGACATTTTCTAAGTAGGTACTCGGGAAGCATTTATTTGCCATATAAAACTTAGCTGTGTCACGCTGTGACTTCTCAGGTACACGCAAGAAACTAAGGGTTTTCCAACTACATATTCTCCCACAGCATACATTTAATTCTGGCTAAAGTGGAGATAAGAGAAAATAAGAAACTAAATTTTCATCTCTGAATTCTTCATGCAGTTACATAAATTCCTGGCAGTATCATTAGCCACAAATAAGACTTATGCAAATTGCACTCTGAAATGGAAGATCTCAGTCATGACAGTGATACAATCAACAGAGTTCCTGTTATTTCATGAATCCAGAGGAAAGACTCTTCTTTAGCCAGTGTAAGTTCTCCACATAAAAACAATCCATTGAAGGTGTTTCGTTAATGTAATGCTTAATGCTATGTAGAAAATGCTGATGCAGATGTTGTTTCATTAGAAAATGGGAAATTACCTTCCTTCTCAAATCTGAGTTTGATACCATATTCACACTTTCGGTTTCCGTGTGTGTCTATGTTATGGCTAATTACATTGGTGTAAAAATAGTGGAAGTAAAATTAATTTAACTTCCTGAAAGAAATGTAATCTCAGTTGAATGGCTTTTTTTTTTTTTTTTTACAATATAGAGCTAATCTTTCCAGATAAATGGCGAGAAATAAAGCTGTACATTAACTCCTGCATCTTCTATCACAAAGATCCAAGAGTGGCATTAAAATCAGCAGAAATTTCACATAACAGAACATTATGAATATTCAATGTTCAAATCCCTTTTTTGGATTCAAATAAAATCTTTATGGATATCATTCTAAACAGCAACCCCTTCCTTGGAAAGAGAGTGGGTCCTTTCTATTGTATGACTTCAAGCACGTCTCAGTCATTTTGAGAATAGATTAAAATCTAATCTTTCTCATGGAAAAATGACCCGATTGCATATTCTGCCACTTTTGTGTTTGACTCACTAACTGTTATCAGATCCTTCTTTTGAAGTCCTCCATCAAATCTTCTGAGATCAATGTGTTGTTTGGTTTTTTTAGTGTGTTGGGATCATTTTCTGGAACCTTCTGTTAATTGACTCAGATGCTTATTTGAAACAGTATTAAAAAAAATAGATATATTAGTATTCTTCAAAATAGTTATTATTAGAATCCTAATCTAGATGATTGGGGTTTAGAGGTGTTATTTGGACAGATTGCATGTCTTAATCAAATTGACTTAAAAAAATAACTATTTGCTTTTTTTTTTAATCGCTTAACTTTTAGCATTTTTTGCAGCCCAATTCTGTGCTGACATTCATTATATCAAGTGGTTTCTGTGGTCTAAGCATTGCACTAGAATTTTCCATGTGTTGTTTCTAGCTTTGGATTTTAACCACATTTTACTTACAGGAAATAGATTTTAAAAAGTTAAGTGGCACATAAAGGTCACACTGTGCAAATCAGGGATGACCCAGGACTTAAAAGCAGGTTCCTGCAAGGCCCTCACTCATGACATTGCATCAGCACTTCTTCTCCTTTCCATAGGAGCTGATCACAGGGGATATTAGGTGATTGATTGTTATTTTTTAAAGTACCTGCAGTCACTATACTTCAAAAATGCAAACTAAATAGAACACTGTTCAGTAGACTTTTTCAACAGTAGGAATTCTTAGAGCCTTAAAATGTACTAATGTCCTTGAAAATTTCCCTAGTATGGAGTTTCCCAAACCTATCTCCTCCCTCCAAAGGGGTGGGGTGGGGCTCCATTCCAGATGCCCTCAGGCAGACTTTGCTTTTAGAAGTGCTCTACCTTGGAAAGCCAGCCCCTAAGGAGCCCTGAGAGCCCCCCCCCACCCTTGCCTCTAAATAACCCCACTCTCTTAGCAATTGACTCTACCACATTCATGGGTGAACTCACTCATTTGCAAGTCTCATCTGAGGGGTGTCTGAAGCAGTCTGGGACCTTGGGGACCAGAGCAGAGAGTTGAGGTCCTCAGACTGAAGTGCCAATCTCTTGTTTCTAGTGAGCGGGTTCTGTGAGGCAGAAAGAAGGTAGGCCCCTTCAGGGAGGGGCAGGTGAAATGTGCCTCATCCCAAATCAGGGTATAGAGACCCCCCACACCCAAGCCCAGAGATCATGTGTCCTTGCAGAGTGAGGTGTCCAAATTTGTTCCCCAAACAGCATCTTCAGTCAAGTCCTCAGTCCTCAGAATGCAGGTATGAAGTGGGGGCACTCCTGGGAGAACTAGCACCACACAGAGACAACTGAGAAACTTCTAATGGACTTTGCTCACTCATACAAATCACCATGTCAGAAAATGCCTCCTTTTGTTGTTGGTGTTTGCTTTTTGTTGTTGTTTTTTTGAGGAGAAATGATTGTTTTATTTGTGTGTTTAGCCAAATTCAGTAGAATTAAACTACTGTCCCCCTGATGTGTATGTTTCCTACAGAAGCTCTGTGACTTCTGTCTGAATACAATCTCTCTCTTTAGGCTTCCAGCAAATATGAGATTCCCCCTCTCATCCACCCCCTTAGCAACTTATATACATTTATTTGTAGTTTCTAGGAATAGAAACTAACATCATGTTTGATATTAGATTTTACAAATACAAACGTTTCTTAATCATAATATCTTGTATCTTGACAAAAATGCTCAGAGTTTGTGTCTGAAGGATTTAAAAGGTTATTAATGCAGTCCTTGAGTTTTTCCTCATTTCGGTTTCAATTCTGGTTGTGACTAAAAAGAGAAAGGAAAACTAGGACAGAACAGTACATATGCTTAAGTCAAAGACCAAAGGCCTTGCTGTGATTAGACAAAAAGTGGGTGTGGGAAACACTTGATAGAGCAGTGATATGGAAACACTATGGGATGCTGTTCATTTAACATTTAATTGCAGCATAAACAGCACCATTTATGTCTGCCTATTTACTATTTTATAAGCTATTTCAAGATAAGTTTTTTGTAAATGGTTATAAATTCATAAAGTGGTGAAAGTGGTATGTCTTGGTAACAATGGGGACTCTATACCCATAGCTGCTGAATGGGCTCTGCTTTATGTGCACCTGCTGAAATGCAGAGTGGAATTTTATTCCAAAGTTCAGAGAGAAGTGTGCCCAACAGAGGGATATATGTGTGTGTGTGTTTTCTAGGAAGACACCAAGCTTAGTACACTGCACAGCCTGTTTCCTGATCCCACCTTCCCCATCACACATGTGCACACACACACATACACAGAGACACATATGCACACATAGTCACACACACAAAATCACACAAAGATACACAGGCACATGCATACTCATGTGCACAGATGTACCCCCAAGACACGGACACACATGTATACACAGACACACATGTGAACATAATACACACAGGTGCTCAAATACACTGACACACATGCACATCTATAGACGTGTACAACACAGAGACACACAAACATGTATACACAGATGCCTTGACACATTCACCAAAACACATGCACACACATATACACATACACTTGTATGCTACAATCATGTGTGTGCATTCTCAGACACATTTTGGAGTGTAGGGAGGGGAAAAGAATAACCTTTCCTTTCTTCTCCCCCCACCCAATATTCCAGCCAACATTTACTTGGGTCCTTGCTCAGGTGAAATCACCACCAGAAACTAAGCTAGGAATTCTGACAATTACCAGGCCCTATTACCTACCAGTGAGCTGGAGCAGAAATGAAATGAATTAATCCTAGAGTGAGAGCAGGGATCAGACATCAGATACAAGATCTTGTTGGCCAGGGTGACCTCTGCATTCCCCTCTCACATGGATTCAAGTTTCCTAAGGCAGAGAAAACTGCCCCAGATTTTACCAGAAACTCAGTCTTGACTAAACGAAAGCAAAGGAGTAGTAATACAGCGACTTCCCTGAGGCTGTCACCTTAAAGCCTGACTCTAATCCTATAGTTTGAACTCTCGCACCAGTGAGGGCTGGGTGCCCAGAAGTGAGGGAGGCCCCAAACCCATTCACTTTCCTCCCATAGCAGGTGCCAGTCACAGCTCACTGTCCCCACATCCACTGGAGCGCTGCATAAGCGCCTCACTCTCACCCAGCTCACCACCCAGTCTCCAGCTTGTACTTCTGTGACTGGAGGCCACAGATTGAATTTAGTGTTTGCATGGGGTAGGGAGGGGTGAAGAAGAGGGAAACCACAACACAGTCATGTTTTCCTAAAAGAAAGGACTGTTGTCTCTGAGAGAAAGTTACAGAATTACTTCTGCTGTGGCCACCCACGGCACAACTTCTAAATACTCCGTAGGTATCTTAGTACCCTGTCTGGCTGCTGACAGAGCCCTCTCCTCCTCTTCCCCATTGTCGTCACCAAAGTAACAGCAGCCAATTTCAAGTGTTCTTCACTTGAGCTTCAGGAACATGAGATCTGGAGCAGAAGCTGGCCAGCCCCTGGCCAGGGCACAGCCAGCACTGGGGTACATGGTTGGACATGCATTGACAGTGGATCTAGCTACATGACTTGGGCCCAGTCCCTTCAGGGGAAAGCTGCCTTCCACAGTCTGTTTCACGTTGCTCTTTTATTTTTTTTTAAGAGTTATTTATTTATTTGTTTGTTTGTTTATTTGTTTATTTATACAAGCACTGGGTATAGTCAGAAGTGTGGGAGGGTGAGAGAATTCACCAGAGCCAGAGCAGGGAGCAGAGCAGGCAGAAGGACCGAAGTACACTGCTGAGGGGAGCAGCGGGCGGCAGAGGAGGTCTGCGCACCATGTGGGACCCTCCTCCGGTGGCCGGGGAGCAGCCGGGGATCGAACTGGCGCTACAGAGGCTGCGGGCAGCTTCACAACCCAGCGCTCAACCGCTGCGCCACCGGGGAGGCCCTCACGGTGCTCTTTTAAATCCCACCGACATGTGATAGAATCCTCCAAATCTGAGAGTACTGAGAGATAACGAAATCATGCCCTGCTACACTTGACCTCTAAAGGTACCATCTTAAATACTCCTTACTGCCCCCAGGCTGGCCTGGGTCTACATCTCAACTTGAAAAACTGGAAGCTTTGCAGTCAGTAAGACTGGGGACACCACTAGGAATAGCTCACGACCAACACAAGTATCACAGCTGGAGCTCCAGGGTGTCTGCACTGCCAAGATGGCCAAGGTCAGAGCCCCGTGTGCATCAATGCCAAACCCTACGCCCCCACATGGAAAGAAGTGGTGCCACACAAAACTTCAGGCATGAGCAAGGTAAGTAGTATCTGTGCATGAAGCAGTTTTTTGTTTTTGTTTTTGTTTTTTAAGATTTATTTATTTGTGCATACAAGAGCTGGGCTACAGACCAGAGGTGTGGGGGGTGAGAGGATTCACCAGAGACAGAGTGGGGAACACAACAGGCAGATTGACTGAAATACACTGCTGAGGGGAGCAGCGGGCCAGGCAGGAGAGGTCTGCTGTACCATGTGGGTACCTCCCTGGCCAGCCGGGGATTGAACTCCTGCTGTAGAGGCTGACCACCAGGGAGACCCACAGGTATTTTTTTTAAGTCAAGTTCACGCAGAACATACCCTTTGTAATTCAGCAGCAAATTATATATAGCACAACGCAATTCCTGTGGGAACTTCCTATTATCCCAAGTTGTCCTAAGCCAGGCTGACTTTAGGTATGGTTTGGAAGCTCAGTCCTCTTGGAAACTCCCTATAAGTGTACAAGGCCATTGACCTAAATCTCCATGCTTCAGCTTTAGTTAACCAGTATAAGTTCCTGTCCTTGTTTCTTCATTTTTTTTTTTTTTTAGGTGCCCCACCCTCACATTGTATTAAAGGTCCTAATGAAACCTGAGGTTAAAGGTCTGTTGAAGTCCAATGTTTTTTTTTATTTTTATGATCCCTGGTCTTCCTCTGGCAACCTTATCTCCCCAAAATGTAACAGATACTTTTAGGTCAGAGGCTTCCCCATTCCCTCACACTGGTGCATTCTGCCCTGGGGCCCAGTACATTCCAGAAGACAGAGCCTCTGGAGCCTTTCATATCAATCCTAAATACTGACCCACTCACAGGGAGCTTTCCTTTCTCAATTCATTTCTGTTACTTTGGGCTGGAACACCAACAAGCTACTAGCACCCAGCCATAAACACATACAATCATGCAATATATTTAAATTAGTTTATAGTTTACCTGATATCTCTATTGCAGACATGTGCCATTAACCTGGCTTTTTTTTTTTTTAAGCTCAGCTTATTTTTTATTTTTTTTTCCTTAAAGAAGGCCCAGCTTTCTATCTACTAAACTGCTTTCATGCATATTAAATGTTCAACTGTACCCATATAAAACAAAAAGCAGTATACAAAAATGATTGAATTTTTAGCCAACTGTCTTCTGAGATTGAACTTAAGGAGTGAAAAATGTTTGGGGAGAACAGGGAGCCCCCATAACTAGACTTCAAATATTTTCAGCTCAGCTAAACAATTGGTTTGGGCACTGGTGTCTAGAATTGTTATAAACTGACAAAAAAAAAATCTAACTCTATCAGATGACTATTTTGGGCATTGTTCTTATATAGAATATTTAACAAATACAAAATTATGGTCTGGATACCAGGACTACTGGATGGATATGCACAGTGCTTGCAAAACACGAAATGAGATAATAATATTAAGCATGTGTGTTTTCTAACTTCCATTCTTAATATACTAAAGTAGAAATGAAATCACCCTTTCTTCTGATAATGCATAATGGCAAGTAGAATATATATTTTTAAAAATATTTATATTACGTGTCACCTACCGAAGAAAGATTTAGTCTGCAGAATAGATCTAATTCCAAATTCTGCACTTCACTAACCAAGTGGCCTCAAGAAGTGGCTACATTTTCACCCAGTTCTTTAACAGAGACATTCATCTCTCAAGTGTCCTCACTGCTTTTGAGAGCATCAGTGAGAAAGAGTCTGAAAGCACCTTGATAACTGCATCCTAACATTTCACATTCATTCCTAAAAATATTCACGTCATACCTTGAAAAATGAAATCAATGAAATGATGAAGCAAAGTTATATTTCCTTTGAGATGTTAAGCCTTTTCTAAGGTAAGCTAGTATCAATGGAACATCAAATGGGATGCAGACACTAGAAATTCTTAGTTTCTGTGAAGACTTCATTGCGACCTAATTTCTCCTTCAATTACATGCAGTGTTTTATCACCAGGATACCAGCCTTTTCATCTAGACTTTCTTTCTCTTTGAAGAGCATCAGGTGGTGGCTGATGCTTGATCTTCTGCATGTTTAACCAGCTATCTAATCAGTATAGCTGACAGTGGTGACATCACATTTTGATAAAAAGGAGGGAAGAATAGCTGAACTTCCCAGGGACAAAGTCTGATTAAAATAAAAGTGCTTAGCATTCTTCCTCCTTTAACAAAGGCCCACACAAAAGAGGTGGCCTTAGGAAAAGAAGTTACATCTTGATTGGTTGCCAGGAAGAGAAATCCTATGTGTGTTTCCTCTAACACATAATACTCTTGATTGAACTATTATTATTTATCTTTGTTTAAAATTTAACACTGCCATAATTCAGGGTCACATAATTGTGTTTTAATTGAACAAATGTAGATCAAGGAAAGGAAGGAAGAGAGCTGGAGACAGAGACAGACACAGAGAGAAAACAAGAGAGAGAGAGTTCAGATAACATCACGACACACCAAAAACATGAAGGAATTCAAATAACCTCGCATCATTGGCAGAGAAAACCTGATATGTCTGGGAATGATAACAGTATTTTTTTTTTTGAGGGGGGAGCCATATTTTCATTTAATCTTAACAACTTACATCTGTCTCATCTAACTACAAACTTGACAGCCTGGATGACATAAATGGATTCTTGGGGAAGGAGCGCAATTCCTATATACTTTTAGTGAAATTCATGAAACAGATAGACTTTGGTAAAGCCCGAAATATACTGAATATACTGCAAAACTGCAGACATGGCCACCAGCCTGAAGATAAGGTAATGTCATATTTCAGAATAGAAACCCTTGCAGTGATGTGTCTGCACGTGAGCATGAGCTCACTTGTCATGTGACAGAAGAGACATCTGTGCATGTACTTCCCCACATAGACATTCCTTGTGAGCCTCAAGAGGGAAGTGATCTACACCATATGTCATGTCAGCATTCACTGTTATAGTAATTGAATTTATTGTTTGGGAATATCTGAAGATTCACCCTGAAAAACTATTTTCATCTAATTAATTGAAAGTATATTGTAAAGTGTTTCTTTAAAAAATCCCCTGGGGTGGCATTTAGGATAATACATTTTAAAGGGAACTGTCATGACAGAGTGTGAGAAAGTGTATTCTTGTTATTGACCCAGGATCCATGGAGAGCATCATTCCAAGTCACTCTCTGCAGGATGTTAGTCTGTGGTGCAGTCAAGAGAATAACCACTTCCTTAGTAGAGAATCCAGTTCCTTCTGCCAAAGCGGCTTCTAGACATTCTTGAAAAAAAAAAAATTCAGTATGAAATGTCTGTAGGCATGACTTAAGCATTAATAGTTATTTTATGGGGGGATACTAAGTGGCAACATCGGTGAATAATATAAATTTAAATGGTATACATAATGGAATATTATTCAGCCACAAAAAAGAAGGAAATTCTGCCATTTGTTACAACAGGGATGAATCTGGAGGACACTAAGTAAAATTATAATAGAAATAAGTCAGACATAAGGAGACTATGATCTCATTCACATGAGTAATTAAAACAAATTCATAGAAGGAGAGAGTAGAACGATAGTTGGCAAGGGGGGGCAGATGGGGAGACGTTGGTCAAGGGTACAAACTGTCAGTCATAAGATGACTATGCTCTGGGGAGATAAAGTACAGAAGTATAGTGTGGTGAATATCATATATAGTGTACTTGAACACTGCTGAAAGGATAGATCTTAATTGTTCTCAACACACAAATACTTACCATGATGATTCTGTGAGACGATGGATGTGTTAACTAACTTGATAGTGAAGATCATTTCACAATGTGTATCAAACATAACACTGTATACCTTAAATATGTATGTGTATGTATATACATGCATATATACTTTTTTATCAATTATGCTTCAATAGAACTGATTAAAAAAATAAATAAATAGCCTGTCCTAGAAATCACTTATTTATCCAGAAAAAAAAGTTACCTATATGCTTGGCATTCAAGGAGAAGGCAAATTTATTACTTTGCTGAGAGAGAAACTAGAAACGTTTGAAACAGGTGACATTTGTATTCTCTTAAGCATGGATTAATTCAACAAGCATAAGCAAAATCTACCAGGCCAGCCCACATCTTGTA